>NC_133327.1:649225630-649546880 GCF_042186555.1 Aquarana catesbeiana
CAGGGTTTGTACTTTAAATTGCACACTAGTGGACTCTTCAATTAATGCCGAGACATTCGCACAGCAAATTTTTTTATCACTAGATCACATAGTGTCACCTGATTTCAGAATAAATACATTTGTCTCTGTAAATGCCCAGACTTTATCAGAGAACTTTAATACTGCATCAGGAAAACCGTGGAACAATTAAAACAAGTCTAGGATGAAGTTTGGAGAGCCACCAATCAGCACTGGTTCATAGAGGGATTCCACTGACTTTCAAATTATCTCATCATTAAATCTATTATTAAAGGATAACTGAATTTTCAGTGACACAGCCATCAGGTTTTTGTTTTATTGACCCATTGGGGGGCCCCTGATGAAGTCACGTGTTGTGATGTAACGCGCGTAGGGATTTGCTGGAAGTTTGAGAGACTGGAAGTGATGCAAGGAGTGTGTTTGACACATGGCTACATACAGATAAGCTTGTGTTTAATGTTTTTGATGTAAGAGGCAACTTGACATTTTCAAAAAATGGTATTATCTTTACATATTACACTATGGGAGGACTGTTTTCTTTTATTTCCTTTAATGGTGAACACTGAACATCCATAATGGAACCACAAGATTTTGAGGCCATTCAAGCTGTCAGCAGAGAGAGGGCTTGCTCAGCGGATCGTAAACCACGTCCATAACCATCTACACGGACATCGATTGGGAGTACGGATGACACATAGGCGATCCAATCCCAGGATATCGATCCAAGGCTTATTTTTCTCCATTTGGAGGTAAGGGCTCTGGGAGCATTACGTGACTATTTAGAATGAAGACATGAAGATTAACATCAATTTCACAACACAACTGTTTATTTAGAAGATTCACCAGGATTATGGACACTCATGACTATTGTCACTAATCTATCACTTTGGTGGACTTTTTTGATGTATACACATTCTATTTTGGTTTTTAGCTATTGTGTTTACTTTTTCACACTATTTGGGATTATCTATCATATTAATGAGTTAGAAGTCTGCGCGGATCACCCTAGGGAATGAAATGGAATTTTTTTATGTCACACGGTATTTGCGCAGAGGTTTTTCAAGTGCAATTTTTTGGGGAAAAATGTATTTTAATGAATTAAAAACAAAAAAAAAATATACCTCAATTTTTCTGTAAAATGTGAAAGACGATGTTATGCCGAGTAAATAGATACCTAACATGTCATGCTTTAAAATTGCACACACTTGTGGAATAGTGGCAATTTACGGTACTTAAAAACCTCCATAGGCGACGTTTTAAATGCCTTTACAGGTTACGTGTTTAGAGTTACAGAGGAGGTCTAGTGCTGGAAATTATTGCTTTCACTCTAACGTTCGTGGCGATACCTTACATGTGTGGTGCGGTCACTGTTTACATATGCGTGCACGACTTACGTATGCATTCTCTTCTGCACGCAAGCACGGATGGGGGACGCTTTAAAAAAAATATATTATTTATTTTATTTTTTATTTTTACACTGTCCCTTAAATTTTTTTTTTCATCATGTAAACATCCCTTGTAATAGAAATAATGATGACAGGTCCCAAAATCTCTTCTTAACCTTTAAAAGCAGAAGATAAAAAAAAAAAAAAATTGTTCTCTTGCCTTAAAAAAATGAAAATGTACTTCCAGCCTGGCCCTCCAAGGCCATACAGGAGATTGAAGAGTATCTACGGAGACAGACACAGGGGGGGATGACAGGCAGGAAGGAGGGGGTGAGGGGGGGAGAGAGGAGAGCAGAGGGGACAGATACGTATGATTCAGGGACGCAATCTGACCACGGTGATCAGGGCGGAACAGCCCTGATTTTTGTGGTCTGTTTGGAGAGGGCATGCAGGAAGTGTAAAGTTCAGGGGTTTTTTTTACAGTTTAGAGGAGGGCAGATTACACGGCACAAGCGCTGTGCTGTGTAATCTGCTTTAAGGGACCAGGATCTGCAAATTTTTTTTTTGTGTTAACAAACATTTAACATGTTTTTTATGCATAGGATGTTGAAACAAGTCTAAGTGACTCAACGATGCACAAAAACATAGGAACTGGAGCGCAGAAAAATGGCAGCAATAAAATGGCATTAGGTGCTCTGATTTTCAAAATTTACTGGGGTACTTTTAAGACTCCTGCTCTTTGGCTTCCCTTGATACTACCAAGGTGTTTGACTCCATAGAACGGTCCTTTCTTTAACCACTTGACCACTGGGCACTTAAACCCCCTTCCTAACCAGACCAATTTTCAGCTTTCGGTGCTCTCACAATTTGAATGACAATTAATCAGTTATGCAACACTGTACCCATATGAAATTTTTGTCCTTTTTTCCCCACAAATAGAGCTTTCTTTTGGTGGTATTTAATCACCTCTGGGTTTTTTTTTTGCACTATAAAAGAAAAAAGACTGAAAATTCTGTTTAAAAAAATGCATTTTTCTTTGTTTCTGTTATAAAATTTTGCAAATTAGTAATTTTTCTTCATAAATGTTGTCCAAAATTTATACTGCTACATATCTTTGATAAAAATAACCCAAATATGTGTATATTATTTGGTCTTTGTGAAAGTTATAAAGTCCACAAGCTATGGTGCCAATATCTAAAAATTTATCACACCTGAAGTACTGACGGCCTATCTTATTTGAGACCCTAACAAGCCAGGAAAGTACAAATATCCAAATACCCCCCAAATGACCCCTTTTTGGAAAGTAGACATTCCAAGGTATTTAGTAAGAGGCATGATGAGTTTTTTGAAGTTGTCATTTTTTCCCACAATTTTTGCAAAATCAAGTTTTTTTTTTCCACAAAATTGTCATATTGGTGGGTTATTTCTCACACACAGCATATACATACCACAAATTACACCCCAAAACACATTCTGCTATTACTCCTCAGTATGGCGATACCACATGTGTGAGACTTTTACACAGCGTGGCCACATACAGAGGCCCAACATGCAGGGAGCACCTTCAGGCATTCTGGAGCATAAATGACACATCTAATTTCCTGACTACCTATTACAATTTTGAAGGCCCTGGAGCACCAGGACAATGGAAACACCCCAAAAAATTACCCCATTTTGGAAAGAACACACCCCAACGTATAATATATGAGGCATAATGAGTCTTTTGAACATGTCATTTTTTTCTAAACGTTTTTGGAAAATGTGGAAAGAAAATGAAAACGCATTTTTTTTAAACAAAGTTGTCCATTCATACAATATTTGTAATACACAGCATGTACATAGCAAATATGACACCCCAAAATAGATTTGCCTACTTCTCCTGAGTATGGTGATACCACATGGGGGAGACTTCCACAGCCTGGCCACATACAGGGGCTGGGTACGGCTGGGTACTGCCGAGTATGGCTGGGTACTGCTGAGTACGGCTGGGTACTGCTGAGTACGGTTGGGTATGGCTGAGTACAGCTGGGTATTGCCGAGTATGGCTGAGTACGGCTGGGTATGGCCGAGTATGGCTGGGTATCACCGAGTATGGCTGAATTTGGCTGAGTATGGCTGGGTATCACCGAGTATGGCTGGGTATCACTGAGTATGGCTGGGTATTGCCAAGTATGGCTGGGTATGGTTGAGTATGGCTTGGGGTGGATGGGATGGATGGTGGAGGGATGGCAGAGTATGGTGGAGGGATGGCAGGATGGCAGAGTATGGTGGAGGAATGGCAGGATGGCAGAGTATGGTGGAGGGATGGCAGAGTATGGTGGAGGGATGGCAGGATGGCAGAGTATGGTAAAGGAATGGCAGGATGGCAGAGTATGGTGGAGGGATGGCAGGATGCCAGAGTATGGTGGAGGGGTGGCAGGATGGCAGAGGGATGGCAGGATGGCAGAGTATGTTGGAGGGATGGCAGGATGCAGAGTATGGTGGAGAAATGGCAGGATGGCAGAGTAAGGTGGAGGGATGGCAGAGAGATGGCAGGATGGCAGAGTATGGTGGAGGGATGGCAGGATGCAGAGTATGGTGGAGGGATGGCAAGATGGCAGAGGGATGGCAGGATGCAGAGCATGGTGGAGGGATGGCAGGGTGCAGAGTATGGTGGAGGGATGGCAGGATGGCAGAGGGATGTCAGGATGCAGAGTATGGTGGAGGGATGGCAGAGGCTGCAGTTGTCGGTGTCACTGAGCAGCGCTGTGGGCACTACGCATCCAGCCTACAGCGCTGCTGCATCTGACCTCTTCCCTCTCCGCTCACACTGGACGGAGAGGGGAGAGAGGAACAGGATATCACACCGGTTTGTTTACATGTGATAGCTCTGTCATTTGACGAAGCGATCACGTGGTAAACGGCCACTGTCAGCGGCCATTTACCGTGATCTGTGATGCGCCAGGTCCAGAGGATGCTCCCGTGTGCGCGCCCCAGGTGGTGTGCGGGAGTGCAATTCTGGGAGGATGTCAATGTACCCCCTCCCAGAGTTATCGAACCGCCCTGTAGCCGTCATTCGGCTATAGGCCGGTTGTTAAGTGGTTAAGCCTGCTTCAGACACATTGGCTTTATGCCCTTAATTTTGCAGATGGGTCACTATTATGTATGCCTACCCTCAGTCCAGTACCAGTGAACACTTTACTATCCCCCTCACTACTTCTGCACAGAGATAGCTGACAAGGGTGCCCATTATCCCCACTTTTCTTTGTGACAACAATTGAATTGATATCTATTAGGATTTGCAAACGGAATGGATTTAGAGGAATCTTCCTGGGCAGCAGAACAGATGAGGTGGGCCTGTACACTAACAATTTAATTTTACATATGAAGGATACAGGTCAAACCCTGATCCTTGCTATCCAGACCAAAGAAACATTTGGTATCTATTCCAGCCTCAAATTCAACTGACAAAAAGTCTGTTCTCATGCCACTATCTCTCAATCCCTGCATACCTAGCTCTACCATTTACCCCTTAAAATAGTAACTTCCTTTTTTTAATTATCTTGGTATAGTCATAACTATAGATCCCTTCCAAGCCAGTGCCACTAATATAGACTTCCTCTTGCAATATGTCAAACATAAATTGTTGGTTTGGATACTGCTACCCCTCTCAGTTGCCGGCAAAACCAACTTAATCAAAATGATGCAACTGCCAAAGTGTTTATCGTCACACATTCATGTGCCTATACTGAAATCCTTCTTCATGGAACTGAACTCAATCATATGGTTTAACATTTGTATGCTTACTCTTGATACCCCGCAGAGACCCAAAGATGAAGTGGACATGACCCTACCCGACATGTACCCCTGTTATCTAGCAGTTAAAGTATCTAACTGGTACTTACTGTACGTACAATCCTTCAATCAGCAGAGAAATCCTGGGTGACAGTATTGAAAATAGTTCAACTCCTCATATACTAGGCCCCACAACATCTTGTACTCTGAGTTCATATACTCGTTTGGCTAGGTTGGTATGGAGAGAGGATAGGAAGTTATCCTCCTATTCTAATCTCCAAGTGGCACTGGTTTTGCGGAATAACTTTATCCTCCCACAACCTAAATCAGTCCCAGTAAGCGTAAGCTTGTGTAGCAAAGTCCCGGGGCCCCTGAAGCCCAATGGTGACCTCCAGAGTTAAGAACAGCTGACATCCTTCAGTGTACAGTGGATTACAAGGCATGGTGGGTGTAATGCAAGATGAACAGGTGGGCACCAGACACTTTTTGAATGCAAAGAGATTTATTGTCTCTTAAACAGAACTGTGGGAGAGAGGATTAGGGCCAGGACACCCTTAGGTAGATGCAATGTTAATTGGCAGAGACAGCTGGTAGACAGCTAATCAGGTGAAGGCCTCCAGCCGGACACCACTTCTGTATAGGTAGGACTGCTGTCTCCTATGGCAAAAATCTTGTAGCTATTACTAACGGTAAAGGTATTCAACTATCTGCAACACAAACAGTTCTCTTTACCCCACACTCACTCACTGTGGGTTTTCACTCAACGAGCTTCCAGTCTCTCTCACTAGACTTCAGATCCACTAGCCACTGGATCCCCTGAGCTCTTTTACTGTAGCACTCGGTATCTTCCGCAAACGTCACCCTCGCTTCATGGCTGGGTCCCTGGCTTGGCACTAACAAATACTCCTCAAGCTTCACCCTTGCTCACAGGTAAGGTCCCTGGCTTGGCACTCCATAATCGTCACCTCTGCTGTCCCGCTGAGTCCCTGACTTGGCACTTGCTGATGCTTTCCCACTTCTTCACCATCCCCGGTTGGCAAGAAGTCTGCTCTGGTACTGGCATCAACTTACTCACAATGGTCTCTGGTAGCAAAGTGGATGGTTCCTTTGTCGCGACAGCTTCCCCTCTACCTCCGACCACGACTGGTTCCCCCGTCGTTACTTCTGGTTGGACTACAAGCCCGCAGTCCCAGCCCTGCACTACTTCTGGATAGGCTCTCTGATAGCCTAGCAGCCAGATGTCCCTGGGATAGGCCTTAGGTTTCTGGCCTAGCAGCCCGGGGCAATACGATACATGTCCACCCAGACAGCCGTCCAGGTGGCACAGAACACCGATCACCTGACTCCACCCAAATAAATATGTTCTCCCAGCAGGCCAAGGGACGAAAGAAAATTCTTGCCCATTGGCTGAGACACCCCATTCATTCCTAATCTGTCCTTGCAATGCCCTCATCTTATCTAATGTCACCAGATACCCGACCATCTAGTGACAGAAGAAAGAAGTGCAGAAATTCCAGAATTAGGGTGAAATCAATTGACCTCCTAACAACTGGTCAAAGCAACTATCACTTGGCAAATAAATTTATTAGCAACCCTGCCTAAGCATCAGGGTGTTACACTTAGGGGTCTGGGGATCCTCTGCCATGTCTACTATAATGGAGCCTTATGTTCCTTTGAACAACTTCAAATGAAATGTAACCTAACACTGTGGTTCTGCTATAGGTATCTACAAATTAGACAAGCATTAAACACACAGGAACCAAGATATCCATATCTCTAATTATACTTCGATTGGGATCATTAAATCTTAAGGTCCTAAAGGCCTGGTGTCCAAATTGTATTCTCATGTACTACACACAAAGATGGACAAGGTATCCCTGGTGGTGAGGTCAAAATGATTGTCTTGTATACTTTCAATGTCCAATAACATTTGGGAGGACATTTTCTGTCAGTATCATTGGCAGCCAATAACAAACTTATTCAATTACATATTATATTATTCATCAGATTTACTCAATGAGAGGTTATTCAGTCTATAGAAAAAAAAAATACTGTAGCTGCAGACTTTTAATATTATGCTGTCATCTCTGTCCTGCAGCGACTCCTCCTCTGACCCGCTGTTGACTCACCGACAGTCCTATTCACATTAATGGGACGGCTGGTGATGCGGCAGTGACACAACAAGGTGAGAGACATGGAGGCAGCAGGTAAGTGGATGCCCGCTAACAGGCGCTGCCATAATGGATCTGAAATGACAGGTGCTCTTTAAATGTAAGGACTTATTCTTGCTGGTAGTTAGAATCTTTAATATTTGCAAACAAAATGAAGGTTTTCTATTTAGAATAATAAGCTGTCAGGTTAGTAAAACAGCGATATCAGAACCGAGTCAATCATACAGTTTGTAGTGTACATAGATTTGCAAAACAATGGGATAAAGGAATATTCCTGAACTTTGTTGTATCTGATGGTTACTGTGAAATTGTGTGAATGCATCAATGCAGTGCATGTTATCGCAGCTTGCAGAGCTTAGATTCATTGAATGAGTTTACCAAAATGTAAATATTGCAGACTATACAGCCTCATGCTACATAACTAAGCTCCAATTCATGCTGAATAAACTAAATTATTTTTGTATCTTAACCACTTGCCGACCACCGCACGCCGATGTACGTCCCTACTTTGGGGATGGATATCGTTGTTATGGCAGCAGCTAGCTGCCATAACCCCGGTATTCCCGTGTTCGGCCGGCTACAAGATAAAAGTGGTCTCTGCGGCAGATTCACCATGAGATTACTTTTATCGGTGGCAGGAGAGGGCCCCCCCCTCCCGCCCCGATCCTGTGCCCTCCGCTGCTTACCAGAGCCGTCGGCAGCGGCGAAGGTGATCGCGTTTGTCCCCTGGGCTGACACGGAGGGGGGGGGGGGAGATGGCCCCCACCCGCCTCCATGACACTGCAGGACGGAAGCAATGTCAAAACGTCACTTCTGCCCATAGCTCTTAAAGGGCCAATTTATTATTTTTATTTTTTTAAATGACAATTTTTCTTTTTTTTTTTTATTGCATTTTAGTGTAAATATGAGATCCGAGGTCTTTTTGACCCCAGATCTCATATTTAAGACATCCTGTCATGCTTTTTTCTATTACAAGGGATGTTTACATTCCTTGTAATAGGAATAAAAGTGACACTTTTTTTTTTTTTTTTTTTTTTTAAACAGTGTAAAAATGTATAATGTTTGGTGGTTCTAAGTAATTTTCTAGCAAAAAATACGGAAAATTGTATCATACTTACCATAATTTTCCTTTCCTGACGCCAATCCATGGCAACATACTAGTGATAGGTTCCGCCTTTCTCCCCTCCCTCAGGACCAATGCTACACAGAATCAAGGGTGACCAGTCATCTTGCGGTTAAGCAACAGGACAGCAATTGCATATTTTCAGCTCCAGGGAGGATCTCGCGGCAATATGCTATTGAGAGATGTAGAACCCAGAATGTCTGGGTAGGAAGATCACCAGCAAATTCCGGAAGCAATTTACCTCCTAGGGGACTGAAATACATGGACATACTGTCCATCATGCAAGCTTGCCAGAGCATGAGGGGGAGGCTTGTCCACAGGTGACCTACCACAGACAGGCTTCTTTGCTTCTCACAGCAAATGCCAATTTAAGAAGAGGTCTGACTCGGTTTCCGCTCCCCAAAGCAGAGAACAGAAGCTGAGTTTCTCCATGAAACTGCAATCAAGCCTACTGTATATGTTTTTCCCCAACTTCTCTCGTAATGAATTTCCTCTGGAAGCTGTCAAGATTGAGCATGGTAGTCACGACCAACCCCTTCATTCTGACCATAGGAGTCTTGGTGCTTCCTGGCTATCTACTTCAGAATACAGAAGTCGATTCCCCTTCACACATGCACAGACCAGAGATGCAAGCATAATGGCGGGAAGGGGAAGCCGCAGAACCTAGATTGCTCCAGAGTTGCTCCAAGAGTGAGCTCTACTTTGGGGGGTGCGAAAGGCGCTCTACTAACAGCCTCTATGCCAAGATCTGGAACAAACTTGTCTTTTTTTCTATTTTGCATGGCAAGATATTATTCTTACTGCACCTCTGGTGGCAGCTATTCTGGTCTTCTTGTAGGTCAGATTGGACATGAACCTTATCCTATACTCTTTTGAGGTTGCAGGTGTCAGCAAGAAAAAGGTTTAATTTGGCCAAAGGCCCTTTAGTTTGAAAAATTTTGAAGACAGTCAGGAGGTCTCGTCAACCGCGAGAGAGAATCTTTCACAATTAAAATCTTTCGATGCTGTTGGGGTTTTTTCAACTGTTTACTCCAACAGGGCAGTGTTCGGTTTAAGACATCGCTTACTAACCAATATTTAGCACAAATCGTCGGTTTGAGTTTCAAGCCCTTAGAGTTTCAGAAAATCATATTGCTTTTGTTACAGGAGTAGAGCTGCATCCTGTAGTTCAGCTTATATCAGAGGTAGCGACAGCCCTCCATCTATCAATCATCTGTCCATTGCCTAACTTTCCAGACGTTCAAGCAAGAAAACCACACAAATTGGTCATTCCCAGAGCTTGAAAGAAGTTTCTGTCCACAATTGCTCTTTTCAGTTCATATGATAAATCTTTCACTGTTCCAGATGGAATTCATCAGGCAAGAGAGGTTGCCTCCTGGACTTTAGCAAGATTGGTTGTGCAGATTGGAAATGGGTCGTGAGCCTCCTTCAGTGGTAGGATGCATCCTCTTCCAGAGGGTTTGAGGCCTCATAGGCGGCCCAGTTAAAAGCATCTATGGATTCATTCTACAGGAAAGTGGCATGCTTTTCCCAGCATACCTTTTCAACCTTTACAGAATAGATCTGGGTGCCTTGTCATCAGTGGGCTTCGGAGGAATGACTGTTCAGTCTTCTGTCCCATTTAAAAATATATATATATATATAATATATATAAAATAAATATTTTGGTTTGTTAAGTAGAACCCACCCTGTCAGCTAGGATATGTATCACTAGTATGCTGCCATGGTGGCGTCAGGAATACGGAAAATTATATCATACTTATCGTAATTTTCCTTTCCTGACACCAATCCATGGCAGCATACGGACCCACCCTTGTGCGTTTCGGTATCTAGCTAATTACGAAGAATGGGGCGGGGGCTAACTGGCCTTTAATTTATGCTATTTCATTGGTCCTGAGGGAGGGGAGAAAGGCGGAGCCTATCACTAGTATGCTGCCATGGTGGCGTCAGGAAAAACAGTTTTTAACTTGTAAACACCACATTTAAAAAAGAGGCCCGGTCTTAAAGTTGTTAAATAGAAAACTATCTTTAGATTTTAGTAAAATAAATTTGATTTAAATAAAAAAAAATCAGATTTTTTTACATTTAAAAAAAAAATAATTAATTGATTTTTATCCACCCTGACTCTAGGGCAACTAAAAGTCAACATTTAATCCTAACAGATATTTATTAAGAATTACTACATGTATTTACAGTTATTAGTGCTATAAACACAGCGGCTATAATTAAAATGTGTGTTTATATTTGTTTCTGTAATCCATTGCAGAACAGGATGGGAAAGAGAAGAACAAGCTGTGAGCCAGTTAGGTTTTGCAGCATTTTGTCTTGCTGTCAATCGAACACGAAAGCTTACTAAAGGGTCAAGAGAGTAGAGTCATGCTCAGAGCAGTGAGCTACTTTTCCATTTTCCAATCAGTAGGACAGGTACAGGTCGGTCACCAAGCTGTATTAATATATGTAACAAAAATGCAGCACAACAAAACAATCTATATATTCAAACAATCAATGTGGCTATTACATGAATAATCTTATGTAATACCAGTGCCTCATTCACTAAAAAAAGAAGTATAAAAAAATGCAACACGAAAAAATCAATCGTTATAATGAAACAATCGATCTGTTAAATATTATTGTTTACTACTGGTGCCTTAAATAAAATGTAGTTATATATATATATCACCAAATAGTGTCCGTGTGAATTGAAGAATTGATTTCATCCAAATCCGTGCAAAAAGTCTCCATCATTTACCAGTCTGTGTCCACCACCACCTGCTGTACAAACCGCTTACCTATATACACTATATTGTCAAAACTATTGGGACGCCTGCCTTTACACGCACATGAACTTTAATGGTATCCCAGTCTTAGTCCGTAGGGTTCAATATTGGGTTGGCCCACCCTTTGCTGCTATAACAGCTTCAACTCTTCTAGGAAAGCCGGCCACAAGGTTTAAAAGTGTGCTTATGGGAATGTTTGACAGTTTCTCCAGAAGCGCATTTTTGAGGTCAGGCATTTTGAGGTTCATCCCCCACAGTTATCACCTTTTGTTTCACTTGACCCTCCCTTCTAGATTGTAAGCTCTAACGAGAAGGCCCCATGATTCCTCCTGTATTGAATTGTATTGTGACTGTACTGTTTGCCCTCATGTTGTAAAGCGCTGCACAAACTGTTGGCGCTATATAAATCCTGTATAATAATGATAATAATAATAATATGCTATGGCTTGGAAGGCAGGAAGGTGTCTGCTAAAGGAAACACCTTCAGACAAGTTTGCTCAATCCATTGGCAGTCTTTGTTTAAATCCACACAATGGAAGACTGACAGTTCCAACTTGAAGGCACACCACTAAACCATGAGAGGGTCTCAAGTCATTTGAGTGGAAGGAATACTTGTTGCTCTTTTGGGTATCCTGTAAACCCTAACCCTCTCTCCCCTGGACACTGAGCCAATAATACCCGCAAGCAAAGACTGGCAGAGGGGATGTTGGTCATTCGTTCCCCACTAGTGGGTTGGTGAGTGATTTGGGACAGCCTCAGGGCCGTCTTTAAGGCAGGGCAAAAGGGGCAGCTGCCCTGGGCCCTGTCATTATTGTGGGGCCCAAAGCAGCTGCCCCATACTTGCCAACTATCTCAGTTTAAATTCCCTCGTCCCTTGAGGTTTTAGTCCAGTGCTGTGTCCTGATAGCTCAGTGTGAAGTTCTGTTACTAATGCTGCCCAGCTCTGCCCTATTGTTGTGTACAGATGACTCACCTGCAGACCCTGTGTTTACATGTAAATACAGGCATTGATATGTAAATAGCAGCTGCATTCATATGTAAATAGCGGCAGACCGGCAGCATTCATATGGTAAATAGAGGCAGTATCCATATGTATATCATGCCCCCCTGAGGTCATATCCAGCATCACCTATACGGAATGCTGCCACTGGGGAGATAAAGGGGCATGCTGGAAATTGATCACACCCACCCCTCCCCCCAGCACTGCCACTGATCCCAGGAGTCCTAGGATCCCTAGCAGTTTTCTGTCTATTAATGAGTCCCCTCACTTCCTCAGTCCATGGTGTGCATGCAGTGAGGAGATGATGTGATGTAACCTCTAGCAACCAATAATTAAGCAGTAATGATGTGCAGTAACATCTAGCAACCAATCAGTGAGCAGTATTGCTTTACAGTAATCTCTAGCAACCAATCAACAAGCAAAAAACATGTGCTGTAACCTCTAGCAGCTAATCAGTGAGCAGTAACGATACACTGTAACCCAGGAATCTTCAAACTACGGCCCTCCAGCTGTTGCAGAACTACACATCCCATGAGGCATTGTAAAACTCTGACATTCACAGACATGACTAGGCATGATGGGAATTGTAGTTCCTGAACAACTGGAGGGCCGTAGTTTGAAGACCTCTGCTGGCAACCAATCGCAATCGCTGCCTGATCTGGTTCAGTAAATGGATTTTGAGTCTAGCTGCTATTTATTGTATACCTCAAAGCAGGTGGAGAGCAAAACTGCATGGATTGGGGGGGCCAAGAATTTTTTTGCCCAGGGTCCATTCATTATTAAAGACGGCCCTGGACAGCCTGTAGACCAGATCACTAAGTCCAACACTAGGAAGGCCTGATAATTCCAGTGGCTCCTTAGAGGGTCTTTTCTAAATAAGGAAAATACATAACTCAAGGTTTTTAACTACATATTGTGTTTTAATAAAAGGGTTTTAGATATATTATTTTGATTTATTGGTCCTTGACTAATGCTCAGCATAATAAAATTCCAGCTCTATTTAACAAACGCCAAACTTTTAGCATTTGTCCCGATTGTAAACTTTATCTTCATGTTCCGCTTGTCATTCTCTGCTTTATTATTTTGTTTATAGCTTAATAAATTGTCATTCGGCAAGAGGCATACAAATTATCCCTGTTCTTATTTACAAATTTTTAATTAATACCAGTTAAACAGCTGCTAAAATAAAACAAGGCATCCTCAAGACTCATTAGTGAAACAAATAACCATCCCAGCTTTATTACAGGAACACATTTGTCACGCCAGTTATCCCCTTAACATGGGAAAAGGGAGAAATCCATGCTTTGCCCTCGAAAAGAGTTGTGCCACATTATTAAAGACTCGAACATTCCAAAGGTGACATTGTGCTGATCAATCTAATTCTAATATGATTCCGTAGAGACACAGAAGTGGAAGCTGTTGATAAGGAGAAGCGGAGATGAATTGCGGCTTCTGTTCTTGGTGATGGAAGCATGTTCTGACTTTGCTGTACTGAAGCCCTTTCTTTCTTGCCTGTGGGAAAGTGGTGGGTGATGGCTGATTCTCAGTTACACAGCACTTGTAGATTTTAATTAGCTGGACTTAAAACCAGACCGTATCATATCCCTTAGTGATATTCTCTTAAGGACAAAAGAGATTCTTTTGCCACGTCTGCATTCACCCTAGAACTAACTTATAGGCATCCTTTACAATTTTCTTGTATATTTAAATACAAACATAAAAATGTAAAATATAGCAAGTTACCAGCCCTAAGTTGTGGT
Source organism: Aquarana catesbeiana (assembly GCF_042186555.1). Taxonomy (NCBI): domain Eukaryota; kingdom Metazoa; phylum Chordata; class Amphibia; order Anura; family Ranidae; genus Aquarana; species Aquarana catesbeiana. The sequence goes on from NC_133327.1 coordinate 649,239,639, forward strand.
GAATCCTTTTCTGGCCTTTTTTCCCCTTTATTTTCACCTGGCTATCCAATGGCACACTTTGGGGTTGATTTACTAACACTAGGGAGTGTAAAATCTGGTGCAGCTGTGCATGGTAGCCAATCAGCTTCTAACTTCAGCTTATTCAATTAAAGTGATACTAAACACTGTTGTGGAAATTTTTATTATATGGACTCATGTGGACATTTTATTCTAGGATGTGTTTTATAGATTGTCATCTGTCTCCCTGTGTCTGATTTAACCAAGGAGCGCTCTAGCAGAGCGCACTTGGGACCAGCGGTAAAACCGTCAGTATGAAAATCTTCTCATGGGCTTGGAGACCTGTTCTCTGTGTGTGTGTGTGTGGGCCTTTGCCGGTTTGTAAGTATCAAGCACAATGCGCTGGACTTTCTGCCTTCAAATGTCTATGCACATTAGAGAAGTGAAGTCCACATAAGGAGAGAAACATATTATTTTACCTCTGTGTGGCTACGCTATCCCTTTTGGATAGATATCGGCTTTAATAAAAGGATATTGATATCTGCCTTGTTAATATACAGTACTCGTACCGTATATTAATAACACCAGTAGTAATGTCCCCACAGATTTTCTCAAGCCTGTAAGAACAAGTAGAATGATCTTACTAGATACTAGTTACTCAGAGCAGTATTGAGTGGGATCCATGCTGACAAAGATGGTGGATGTGCATGCATTAGGCTGGGCGGAGGGGGGAGTTTACATGCCTCGAGTGGATGAGACATGTACACTTCTCCCTCCCACTCCTGTGGATTCCCTCCCCTTTAGTGTCATTTCCTATAATGTCATTTTGCATGGAGGAAGCGATTGGCTGTTGGGGCCATGATTTTCTGTGTTATATCCTTATTTGGTCATATCCTGTGAGGTCACATCCTGTTTGTGGCTTCCTGTTTGTGTGTGAATCAAAAGCCAAGAGTCTCTGCCCTGCTGGGCAGATGAAGGAACGATGGAGCTGAGATGGTGATTATGGCTGTTTACTGGGAAAAAGGGGAGACATGGGTTATTTAGAGATGCATTATACCATTATGGTAAAGGGGCGTGTGTTAGCGCAGGTGAGATTGGTTATGTATAGCCAAACTCTCCACCACACACTGTTTCATTTACATTGTCCCTTCTATTTCTGTATGCGGATGATGGCACTGTAATTATTTTAGTAAGAAAAAAAAATCTAAGTACCTTTTTCCTATTCGATATACACATATGACCCAGACCTTTCCCAGCCTGCCTGCAGGGAAACATAATCAGGATGTTCAAAATAAAAAAAAAAAACAGCCTTTGGAATACAGAGTAAAAAAATAATAATATAAATAAACTACTTTAAATTGTCATTCAAATATACATTTGAAATCAAATCATTGTTATTTTGTGGGAATAATATGGTGTGGTTGGATTTCTGGCAGTCACAGGCTGTGTCACGCCCCTCCAGCCTGTGTCCTAGAAAAACGCGGAGGTAAGGCCTCCGTTAATATACATGTGATATCCTGCTCCCCTTGTGTTTAGCTGGTTAGTGGGCATGGAGGAGGAGGAAGGAGGGAGTGGGCTGTCATTTACCACTGTGTATACACACACGTGTGACTCAATAGTCATATGGGCTGCTCAGATGTGATAGGGAGGGAATGCTAAGTATGAAAAACCACTGAAAACTGAGCATGTGCAGAGTTGCCACCACAGCTGCAAAATCCCTAGCTGAATTGAGGACATGAACAGAAGGTTGAGATAGAGAGCAGCAGAATCAACCAGGTTTTTTGCAGAATACAGAAAACTAATCTCATAGTGACTGAGTGAGTATGAACCATTTATTGATAGTTTTTTATGATGCGGGTTTAGTGACACTTTAAGCTTTGACAAACAAATGAGGAAGCTGATTGGTTTCTCTGCCGAGCTGCTACAGATTTTGCACTCTCTAGTTTTAGTAAATCAACACCTTTCTGTCCCAGTGGGGCAACTCACTCCACTGTATGTATGTAGGAGCAGCATCGTCACCCTAAGCTGCTCTGCTGATTTGGACTACAAACACCTTCTTTTTTCTACATTTCCATTACATGGGGCAGGGTGATTTGAAATTTACAAAGATATCTTAGAGGGCAAGTAATAGTGTTCAAGACTTAAAGTAAAACTAAAGGCAAAACTGTTTTTGTTAGTTTTGGATAGAGTGGAGAAGGATTAGAACACTGTCAGTTTTTATTGCTGTCTGTGTCCCCGTTAGGGAGTCTCACCATCTATATTTGTCCTGTTTACCATTATCATTGAAAGTGAAAGTAAAAGAAAATCCTGAATTTTGGGTTGTCCCTGGAAAAGTAATAGAGGGGGAATTTCCCCAAGGGGACACTAATTCTGGTGATCTGGGGGTCCCCAAGGGATTCTCCTAATTTGCATTTCCTCTCACTTTCTGTTTTGGCTATGGGACAGGAAGTGAAGGAAAATCTCCCCAATGGGACACAGATGGCAAAAAATAAACTGACAGGGGTTATGACCCATCCTTACCCTATCCAAAATAAAAATAAAAGTTTTGCCTATAGTTCTACTTTCCATTCAGTTCACCGGAAGCGATGCTGGATTTTGGGCAAGGTTAACCGGTATTTTCTGTACAGTACTTGCAAAAATGTTCTTAGTCTGAAAAAAAGAAACATAATGCAGCTACCACATCTAGGGACTGGTAAACTACAATGTATTAATACCCTCCACCCCCTCTAACCAATTGCTGCAGCAATTGACAAAAAGGGACCTAAAAGTCCCTTTTACGCGCCTAAATCCATGGTCTTGTGACATGCAAGGGCCTTTGTCTTTTTTATTCACTTCATATCAGGAGCTGCATTTTCAGATGCCTGTGTTATTCCTTAGGTAACATGGACACTTTCTATTGGCTGCCTGGTGTCAGGGTTCTCTCAGGTCCTTTAGGGCCCTGCTCATTCAGGGAGGAGGTTCTGGAATGCAAGTCATGAATGCGTCATGTAAAGGAGACTGTTCAGTGGTGGGCACAGATTTCAGAGTTGGGGTACAGGCAGGGGCGGACTGACCATTAGGGCACTCGGGCACTGCCCGAGGGCCCTGAGGCCAGTAGGGGGCCCATGAGCTGGGACAGTCACACTCCTTAAGAAGGTGTTCCATTACAACTCAATCGCGGGGTTTGTCATTAGCAGTGTCATTGCTTCTAAATACATACGCTGCCCGGTGGTTTATGTATTTAGAAGTTCAGAGTCTTTGTTCGGTCCCACCCCTCAGTGTTCTCCTGCACACTCGCTCTGTGTTCCCCTCAGTCAGTTCCCCCCTTCAGTGCCGTGTGATGGGAGAACCCGGAGGAGGGGCATAGCTACTGCCGACAACATTCCTCAATAAACATATCAGAGCACAATGTTCATGGCTATTTGCATGGTACCACAACTGTATAAACACTGATCATTTAGAGAATCATCTATGTTCATGGAGAATTGTTAGTTTTTTATGTACCAAAGCCCCTTTCACACGGGCTTTCCGATCAGGTCCGCCGGGTCAGTTTTTCAGGCGGACCTGGTCGAACCCTCCAGTCTCCCCTATGGAGCAGTGAATGTCCGCTTAAACCCGCTGCTATCCAATCTGATCCTGTCCACCAAATCCAGACGGATGGTGACCCTTTTTTCCATCTGCCTATTGGATCGAATGGGATCAGATGAAAGCGGACAGGTAGTCCGTTTTCATCCAATCTCCCCATGGAGGAGAGCAGCGATCTGACAGATCCGTCTCTGCACAGTGAGTGGACATGGTCCTGTAATCCGCCTGCTCAGCGGGGATCAGCAGATCGATCCCCCACTGAGCAAATTGGGGCCCTTCAAAAATGGACGTGTCCCATGTGAAAGGGGCCTAACAGTTAGGCTTGGTTCACAAGTGCAGGTGCAACCAAGTATGGGCATGTTTTTCACATGTAGCACCCTGATGTTTAGGCAGGGTTGCTCCTAAATTTACCTGCCAGGTGTATCTGCCTTGGCCAATTGTTAGGGATCAATTGACTTCACCCTAAGTCTGGAATTGCTGCACTTCTCTCTTCTGTCACTAGGTGGCCGGGTACCTGGTGACATTAGATAAGAAAAGGGCAAAGCAAGGTCAGATTATGAGTATATGGGGTATCTCAGCCAATGGGCAGGGGTTTTCTTAAATCCCCTGTCCTGCTGGGAGAACCTATATATTTGGGTGAAGTCAAGTGATCGGTGTTCTGTGCCACCTGGCCGGCTGATTAGGTGGACGTGTGTTGTGCAGGAGGCCGGAGTTTACTTGCAGTCCAACCAGAAGTGACGGTTCTGCCGGCCAGAGAACCTGTCATGGTCGGAGGTAGAGGGGAAGCTGTCACCACTAAGGGACCAACCACCTTGTTACCAATTAATAGCTAAAACAAGTACCGGAGCAGTATTCTCACCAACCGGGGATGGTAAAGAATCGGGAAACTTCAGCAGTAGCCTCTGTCTTCTGATCGTTCATCTTCAGTGCAACTGAGGCTACAGAAAAAGTTACTGTGGAATCTCTGTCCTCAGTACCTGTCTCTGTCTCAAAAGTGAGACTTCGGGGGGTCTGTTTAGACCCCTGATATCTCACCAAAGCCCCCCCCCCCCACACACACACACAGAGTAGTGAAAAAAAATGAAATTAACAATTAGAATAAATAAATTAAAAATTAAAAAAAATCTGACTTAAAGTGGTGGTAAACTCTGTACTACCACTTGTACCTACAGTTAAGCCTATAACAAGGCTTAGGCCTCAGTTGATCCTTCACATCAGATATAAAGCTATGCAACTCAAGGTACAGCAGTGTTTAGGACCAGGAAGTACACTGCTTTTTTATTTAGAAGGAATTAAAGAGAAAGGGTACATTTTCAGAGTGCTTCAATTTCCCAATTCACACCTTAATGCCCTGTACACACGATAGGATTTTCCGACAACAAAATCCATGTTTTTTTTTCGAAGGATGTTGGCTCCAACTTGTCTCAAATCCCAATCTTGTCGGAACGTGGTGACGTACAACACGTACGACGAGCCGAGAAAAATGAAGTTCAATGGCCAGTGCGGCTCTTCTGCTTGATTCCAAGCACTCGTGGAACTTTGTGCGTCGGAATTGTGTACACACGATCGAAATTTACGGATTTTGTTGTCGGAAAATTTGAGAACCAGCTCTCAAATTTTGTGTGACGAAAATAAATGTCCGATGGAGCCTACACACAGTCGGAATTTCCGACAACAAGCTCCCATAGAACATTTTCTGTCTGAAAATCCTATCGTGTGTACGGGGCATTAGATGTTTCTTATAAGATTGCACATCTTCACTTTTTGAGTTCAGGTCAATTTAAAGCCCATCTCTGGGAAAATTTCATCCTCTTCACACTTTCTTCTGGATTCTGAGAGAACCCCAGTGCTGGAAGATGGACCCCACCTCCTGTGCACAGAAATGCACAGGAGGTGAGTAAAAAGATAATATAGGTAGAGTAGGGATTTTTTTATGTCAGCATATGTGTTATGTACCTTTATGAGGAACTTGAGATGAAAATAAATGAGAGATAAAAAAGAAATGAAAGTGCCCATCCCTCTGTGCTCATGCGCAGAAGCGAACGCATGCGTAAACGGTATTCCCACCACACATGTGAGGTATCACCATGAATGTTAGAGCAAAAACTCTAGTGTTAGACCTCCTCTGTAACTCTAAACAGGTAACCTGTAAAAAAAATGTAAAGCATCGCTTATGGAAATTTCGAAGTATTGTAGTTTGTGCCATTTCACGAGCGTGCACAATTTTAAAGCATGACATGTTAGGTATCTCTTTACTCGGCGTAAAATCATCTTTTATTATTTTACCAAAATATTGAGTAAAATATTGTGTTTTTTGCATTTAAATTCATTAAAGTCTATTGCGTTTGAAAAAAGGCTGCACAAATACTGTGACATAAAATATTGCAACGATTGCCAGAACACTTTCATATAAGAAAGGGGAAAAGAGTCATCAGCCTCTTGAAACCTCCAACACTGATCAATATAGAGATCAGCAAATGGATCTGGATTAAAAGGAAAGACAATAATTAGGCTACAAGATGAGATTGGAAGGTATAAGTGTGGTGTACCTGGGACACCAGGACTAACCATTTACAGTAGCCCCCTGGAGATGTAGTGGGTATATCACTGAAACGTCAAAGAAGGAGGGTGTCCACCTGATGTCTCACATGATGTACCAGTAGACAGGACCTGCAATAGGTACCTTAGTTAAAAAAGAAACAACGAACACAGCATATGGAGCACTTACATAACTTGTATTGACTTCAGATTTATAATAATGAATAAACAAGTCTTTGGCACCGGTACACAGTGATCCAGTAATAAAGGATGACAAGAGATGTGTTACCAGAGGTTAACTTTTGTTACCAGAGGTGGTGTCCCTTCTGTACTGCTAGATGTGTTAACTTTGTAACCTGCACTGATTGCTTTCTCCCATAGCGATCAGTAGAATGTATAAAGTGCTAGAGGTGCCTTCCCTGAGCTTTCCCTGCTCGACTGAAACCTCTACCTGTGCTAAGCGATGTCACTCACAATCGTTTTTTTGTCCCAAGCCAGCCACTCATTCTATGCATGAAGGTAAAAAAACCTTCTGTGTGCAGCGCCCCCTCCCCCCCCCCCCCCTCAGTCCCCCCAATACTTACCTGAGCTCCCTCCGATCCAGCGATGTTCATGATAGCCTCAGCTGTCCTGAGCCAATGAGAAGAGAGTGGTGGCAGGCTGAACCATGGCTCTATGTGTCTTATGAACCCAAAGAGCAGTGGCTCAGGAGAGAGTACACAGCGGTGCCCCCAGGGTAAGCTGCCTTCTCTGGGGGCACTGCTCCAGGGGGAGGAGCCACGAGCACCAGCGGGGGACCCGAAAATAATAGAATCGGAGCTGCTCTGTGAAACAGAGCAGGTAAGTATAACATGTTTGTTATTTTTTTTTTTTTTAAAAACAGCTTTAGTATCATTTTAACGTGCACCCAAATAATGTGGGATCCATTATTCAGAAGGTTCCCCAACAAAATGGCTGCTAAAGTCTCTTGAGAGCTGTGTGTCCAGTCAGATAGCTCTCCTTCCAGAGGCAACTGATGAAATCCACAAGGGATCGATTTCCTTATCAGACCCAATCCCAATGTCAAGAGAGCCAATTTGCCAGGGGGATCGAAGCATCAAGTCCTATTAACTCTACTACATAGGGGTTAGATTTAGCACACCAATAGAGGAACAGAGCATTGAAGGAGCATGAGAAGGTCAGTATCAGAGGGTGTAGGGGTGACAATCAAGGGAACTTGTCACTTTTGCCTAAATGGGCAAAGCGACAGATGTCTTTAACCACTTGCCTGCTGGACACTTTCACCCCCTGCCTGCCCAGGCCAATTTTTAGCTTTCAGCGCTGTCGCACTTTTAATGACAATCACATGCTCATGCAACACTGTACCCAAACAAAATGTTTTATATTTTTTGAGGCAGATAGAGCTTTCTTTTGGTGGTATTTGATCACTACTGTTTTTTTTCTTTGCTAAATGTAGCAAGGTCTGAGGCCTCCAAAGGCCTGGTGGTGACCTCCAGAGTCAGGGACAGCTGACATCTTCTGTGTAGAGTGGGTTGCAAGGCATAGTGGGTGTAATGCAAGATGAAATGGTGGGCGCCAGACACTTTTAGAATGCAAATAGATTTATTGTCTCTTAAATAGAACTGGGGGAGAGAGGGTTAGGGCCAGGACACCCTTAAGTAGATGCAATGATAATTAGCAGAATCTGAGACTTCTATAGGAAGACAGCAATACAGGCGAAGGCCTCCAGCCGGACACCAGTTCTGTATAGGTAGGACCGCTGTCTCCTATGGCAACAGTCTTGTAGTAGTTACAAAAGGTAGTATATTCAACTATTGACAACACAAACAGTTCTCTGTTTACTCCACCATCACACACTGTGGATTAGGGATGAGCCGAACACCCCCCCGGTTCGGTTCGCACCAGAACCCGCGAACGGACCGAAAGTTCGCACGAACGTTAGAACCCCATTGACGTCTATGGGACTGGAACGTTCGAAATCAAAAGTGCTCATTTTAAAGGCTAATTTGCATGGTATTGTCCTAAAAAGGGTTTGGGGACCCGGGTCCTACCCCAGGGGACATGTATCAATGCAAAAAAATTTTTTAAAAACGGCCGTTTTTTCGGGAGCAGTGATTTTAATGATGCTTAAAGTAAAAAAAAAAAGTGAAATATTCCTTTAAATATCGTACCTGGGGGGTGTCTATAGTATGCCTGTAAAGTGACGCGTGTTTCCCATGTTTAGAACAGTCCCTGCACCAAATGTCATTTTTAAAGGAAAAAATCTCATTTAAAACTGCTTGCGGGTTTAATGTCATGTCGGGTCATGGCAATATGGATGAAAATCAGTGAGACAAACGGCATGGGTACCCCCCAGTCCATTACCAGGCCCTTTGGGTCTTGTATGGATATTAAGGGGAACCCCGCACCCAAATTAAAATAAGGAAAGGTGTGGGGCCACCAGGCCCTATATACTCTGAACAGCAGTATACAGGCGGTGCAAACAAGACAGGGACTGTAGGTTTGTTGTTAAGTAGAATCTGTTTGTAATTTTGAACATTTTTAACGTGTTTAGCTCCAGCCAAAAAATCTTTTCTAAGCTTTTTGGAAAACATAGGGAAGGGTTATCACCCCTGTGACATTTGTTTTGCTGTCTTTCCTCCTCTTCAGAAGATTTCACCTCACTTTTTTGTCCCAATGAAAAATGTTTTTTGAAAATTTGTGTTTTTTTGTGGAACAAGGATTGGAAAGCATCAGTGGAAAGGAGAAATTGTTTTCCCATATTAACTCTTACAGGAGAGAATTTCCCTTCCTGAAGTCAGTACCTGAAGACTGTTCAGGTACTGACTTCAGATTATTCACAGTGATCTCCGGTAACAAGGTGGTTGGTCCCTTAGTGGCAACAGCTTCCCCTTCTACCTCTGACCACGACTGGTTCCCCATCCGGCTGAACCACTACTTCTGGTTGGACTGCAGGCCAGCAGTCCCAACCCTACGCTGCTCTCCTGCTCCTGGATAGGCCTCAGACAGCCCAGCAGCCAGATGTCCCCAGGATAGGCCTCAGGCTTCCGGCCTAGCAGCCCGGGCATTACAACACACGTCCACCCAGACAGCCGTTCAGGTGGCACAGAACCCTGATCACCTGACTCCACCCAAATAAATAGGCTCTCCCAGCAGGCCAAGGGACTCAAAGAAACCCCTGCCAATTGGCTGAGACACCCTATTCATTCATGTCTGAGCCTGCAAAGCACCTGTCCCAACTAATGTCACTAGCATAGTGCCACTCAGTGACAGAAGAGAAAGGGTGCAACAAGTCTAGAGTTAGAGAAGAATCAATTGATCTCCTAACAATTGGCCAAAGCAACTATCGCCTGGCAACTAAATTTGATAGCAAACCTGCCTAAACATCAGGGTGCTGCATAAAACAAACAAAAAAAGACTGAAAATTTTGAAAAAAAAAAAAAAATTTTTTTAGTTTCTTTTGTAAATAAGTAATTTTTCTCCTGCACTAATGGGCACTGATAGGCAGCACTGGTGGGCACTGACAGACATCACTGATGGGCACTGAAAGACATCACTGATGGGCACTGAAAGGCAGCACTGATGAACACTGATGGGTAGCACTGATGGGCACTGACTGTTCCTGGTCTATGAAGCCTGCTCTGGGCGTGATGACGTCAAGAACAGTGCACTATTCAAGCCTGCTGGAGTGCGGGGGTGCCGCACCAGTCTTGTGCTGGGAGGATCGGAGGATTAAGTAAGTATCTCCTGCTTTCCTCTCCCCCAGAAAAAAATTGAGCAGGTAACCCGTGCAGTGCGTTCACAGCCCCATTGCATGGAAAACATTTTTTTGCCCGGAGTTCGGCGTTAAGGCTGGATTCACACCTTTGCATTTTCGTTTGATGCATTAACACAAGAAAATAAATGGAAACACTTCAAAATACTTGTCAACTCATGCTAAAAAAAAAAATGTCAACTACCACTATGATGCATGTTGACAATAGAATGACAGCACGTCAAAGCAAGCTAACATGTTTTTTTGATGCATTACTAATGATTTCATTGGAAAATGCATTGGGGCAAAATGCATAAGTGTAAATAAGCCTAAATAAGTACTATGATTTGGGCTGGTAGGCTTTTTTCTTCATACTGCGTAAGCCTGGAAATCCTATAACTTATATTAACCATTGACATTGTTCTTTAGTTCTAGAATGGCACAAATCAACATTTGATTGGTTACTGATTCACTCACTAGACCTCCTCACTAACTAAGCTCAGATTTATTATATATCTTTTTTTTTTTTTGTTCTTGTTAAATTTAGGCATTTTTTTCTTTAAGTAAGAAACTAAAGACTGAAAGTAAACTCAGCGATGGATACCCTTGTCTTATGCCAGCTTTGACGTTTTTCCAACAAGCGTATTTAGATGTAAATGATACTTTTTCACCCTAAGGGCTCCTATTCTTTTCCCTCAGCCAGCGAGTATAAAGAAAGCATTCTTATGTATTAAAATGACTTTATAAATCTTGTATCACGTAAACACCGACGGGTATGTTTTGTGCTTTTGGTTGAAAGAAAAAAAAAATGCAGGTACAGAGGTCAGGGATACCATTAGATGTGTGCAAATATAAAAAAGGCGGGCCTGCTGGAAAATGGCCCTTTAAGTGGTTCTGGGTCGACCATTTGCCAGTGTTGTTGTAGTATAATGCACCACTTGACACTGTGAAATCTGATTCTATTCCCAGAAAGGCTGAAAGGGGTTTAGTAGGTTGAAAGGTATAACAGCCAATCCCATATGTTTCCTTAGGGAACCACAAATATGCCGTAATTGAATATAACTGCAAAAATAACAACGGTGATATTTGCCTGGACTCAACGATTCAGCTTCAAGTTAAAAAAGACAGAAAAAAAAAATTCTGATGGGCATTAGCATGATAACGCTAAGAAAATATTGAGATGAAAAACATTTTTTTGGTTGACTATTTTCTTTTTAATTTTATTTAAGTTACAGGGGATCTTGTTTCATTGGTATGTGAATCATTCCCCTGGGGCTGAAGAGGGAGACATTAATGGTGCTGCTACTGTACATCTGGAATAAAGCAAAAGGATTAAAGGATCATTCCACCTGGAGTAAATTTTCATGGAATAAATATAGCCCAACCAAAACAGAATTTTACTTGATTACCTTATATTTGTACTTTTGACTTTATTTCCAATGGATTTCCCTGCTGTGCATAAAATGTCTTTTTTTTTATCAAGGAGGGTACTGCTTATCCAATTTGTCAGAGATTGCTACTTATGCCACCATTGGGGTGAGTTCATTTTCTGTAGTCATTGGGACAGAAAGTGAGGATAAGTATCTCCATTTGGGACATACAGTAAGTGGAGGAAGCAAAAAATGAACTACAAGTGTGATGACGTCACCACACTTGTGCTCTATTGAGATCCTCTTCTGGGGTGGCAGATGGGACTTTTAGTCTTTCTATTCACAGATCCTGTGAAGATGCATTTGAAAATGGATTTCACACACAACAGCACTGAACTTAAAGAAAATATGGTCCCAAGGGTGGGGACTAAGCCTTTACATAAGGGGCGGCCTGTCCATTAGGGGCGCTCGGACGCCTCCCCCTTTCTCCAGGCCACCCCCTATGTGCAATGGATAGATTCATGCATAGCATGAATCTATCCATGGCCACTGCGGCCACCCCCTATTCATTTGTCCGACCCCTTTCAGGGCACCAGGCGCATGAATTCTTTTTTTTTTAAGCAACCGATTAGAGCCGGAGGCTCCAATAGGCTTCAAAATAGGGTGGGCTCTGGTTGCAGAGAGTGCAACTGGAGCCCATCCAGTTGAGTTACAACAGCAAATAAAAATTCGCTGTTGAAACACTGAACCTCAATCCGGCCAATCAGAAGCGGGTAAACCGTTTTCCGATTGACCGTAAGGATAGGCGATCCTTTTGAACGCCTAGGAGGAGGGAGGAGGATCACGCTAGGACACACTGCGGCTGTCCATAGGACACGCTGCCTGCCCACCTGTCAGCTACCTAGATGGGATAAGCCGGGCTTACCCCGTTCGTCCGACTGACTGTGGGGGGGGTTTGTGGGTGCCGCTGACCGACTCAGGGGGGTGGTTGTTTGCCCACCCCCCCAAAAAAAACATCAGCCACCACAACTTTACATACCAGCAGTGTAAGCACCTAAATGTGACATAGTATCACCCTCTTGCAATCTCTGTCCAGCATGGCTGGAGTGTCCATGGAAGAAGCAGTGTAAGTACCTGAATGTGACCTGGTATCAGCCTCTTGCAAACCCTGTACAGCATGGCTGGAGTGTGCGTGGAAGAAGCCTCACAGAGAGCCAATCAATTAAAGTGGTTCTAAAGGTAGAAGGTTTTTATCTTAATCCATTCTATGCAGGAGAATAAAAAACCTTCTGTGTGCAGCCCTCACCCTAAGCCCCCCTAATACTTACCTGAGCCCCATCTCGATCAAGCAATGTTGCATGAGAGCCTCGGCTGTCCGGGACTCTTCCTCCCAAATGGCTGAGACACAGCAGCCAGTGCCATTGGCTCCCGCTGCTGTCCATAAAAGTCAGTGAGCTAATGAGGAGAGAGAGGGGGCGGGGCCCAACCACGGCTCCATGTCTGAATGGACACGCAGAGCAGCTGCTTGGCTTGGATGCCCCCATTGCAAGCTGCTTTTTGTGGGGGAGCTCCGCAGGAGGGAGGGACCAGGAGCTCCAGCGAGGGACCTGAGAAGAGGAGGATCCGGGCTGCTCTGTGCATAAGCACTACACAGAGCAGGTAAGTAGGACATGTTTGTTATTTTTAAACAAAAAAAAAACCCAAGACTTTAAAATCACTTTAATGTGCTGAGAAGAAGCATGCTGATTGGAAGAGAAAGCAGAGTGACAGAGAGATGAGCTTATCGCTGTGCTGCTTCAGCTTTCACTGTCCAGTCCCAGGCTGGGGGTGGGTCCAGGATGACCAGGGCTCCGAGGAAGTGGATTGGATGACACTGGCCATCAGACTGAGGACATCTAGTGGCAGAAAAAAGTACTATGGGGGAAATCTCAGTACTGGAGGTGTATATTACTGTAAATCCTGATTTTGATATTTTGTCTTTTACACAGCTAATCATTTGCAGTAACTGTGAGGGGTGAGCTGATGGAGAAAGTAAAATTTCCGTGGTTTGGTAAAGACTGGATAGGTTTCCCTCATAATCATATTCGCTTTGAGAGAGATGACCACCTCCACTCACTAATAACAGCATGACAGAAATGACATTACATCCCTATGGAGAGAAGGTTTGTCAGTAAGCTCCTATTCAATGGACGGGAAGACCACTCACATGCTTCTCAGATGCTTGGTTTAAAAGTCCTCAGGGAGAGTCTGGCCTCTACTTCCCATCAAGTCACAACAATTAAAGTCCTATTACGGGCTTCATTGGAATTCTCCAGGCCGTCTAGTGAACCTGTCCTCTAAACTTTTATATATAAAAAGCCGGTCTGAGAGAAGACTACACAATATGCTTGCACACCACAACTACTTCTATCCCAAGGGTTTTTGTGAGTCACATCATCACAAAAAATATATTTTCATAAAAACATAATTATTGTTTACAGAGATAATTCACACATATGAAAACATGAGTATCGTAATATATCAACAGTAATATGTACACGCGCCACATTACTGTATACAAATTTGGAAAAACCTTGCATGAGCCAGATTTGTCCATGCTAATATCCACTGGCAAATTTGAGGAATAGTGCTGAAATTCTCGACCCGTTTCACAAGATAGAAAAACGTGCTTCCTCAGGAGAAGGACTCAGACATACCTGGAGATAAAAAAACACATATGAGAGAAAAAAAAGGGGGGGAAGGGATGGGGAAAAAGGGGGGGGGTGGGGGAAAAAGGGGGGGGGAGTGGGGAGGAGGGGGCGGGGGAAAGAGAAAAGAAAGGGGAAAAAAAAGAGGGGGAAAAAGAGGGGGGGGAGAGAAAGGGAAGGGAAAAAAAGAAGGGGGGGTGGGGAGGAGGGGGGGAGAAAGAGGAAGGGAAGGGGAAATAAGAAGAGAAAAAAAGGGGGGCTGACTAGAACATCCAATCTCACCATGCTGCTTTGCAAACAATAAAAGGTTGAAGAGTATTTCCACATATATGTGCAAAATGATATAGACGTAGATAAAATCAAATAAATCCTACAAATGTGTGCAGCATAGGGCCTCGGATGGATCCCCTCACAGGTCCACAAACATCTCCCCCCCCCGGGGAGGATAGGGGGAGGGGCCAGACACAAATTGGTCTAGCCACCAAACAACCCTGCTGTGCCAGGTGGTGAAGCAGGTTGAATGCCTGAAAAAAGAAAGGGGTGGGCAGGGCCTAATGAGTTCACATATAACAAAAATAAATAAATAAATAAATAAATAAATAAATAAAATATAATAAAATAATATAATAAAAATAAAATAAAAATTAACCTAATTCCAACAAACCCACATATACAGTGTCTTGCAAAAGTATTCACTACCTTGGCTTTTTACCTATCTTGTTACATTACAGCTTTTGGTTCAATGTTTTATTAATCTGAATTATACGTGATGGATCAGAACACAATAGTCTAAGTTGGTGAAGTAAAATTAGAAAAATATATACATAAAACTATTTTTCAGAAATAAAAAACTGATAATTGGCATGTACATATGTATTCATCCCCTTTATTATGAAGCCCATAAAAAGCTCTGGTGCAACAAAGAGTTGGGCTTTATGGCAGAGTGGCCACAAGAAAGCCATTACTTTAAGCAAAAAACAAAATGGCACGTTTTTAATTTGCGAAAAGGCATGTGGGAGACTCCCAAAATGTATGGTGGATGGTGCTCTGGTCTGATGAGACTAAAATTAAACTTTTTGGTCAGCAAAAAACAGCAATGTCTGGCGCAAACCCAACACATCACATCACCCAAAGAACACCATCCCCACAGTGAAACATGGTGGTGGCAGCATCATGCGGTTGGGATGTTTTTCAGCAGTCGGGACTGGGAAACTGGTCAGAGTTGAGGGAAAGATAGATGGTGCTAAATACAGGGATATTCTTGAACAAAACCTGTACCACTCTGTGTGTGATTTGAGGCTAGGACAGAGGTTCACTTTCCAGCAAGACAATGACCCCAAACACACGTCTAAAGCAACACTTGAGTGGTTTAAGGGGAAACATGTAAATGTGTTAGAATGGCCTAGTCAAAGCCCAGACCTCAATCCAATAGAAAATCTGTGGTCAGACTTAAAGATTGCTGTTCACAAGTGCAAACTATCCAACTTGAAGCAGTTTTGCAAGGAGGAATGGGCAAAAATTCCAGTGATAAGATGTGGCAAGCTCATAGAGACTTATCCAAAGTGACTTGGAGCTGTGATAGCCGCAAAAAGGTGGCTCTACAAAGTATTGACTTTAGGGAGGGGTGAATAGTTATGCATATTGACTTTTCTGTTATTTTGTCCTATTTGTTGTTTGCTTCACAATAAAAAAATAAATAAATCTGCAAACAATCTATGGTTGTAAGACAACAAAACACGAAAAATGCCATGGGGGGGGGGGGGGTGAATACTTGCGCAAGGCACTGTATTAGTCCTCAAATGGCCAAATGTGTACCATGAAATATGACATCTTAAAAATATGTATAGTAGATAAAAATGTAAAAAATATATGTGGATATGTATGGATTAACTTATTAAGATAACAAGAAGCACAACTGGAACCAATGTCCAAATGCAGATATCCATGAAGCAAGTGCATATCAAATAGGTGTAGCTCATGTAATGAAGGCTGAAAGCCTACCCACCTGGTTGCAGGATAATGAATGCTACTGATGAATAAGTCAAATCATAATCTGTAACATGGCAATGCTAAACACTTAATAAGTGAACTCCCCAAATAGTGTAATAAAAACCAATGAAACATGAAAAAATATAAAAACAAATATAAAAATGGCCCAAGTAGATTGTGAGTATAAAGTGCCGTGAAAAATGTATATATAAATCACCAATAAAAAAACAGAGAGCGAACACAGGGAACACTAAGATCCTATAGCCCCAAATGGCAGCCATTCTCCACCGGTCTGCTCACAACAAAATGTAGGAAGCACAAAAGGACACGTCCCGGGTAGGGATGAGCCGAACACCCCCCGGTTCGGTTCGCACCAGAACCCGCGAACGGACCGAAAGTTCGCACGAACGTTAGAACCCCATTGACGTCTATGGGACTGGAACGTTCGAAATCAAAAGTGCTCATTTTAAAGGCTAATTTGCATGGTATTGTCCTAAAAAGGGTTTGGGGACCCGGGTCCTACCCCAGGGGACATGTATCAATGCAAAAAAAACTTTTAAAAACGGCCGTTTTTTCGGGAGCAGTGATTTTAATGATGCTTAAAGTAAAAAAAAAAAGTGAAATATTCCTTTAAATATCGTACCTGGGGGGTGTCTATAGTATGCCTGTAAAGTGACGCGTGTTTCCCATGTTTAGAACAGTCCCTGCACCAAATGTCATTTTTAAAGGAAAAAATCTCATTTAAAACTGCTTGCGGGTTTAATGTCATGTCGGGTCATGGCAATATGGATGAAAATCAGTGAGACAAACGGCATGGGTACCCCCCAGTCCATTACCAGGCCCTTTGGGTCTTGTATGGATATTAAGGGGAACCCCGCACCCAAATTAAAATAAGGAAAGGTGTGGGGCCACCAGGCCCTATATACTCTGAACAGCAGTATACAGGCGGTGCAAACAAGACAGGGACTGTAGGTTTGTTGTTAAGTAGAATCTGTTTGTAATTTTGAACATTTTTAACGTGTTTAGCTCTAGCCAAAAAATCTTTTCTAAGCTTTTTGGAAAACATAGGGAAGGGTTATCACCCCTGTGACATTTGTTTTGCTGTCTTTCCTCCTCTTCAGAAGATTTCACCTCACTTTTTTGTCCCAATGAAAAATGTTTTTTGAAAATTTGGGTTTTTTTGTGGAACAAGGATTGGAAAGCATCAGTGGAAAGGAGAAATTGTTTTCCCATATTAACTCTTACAGGAGAGAATTTCCCTTCCTAGGGGTAGATTTCATCTCACTTCCTGTTGTCTCCTTCCGTTTGCAAGTAGGAGTCGTTTGTAAGTTAGATGTTTGAAAGTAGGGTCCTGCCCTATATACTCAGCAGAAATTTGGGCCTTAGGTGTTGCTGTGGCCACAACACTGTAAGCCCTCACAGGGCCCTGCTGTGAAATATTAGATCAAGAATTGTAATTACATGCCCCTGTTGAACAGGAGCTGAAAAATTAGGCCTTAGGAACTGGTGCTGGTGCCACAACACTGCAACCCCTCACAGACACTCTAGTTGGAACGCAGGAACGAGCCCTGCTGCAAAGTATTGCTTCAAAAATTGTAATTACACGCCCCTGTTAGACAGGGGCAGAAAAATTGGGCCTTAGGCACTGGTGCTGGTGCCACAACACTGCAACCCCTCACAGACACTCTAGTTGGAACGCAGGAACGAGCTCTGCTGCAAAGTATTGCATCAAAAATTGTAATTACACGCCCCTGTTAGACAGGGGCAGAAAAATTGGGCCTTAGGCACTGGTGCTGGTGCCACAACACTGCAACCCCTCACAGACACTCTAGTTGGAACGCAGGAACGAGCCCTGCTGCAAAGTATTGCATCAAAAATTGTAATTACACGCCCCTGTTAGACAGGGGCAGAAAAATTGGGCCTTAGGCACTGGTGCTGGTGCCACAACACTGCAACCCCTCACAGACACTCTAGTTGGAATGCAGGAACGAGCCCTGCTGCAAAGTATTACATCAAAAATTGTAATTACACGCCCCTGTTAAACAGGGGCTGAAAAATTGTGCCTTAGGCACTGGTGGTGGCGCCCAGAACCAAAAATGTTCTTACAAGCTATCAGCGTGATGATTGAGGAGGAAGAGGATAATTACTCAGGGATAGTCACTCAGCATCAGCATAGGCAGTCTTTGAAGGGATCTGAGATTTCAAAAAAAATTATTCGGTTACATCAGCATCAGGTGCTTGGTAGCTGGTGGTGATCCAAGACTCATTCATTTTTATGAAGGTCAGCCGATCGACCGAGTCGGTGGACAGACGCACCCTGTGATCGGTTACCACGCCTCCAGCAGCACTGAATGTGCGTTCCGAAAGAACGCTGGATGCAGGACAGGCCAGTAGCTCAATTGCATACTGTGCAAGCTCTGGCCAGTGATCCATCCTCAAGACCCAGTAACCCAGAGGATTTTCGGTGGGAAAGGTGTCCAAGTCTGATCTTGCCCCTAGGTATTCCTGCACCATGTAAAACAGACGCTGGCGATGGTTGCTGGAACCGATCATACCTTGGGGCTGCGGACCAAAAAATTGTCTGAACGCATCGGTCAGACGGCAACCTTCTCCACCGCTCCTTCTTTGACTGACCGAAGCCTCAGCAACACGTTGTCCAGAAACAGGAGTTTGTAACCTCCCAGTCTCTGGGAACGCGTTGCACAGACCTTTCTGCAAGGCCTCCCGAAGATGTTTCATCCTCTGCTCCCTCTGCGATGGCAAGATAAGGTCCGCAACCTTACCCTTGTAACGTGGATCAAGGAGGGTTGCCAGCCAGTATTGGTCCTTCTCCTTGATACCACGAATACGAGGATCCTTACGCAGGCTTTGCAGGATCAGGGAGGCCATGCAGCGTAGGTTTGCTGAGGCATTCGGTCCGGAGTCCTCTGGGTCACTAAGAACGACATGGTCCGCAGCCACCTCCTCCCAGCCACGTACAAGTCCATGTGTTTCTTGGGACTGATCCCTTAAAGACTGCTGCTGATGCTGAGTGCCAGGCTCCACCTCCATACTGACACAATCTTCCTCCTCCTCCTCTTCCTCCTCGTCCTCTTCCTGTGTGATCGGCGGGCACGCAGGAACACTGTCTGGATAAAGGGGGCCTTGAGAGCTAAGGAAGTCCTCCTCTTCCTGCCTCTGTTCTGCCTCAAGTGCCCTGTCCATTATTCCACGCAGCGTGTGCTCCAACAGGTGGACAAGGGGGACAGTGTCACTGATGCATGCACTGTCACTGCTCACCATCCTCGTGGCCTCCTCGAATGGTGACAGGACAGTGCATGCATCCCTGATCATGGCCCACTGGCGTGGGGAAAAAAAACCAAGCTCCCCTGACCCTGTCCTGGTGCCATAGTCGCACAGGTACTCATTGATGGCCCTCTGCTGCGTGTGCAGCCGCTGCAGCATGGCCAACGTTGAGTTCCACCTGGTGGGCATGTCACAGATTAGGCGGTTCTTGGGCAGGTTAAACTCCTTTTGGAGGTCCGTCAGCCGAGCACTGGCATTATATGACCGGCGGAAATGCACACAGACTTTCCTGGCCTGCCTCAGGACATCCTGTAAGCCCGGGTACCTGCCCAAGAACCGCTGCACCACCAAGTTAAGGACGTGAGCCAAACAGGGCACATGGGTCATTTGTCCCTGTCGGAGGGCAGAGAGGAGGTTGGTGCCATTGTCGCAAACCACCATTCCTGCCTTAAGTTGGCGTGGCGTCAACCACCTCTGAACCTGCCCCTGCAGAGCTGACAGAACCTCTGCCCCAGTGTGGCTCCTGTCCCCCAAGCACACCAGCTCAAGCACCGCATGGCATCTTTTGGCCTGCGTACTTGCGTAGCCCCTTGAACGCCTACGGAGCACCGCTGGTTCCGAGGAAGAGGCCATGGAGGAAGAAGAAGAGGAGGGGGTGGAGGAGAGAGGTGTGTCACAATCAGCATTTTGGAGGCGTGGTGGCAGAACAACCTCCAACACTACTGCACCTTGTCCTGCATCCTTCCCAGCTGCCAGCAGAGTCACCCAATGCGCCGTTAAACTTAGGTAACGTCCCTGTCCATGCCTGCTGGACCATGAGTCAGCGGTAATATGCACCTTACCGCTGACCGCCCTGTCCAGCGAGGCATGGACATTGCCTTCCACATGCCGGTAGAGAGCCGGAATCGCCTTCCGTGAGAAAAAGTGGCGTTTGGGTACCTGCCACTGAGGAACCGCACATTCCACAAACTCACGGAAGGGGGCAGAGTCTACCAACTGAAAAGGCAGCAGTTGAAGTGCTAGCAATTTTGCCAAGCTAGCATTCAACCGCTGGGCATGTGGATGGCTGGGAGCAAACTTCTTTCGGCGGTGCAGCAGCTGGGGCAGGGAAATTTGCCTGGTACAATCTGACGTCGGTGTACCAAAAGCAGATTGCCCACAAGTACTTGGCTGTGACACACCTAATTCTACACCTTCATTCCTCTCACTGCAGGTCTCAGAGAGGACTGAAGGTCTAGTGGGGTTGGAAATCTCAGCTGATGAGGAGCAAGGAGAGATCCTCTTTGTTCTTTGGTGTGGGTCTTTTAGATACGCTTGCCAACGAACTGCATGGCAGGTCAACATATGTCTGGTCAAGCATGTGGTACCCAAGCGGGAGATGTTTTGGCCACGCGAGATACGCTTGAGACATATGTTGCAAATAGCAGCGGTGCGATCTGATGCACTCGTCTCAAAAAAGGCCCACACCAAAGAACTTTTTGAATAACGCGCAGAGACTGCAGCGCCCTGCACATGTGGAGCTTTGGGGTGTGATGCAGTCAATGTGCTGCCCTTAGGCTGGCCCCTGGAGGGCATCCTGCCTCGTTGGTGATGTGCCGCCGCCTCCTCCTCCTCCTCCTCCTCCTCCTCTCTCCTATCAGGCACCCACGTTGAGTCAGTGACCTCATCATCCCCTCCCTCCTCATCACTGGAGCAAACCTGGCAGTATGCTGCAGCAGGGGGAGCATGACTGCCAGATTGCTGTCCTTCTTGGGCACCCCCTCTGTCCGTGCTCATGTTACTGCCTTCATCGAGCTCAGTATCGTCATCAGAGCCTTCCAAACGCTGGGCATCCTCCTGGAGCATGTACCCAACACTGTGGTCAAACAGTTCAAGGGAATCCTCATGAGGACATGGTGGAGCTAGGGAAGGAGTCACTGATGACATTGAGCTGAGGGAAGAGGCCGCTGCTTTGCCAGACAAAGCACCCTGGGCATGGGTGAGAGAGGATGAGGAGGATGAGGACGGCTTGGTCATCCACTCGACCAAGTCTTCCGCATGTTGCGGCTCAACACGGCCAGCTGCCGAAAAAAAGGCCAAGCGTGTCCCATGGCCACGTGCTGATGAGGATGCACCGTCTCCACGACCAGCACTAGACACAGAGCCTGCTTGCCCTCTCTTATTGGCTTGTGACTGTCTGCCTCTCCTTCTTGGCCTTCCAGACATACTAATGGCCTGTAGCTGCACTAAGCTGGGATAGAACACCTGTAATTTTCTTCAGGTAGCTTTATATACTGTAACCAGACAAGCCTGCCTGTCAGTAGGAAGATAACAGGAACGGATCTAGCTGAACACTGTGAGCAGGACGCACTGTACTAAATGTAAATAGTCTAGCTGCCTGACCGTGGTACTAATAGGATCAAATAGAACACCTGTAATTTTCTTCAGGTAGCTTTATATACTGTAACCAGACAAGCCTGCCTGTCAGTAGGAAGATAACAGGAACGGATCTAGCTGTACACTGTGAGCAGGACGCACTGTACTAAATGTAAATAGTCTAGCTGCCTGACCGTGGTACTAATAGGATCAAATAGAACACCTGTAATTTTCTTCAGGTAGCTTTATATACTGTAACCAGACAAGCCTGCCTGTCAGTAGGAAGATAACAGGAACGGATCTAGCTGAACACTGTGAGCAGGACGCACTGTACTAAATGTAAATAGTCTAGCTGCCTGACCGTGGTACTAATAGGATCAAATAGAACACCTGTAATTTTCTTCAGGTAGCTTTATATACTGTAACCAGACAAGCCTGCCTGTCAGTAGGAAGATAACAGGAACGGATCTAGCTGAACACTGTGAGCAGGACGCACTGCACTAAATGTAAATAGTCTAGAAGATAACAGGAACGGATCTAGCTGAACACTGTGAGCAGGACGCACTGCACTAAATGTAAATAGTCTAGAAGATAACAGGAACGGATCTAGCTGAACACTGTGAGCAGGGCGCACTGCACTAAATGTAAATAGTCTAGAAGATAACAGGAACGGATCTAGCTGAACACTGTGAGCAGGACGCACTGCACTAAATGTAAATAGCAGGAACGGATCTAGCTGAACACTGTGAGCAGGACGCACTGCACTAAATGTAAATAGTCTAGAAGATAACAGGAACGGATCTAGCTGAACACTGTGAGCAGGACGCACTGCACTAAATGTAAATAGCAGGAACGGATCTAGCTGAACACTGTGAGCAGGACGCACTGCACTAAATGTAAATAGCAGGAACGGATCTAGCTGAACACTGTGAGCAGGACGCACTGCACTAAATGTAAATAGCAGGAACGGATCTAGCTGAACACTGTGAGCAGGACGCACTGCACTAAATGTAAATAACAGGAACGGATCTAGCTGAACACTGTGAGCAGGACGCACTGCACTAAATGTAAATAGCAGGAACGGATCTAGCTGAACACTGTGAGCAGGACGCACTGCACTAAATGTAAATAGCAGGAACGGATCTAGCTGAACACTGTGAGCAGGACGCACTGCACTAAATGTAAATTGCAGGAACGGATCTAGCTGAACACTGTGAGCAGGACGCACTGCACTAAATGTAAATAGTCTAGAAGATAACAGGAACGGATCTAGCTGAACACTGTGAGCAGGACGCACTGCACTAAATGTAAATAGCAGGAACGGATCTAGCTGAACACTGTGAGCAGGACGCACTGCACTAAATGTAAATAACAGGAACGGATCTAGCTGAACACTGTGAGCAGGACGCACTGCACTAAATGTAAATAGCAGGAACGGATCTAGCTGAACACTGTGAGCAGGACGCACTGCACTAAATGTAAATAGCAGGAACGGATCTAGCTGAACACTGTGAGCAGGACGCACTGCATTAAATGTAAATAGTCTAGATAGAAGATAACAGGAACGGATCTAGCTAAACTGAATACAGTGTATATATATATATGCAACACCTGGGATGCATATATATACACAATACACTGTAAGTGCAGCTAACTGACTGACTGTTCTGCCTAATCTATCTAACTCAAATCAAATGACACTGTCTCTCTCTCTCTCTCTATCTCTCAGCACACCGGAACACACACTACACAGGGCCGCCGTGCAGGCGGCCTTATATAGTGTGGGGTGTGTACTAAATCCCCTGAGCCATAATTGGCCAAAGCCACCCTGGCTTTGGCCAATTACAGCTCTCTCTACTGACGGCGCTGTGATTGGCCAAGCATGCGGGTCATAGTGCATGCTTAGCCAATCATCAGCCAGCAATGCACTGCGATGCCGCAGTGAATTATGGGCCGTGACGCGCCACACGAATTTAGCGCGAACGGCCCATATCGTTCGCAATTCGGCGAACGGGCGAACAGCCGATGTTCGAGTCGAACATGGGTTCGACTCGAACACGAAGCTCATCCCTAGTCCCGGGATATAAATAGCCTGATATAAAAAAGCCAAGGATAGATCCAAGGAAAGATCCAAGCTTACTCACCAGCCAGCCCGCTGACAACTGAATCAACCTATCTAACATTATGCGTTAAAACAGGAGCTTAGTCCGCAAGCATTTGCAAATACATGCGTAAGCCACAGAGCCTCGCCACGGCACCCTGGTATCTGTGGTCCTATCACTAGCTTATGAGTGATTCCACAATGGAAGCACATGCATTCTGATGGATAGGTAGAGGCCAGGTGGACTGAAGGGAGCCCACTCCTTCTTAAAGGTACAGAGGAACACTGAACACCCAACAAATCACACAATGGCTGCAAAGGTGTCAGTGCATTGCCTGACCAATATAACCTACTCATCAGAATGCAAGTGCTTCCACTGTGGAGTCACTCATAAGCTAGTGATAGGACCACAGATACCAGGGTGCCGTGGTGAGGCTCCCCTATCCTCCAAGCATCACCATGGCGCGGACTACGCCATGGGGCTCAGATCAAAAGGGGAGGGTAGGCGTGGACACCCCCACCCATGCAACCTGGCCAGATGGTCTCTCCCATCACAGACCCGGCAGGAAGCGTCCCAGAAGAACTGAGCCCACCAGGGAAATACGGACCAAGCACACATGCGCGGAAAGCGACAACACCGCACACGCGTTAGCCCAGGAACAACGGAGGGGCACAGCCCATCACACCAGGACAGGCATCCGAACAATGATGAACTGGAATCGCGCATGCGCGACGGAGAGCCCCCACTGCGCACAGGCGACCCGAATGCGACATGACGCATTCAGTCACATACACATATAAAATATGCTTGCTAGTAACTATATTAGCCAGAAAAGACCTTTCTGTGCCCCTCTCTGCTTTAGTTTCACCTTATTACTGGGGCCTGACTTTCTTTGACTTTATGGCTATAATCCACCTATAATATCACCCCCTGTCCAATGAAAGTGCCAATACTGGAAGAGAGAGGCAGGCCCTAGTAACAAAGTGAAGCTAAACTGCAGAGGGGCACAGAAGAGGTTTTGTGGCTAATAGATATAATAAAGCAGAACTACACCCATTGATTCCCAGGCTGCCAGGAATGCTAACTGTTCCATTTGCTTGTGCTCTTAACCAAACTGTCAAACTATCAAATTACTGGTGTCATAACTGATCACATGTGCAGCACCATGGCAGTTGCAGATCAAACAGAGGCCAAGATGGCAGCTTCTTTGGCTGAAAAGGATAGGAGGGTTTAGTTCTGCTTTAAAGCGGAAGATAAGGTCAACTATATCTACTGTATTCTTCAAAATGTTCCCAGGGGTTTTTTTCTCACAAAATAGGTTCAGGAACTCAGGAACCATAAAAACCCAACACACACACCCTCTGAACCACATCAAATAGTGAGTGTGGTCAAATTTCACCAACAGTGGAAGGGTCTTAAAGGGGCATTAAATACCATGAGTGCAATATATAGAAAGTGCAGAGTTTGGGGGGGGGGGGGTGTTACACACAGAGTGCAGAGTTCAGGGGTGTGATACGTACATTGTGCAGAGTTCAGGGGTGCACTGCATAGAGAGTGCAAAGTTTAGGGGTGCACTACACAGAGTGCAGAGTTCAGCTGCTTACCTCTGCATCCCCCATTCACATATAACTTATCACCCCTCTTCAGCTCTGATCTCTGTATGCAGCTCCTTTTCCACTGCCCTCATCTTCTCCCTCCCTCCTTAAAAGCTCCTCCATCTTCCACATGTCTTACTTGTGTTGCTGTATTAAGCACCCAGCCGGCTCTAGTATCTTCCTGCACCTTCCTCCGGGCGGGGATCATACAGTGGGGGTGTCGGGATCTGCACTGCACCCCGGGCACCTGCACCTCCCTTGTCCCTATCCTGCACCCATTCAGGAGATCAGATCTGTGGAAGCCGTTAGGAGACAAGCTGTCACTTGTCAACACAGAAGCCGCCCTTCTGTGTTTATAAGTGATAGTGGAGAGCAGGGAGCAGAGGGTCTAAGAGATGGTAAGAGGTGGTGGAACTGAGTTCCACAAAGTTTCAGCTGAAAAAAAAGCCCTGAATGTTCCCTTACCCCTCCTTCTACTAATCCTGCCTACCCTGTTGTAAGGAAAGGCTTGACAATAGACTAACTACAGCGCAAACATAAATGGAAGCATAAGTCATTTATATAAAACAATAATAAAAAAACATACATCTAAGTAAGCAGATGACTGTCTAAGGTGAGAAAGCCGCTGTGGCCGGTGTGGCCCTCTGGCTGGCAGAACTGGCTGTCATGCACAGATTGCCCGAAGCCACCAAGGGGGTCGGAGGTGGTAGCGGTCCTTTAGCCAGAGCAACAAGCCACAAGGGTGTAAGGTGCATATAAGATGTTTGCGCTGCAGCTCCCCTTCTATTTTTCCACATGTTCTGATGATCTTCCCTGGTCTGAAGAGCCCTGCTGCACCATGAATGGAGCCTGAACCCATCCATCCATTCCTGAACACATCCATCCCAGTTATCCATCCTGCCATGGTCCCTCTACAAGGCTGCTGTCCTTTGCATCCCTTTTTGGTTTTCTTCATGTGAATCCAGACCCTAAGGAGCACTGTGGGTAGATCCAGTGGCGGCTGGTGCTGGGGGGGGCGGGAGACAGACCTGACCACAGACATCCTATATCCCACCCCACTCCCCATCGCTCCAGCCTGCCACTTCACACTAACCCTCCCCCCCATCACTCGAACCTGTCACCGCACACCATACCCACACCCCCCACCCCGGCTCGCCCTCTGGCCCACCAAGTCCCCCATCAGCCTTGCACTTACCCCATGCAGGTCACAGCTGCGGCAGTGGCTTCCCCCCTCCAACTCCTCCGTGTCCTGGGCAACGCTTCTCCTCCGGACCAATGGGATCTTAGGACTCCCGGCCAATGGGGTCTCATGACCCGCTTTCTGATTGGCCCTTTTTTAAAGCCAATTAGAGCCTCAGGCTCTAATCACGTGCTTCAAAGAAAAAAAATACCCCATTGGAATCCATTCGTCTGGTGCCCAGCATGTAGATTAGGGACCGGGTGCATAGATTAGAGGGGCGGCGCCTACGCATGGACCACTGGGTAGATCTCTCCCTACCGACCTAAATACTTAGTTTTTTTTTAATCTTCTTTGAACATTTCATGTGTATGAACAATTGAGCGCAGAGAGACTTGTTTTCCTTTTGACGATAGACAAGATGACTCCTCTGGAGGGACTTCTGTGCACAAGCTAATACATGTTCTCTTTCGTGATTGCAGGAATTGGGCACTGGCTAATGCATATGAACATACATGTGTGCACACACGTGCCCTTGCGCATCATGTAACTATGACAGATGTTAAACAGGCTATTTAAACTTGGCCAGTGCTCAGTATCAGTGCTGCTTTGTCTTCAGTCTCCAGTGCATCCTCTGACCCTGTGATTGTGTATGGGGATTCCAGTTGCTGACCCCGCTTGTCTTGACCACTCTTTGAACTCCTCCTGCACCAAGCTGAGAGGTTAATAGGAAGAGATAGCCTGCAGAGCATCATTATGTAGGTCGCATTCTAAAGTGGTGTATGCCCTTTGGGGTAGGCCAGATATAGGCCCCAGAGGGGAAACCCATCTCAGGGGACCTGCAACCGCAGAAAATGGAAGTGCTGGTCGGCATCCCCAAGTTAACGTTGAGACCATACAGAAATATTGATGTCTGGAGAAAAGAGGAAGAGGTGTACTTCTGTGTTGGGAAGAACTTTGCACTTTGTTTATGCTTCATGCATTAAAAAAGCTATTGTGTGGACATCCCTTTATTTTGTGAGGTGGGCCTCTAGCTGAGAGCTTGTGAATAATCAAGATGTCGGAATTCCTTCCTTTTACAGGCGTACAGTACTACATCTTGTTCCTGTTTCAGAAGAAAGATGGGAGGTGCCCTTGGCTGGTATGACTGTAGCCTGCTAATCATGTGTCCAGCATTCACATCTGCTGACAAGGAGAAGAGAGATGAGAAATGACCTCAATGGTCTGCTCACTGTCCAATCACAGGCTGGGATCAGGGGAGAGACCTAGCTACTGTATATTGCTTATCTGTAGCAGAGAAAGGTCAGGTCAACAAGCTGGCTCTGCTGTCTATCATGACTACAAACCCTTTGGCAGGTTAAGGCTCATTTACAATTGCTTTGTCAAATGCAGATCGCTCTGCAGAGAGCATTTGACAGGCAGTGAGGGGTGTTGAATTGCCTCCTCACCACCTGGTTTACCCCTTGAACCCCACACTTACAAGCTGTAGGGTGGTTGCAGAGCCACCCTCCATCACTTGAATGGGTCGTGTTCAGCAGGCGGTAGCACCTTTTGAAAGCAAATGGGTATAATTCCTGCTGCGGCCATGAAACAAAGCATTGTGGCCACAATATGTGTACCCCCCTACCCAGCCGCTGCCTCTACAGCTAAAGGGGGGTAACGGTTGGTGGGGCAGTAAAAGCACAGCTTAAACACAGGTTTTACAGCCCTTCAGCTGCTAGTGTGAATGAGCCCTAAGAGAGCTTTCTTATATGCACTGAGGGTTGAGGTCTCATTTACACTGTTGTGTTTAATGCATCCCTATACTTAAAACAGTGTCTTCAGGGCAGTGTATTTTGACAGATATGAAAGATATCACAACGCAAAAATTACCCAGCACACTCAGGGCCATCTTTAATATTGATTGGACCCTGGGCAAAAATTTTCTTGGGCCCCCACCCTCAGCACAGGCCCCCCTCTCCACTTAGTACAGACCCCCATCCCTAAGTACAGACCCCCCTCTCTCAGTACAGACCCCCTCTCTCAGTACAGACCCTCCTTCCTAAGTACAGACCTCCCTCTCTCATTACTGACCCCCTCTCCACTTAGTACAGACCCCCCTCTCTCAGTACAGACCCCTCTCCACTTAGTACAGACCCTCCTCCCTAAGTACAGACCCCCCTCTCCACTAAGTACAGACCCCCCTCTCCACTAAGTACAGACCCCCCTCTCCACATATATAGACCCCCCCTCAGTACAGACCCCCCTCTCCACTAAGTACAGACCCCCCTCTCCACTAAGTACAGACCCCCCTCTCCACATATATAGACCCCCCCTCAGTACAGACCCCCCTCTCCACTAAGTACAGACCCCCCTCTCCACTAAATATAGACCCCCCCTCAGTACAGACCCCCCTCTCCACTAAGTACAGACCCCCCTCTCCACTAAGTATAACCACCCCTCCTTAAATACAGCCCCCCTCCCTCAGTACCAGTGGCGTCTCCAGCTTTCATATTTAGGGGGGGCACATGGGGGACAGGGACAAAAATAGGGGGCAATATAAAATGCAAATATATATATATATATATACAATATATATATATATATATATACAGATATATCTATCTATCTATATATATTTTATCTATCCTGGGACCCTTTACCCCTTTACTATGATCCCACAATGGCCCTTTCACATGTTCTGCAGTGAGCTCCCTTCCTACTGGGGCCCACCCAGGGTGACAGAGAACAAGAGATATATGTCACCAGCATACCAAGAAAATATAAGGGTCCAAAGCAGTGGGAGAACTATCAGGGTTGCAAAGGTTGTCTTGCCATCGGGTCCTGGTGTTCTGTCACTGTGGGGTTCCCCAGCCTCCTCTTGCTGTCCTGCCCCTGCTATTGACAGCGCTGGTCTGGCATTTCTTGGAATTTACAGGCTGGTCCTCTTGTCCTAAGGACGGGAGAAATCAGTCTGTTTTTTCAGTAACTGAGAGTCCTGGTGGAGTCCTTCCTGCAACTCGCTCTTCTCCCTGCCAATGAGGATGCAGGGGAAGGAGCAGATCGGGCGGCTGTGGTTGTGTGAGCGCTCGCATTATGCAGTGTCAGCGAGCAGAGGGAGGGGGGAGGAATCACCCGCAGGAGCTGACTGGGGACGTTCTCCCTCTCAATAGAGACTGTGTTACCCCAGCGGTGGCCCGAGTAAGATGCGGCACATCCGATATGAATACAAACAAAAAGAAATTGCCTTTTTGTAAAAAAAAAAAAAAAAATTAAAAAAAAATAATAATTTTTTTTTTGGGGGGGGGGGGCACATGGTGGGGCCCAGCATAATGTTGGGGGGGGTCAGGGCCCCCTCTGGCCCCCCCTAGGGTCGCCATTGCTCAGTACAGACCCCCCCTCTCTCAGTACAGGCTCCCTTTCCACTTAGTACAGACCCCCCAACCTAAGTAGAGACCCCCTCACTCAGTACAGACCCCCCTCTCTCAGTACAGATCCCCTCTCCACTTAGTACAGACCCCCCTCCCCGCTAAGTATAGACCCCCTCCCTCAGTACAGACCCACCCTCTCCCGGCACAGGCTCCCTCTCCACTTAGTGCTGACCCCCCTCCCTAGGTACAGACCCCCCTCTCCACTTAGTGCAGACCCTCCTCCCTAAGTACAGACCCCCCTCTCCACTAAGTATAGACCCCCCTCCCTGCTAAGTATAGACGCCCCTCCCTCAGTACAGACCCTCCTCTCCACTTATGCCAGCTATAGATGATCCGATTTCCTTTCCTGCAACCATGGCTTAAGTACAGACTCCCCTTGCTCAGTACAGACCCCTGACCCCCCTTACAGACCCCCCTGCCAGCCCATCCCCTCAGTATAGACCCTCTCTCAGTATTGACCCCCTTGATAAAGACCCCTTTTCAGTATTGACTGTCCTCAGTACAGGCCCCCCCTCTTAGTACATTTTAGTGCATTGGGAGGCCCATAGAAGTCAATTGGTCCATGGCTGTCCATGGCTGTGAACTCCATTTTAATCCTAAATTCACCAACGTATCACAAATCCTCGGTGATGGGCATCAAAATGCAAGTTAATGCACAAAAGAAACGCATGCTGAGGCAGGACAACACACCTGCCTAAAGCTACAAAAACTAAAAAAATGCACCTCTACACACACACGCATGGATTTAAATGGGCAAGAGAAAAGGAAGAAAAAAGGAAGTGTATTGGTCATTGGGGAGTAGGGGAAACCTATACTTTCTGCAAACATTTAAAATAGATTATGAGCTCACTTTGACCACTTGCCGACCATCCGCCGCAGTTGTACTGCGGCAGAATGGCACAGCTGGGCGAAACGACGTTATGTAACGTCGCTTTGCCCTGTGGCCACTAGGGGGCACAGGCACGCCCCCTGCTCGCCCACGGAGCCAATGCGCGTGCCCAGCGGTTGTGATCACCGCCGGCTCCCGTGATTGCTTGGAGCACCAGGATCTGTGTGTATAAACACAGTTTACGGTTCTCTGAGGGGATAAGTGATAGATCGTCTGTTCATACAGAGTATGAACAGCAATCTGTCATCTCCCCTGCACAGTCCCCTCTGCCCTTCAGTTAGAACACACACTAGGACACACTTAACCCCTTCACTGCCAGTGACATTTTTACAGTAATCAATGCAATTTTATAGCACTGATCGCTGTAAAAATGCCAATAAAACTATCCCCTATTTTGTAGACGCTATAACTTTTGCGCAAACCAATCAATATAAGCTTATTGGGATTTTTTTTTTTACCAAAAATATGTAGAATACATATCGGCCTAACCTGAGGAAAAAAATAGTTTTTTTGTATATATTTCTGGGGGATATTTATTATAGCAAAAAGTAAAAAATAATGCACTTTTATCAAAATTGTCGCTCTTGTTTTGTTTATAGCGCAAAAAATAAAAACCGTAGAGGTGATCAAATACCACCAAAAGAAATCTTTATTTGTGGGGAAAAAAGTACATCAATTTTGTTTGGGAGCAACCTCACACGACTGCGCAATTGTCAGTTAAAGCGTTGCAGTGCCGAATCGCAAAAAATGCTCTGGTCAGGATGGGGGTAAAATCTTCCGGGGCTGAAGCGGTTAAGAAAAAATACTCCCACTGCAGAGAGAAAAAATAGGCTACCCTCCGCAGCAGAGATAACAGGCCAGTCCGACCAGAAACTAGAACAGAGCATTAATAATTGGTAGATGAACCCTCCCCTATAGCCCCTTACAGCGAAGAGCTTGTTTACACTTGTGGTTGGGGGGTCCTCAAAATCAGTGATGAGCTCAGGCCGGTTCGGACTCCAAACCTGCCTGGGCTATCCAGTCGGGCTGTCAGAACCGATAGCTAATCATAGATGGCAGAGGCACTTGCCACCCCGCAGTCATATGTATACAAGCCTCTTGCATATGTGCAGCTGCCTATATTACCTCCTCAACCTTATTGGCTGTTGGCTTTGACAGCTTCTTGGCAGGATAGCAGGTCAGGCGGGTACAGATACATGTCTGAATATACCTGAGCAAGGCATAACATAGAACAGTTACAATGAAGTCAGCAGTCCATACATTTCCACATCCCGCTTCATCAGGACCAGCTATGCCTTTTGAAATATTTAATCACCGTTGATAACACACTTGTGCACCACTGCAGCATTAGGGAAGCCCCCAATCCAAGGGGCAAACGAAGAATGTCCACCAGCCTATGGGGAGGATCAAATAGGAAACAAGAAAAAACAGATATCGAACTAGAAATAACCAATCAATAACTAAAGGGAACCCCAAGGACAGAGATGTAAATGGAAAATCTTCCATTTCAAATTTTCTGAGGAGTAAAACCATGGTGAACGGTGGCAGTACACATGACACGTCTATGGCAAAACGTATCCCCCCATCGCATTTGGTGGGCAGTACCGCTGCTGAACGCAACCCATTCAAGCAAATGGGACCGGACAACAACTGCCCTTTAACTGTGTAATGTACATGGTTGCAGGGTGGTGGTATGACATTTACTGGGTTAACCAATTGCCTACAGGACACTTTTACCCCCTTCCAGCCCAGGCCATTCTTCAGCTTTCAGCGCTGTCGCACTTTGAACAACAATTGCGCAGTCCTGCAACACTGTACCCAGATGCCATTTTTTTTCACACAAATAGAGCTTTCTTCTTTTTTTGCTAAACTAACGAAAAAAGACTTTTGAAAAAAATCAAAAACATTTTCATAGTTTGTTATTAAATTTTGCAAACAGGTAATTTTTCCCCTTCACTGATGTGCGCTGATGGGGCTGCACTGATGGGCACTGATATGCAGCACCGATGGGCACTAAGGAGGTGGCGCTGATGGGCACACATAGGCTGCACTAATGAGGCCGCACTGGTGGGTACTGATGAGGCTGCACTGATAGAAGGCACTGATAGGTGGCACTGATGGGCGACACTGATGAGGAGGCACTGATGGGTACTGAGTAGCAGCACTGGTGGGCACTTTTTGACAGCACTGGTGGGCACAGATTGGCAGAACTGGTGGGAACTGTTGGGACTGCAATGATAATCAGGACACTGATAATCAATGCTCTGATTATCGGTGTGCATGTCCCTTTTAGAGATATGATGGTCGATAAGTGGTTAAAACAAGTGGCATCATATCACCTCCCTACCACCTATCAAACTCCTCTGAAAAGCAAATTACTGCAAAGCAGTTTCAGGAATGCGGCAACCTTTGCTGCATGTCTAAATCTACCCGTACCATGACTCTATGACATTTGTACAGCGGTGGCCCGTCCATAAGGGGCGTAGGGGCGCCGCCCCCCATCCAGGCGTCCGGTCCCCTAATCTACATGCGTGGCGCCGGGAGCATGGATTCCAGTAGGGTTTTTTTTTTTTTTTTTTTTTTAAAAAGGGTGGGCTCTGGGATTAAAATGGGGGCGGGGGTGGGGAGGGTGGTGTTCGGTGCCAGACGACCAGGGGGGTGGTTGTTTGCTGTTTGTTGTTCCCCCCCCCCCAAAAAAAAAAAACACCAGCCGCCACTGCATCTGTAAATATGTACTACGATTTATTTTACAATTTTGTTTTGTATTTTATGAATATGCATTAAAAAAGAATGATATGAATTATTTTTTTGCACAATACTCTTTATTTCCTGATCATGAAGAGTAATTATTGCTGCTACTTAAAGAAACCTTTTTCTAGCGAACAAAGACTTTCCTTTGATTGTGCAGTAAAATGTTCCTGTAGCAATAAAACAGATGCAGATGTTTTTATCTTAATTATTTTTTTTTTTTTTATTCTTGTTTTTTTTTTATAACTTCTAAGGAGTCACGGATCCAAAAATTTTATTAGCAAAGTCTGAGCCTTCTGCTGTATGTGGGGGGAATGAATAAATACAGCTTGCAACAATAAACAGTATCTTGATTTCCATCAATTACTCATATAATACCGCTCATCAGGCTAATTGAATGCAGAGGGATATATTAAAAACTTTGCGAGTTGCTGGATTCTTCTGGAACTAAATGCTGTGCAGATGGCCCCGTAGTTCTATCTGACAGAGGGATAACCAATTATTGATGCCTATCCAGCGCTCGCTGGAGAAGTAGGAAAGGCAGATAGGTGTCCTTTTATGAAAGTGCGGTAAAATACCGCTTTTCAGTTCTCAGGCATTCTCAGAGGAGATCGCTCTCCTCTGAGTGCCTGTTTATGAAAGTGTGTAGATCGCTTCTCATGTTGAGTTGAGGAGCGATCTACAAACGCCGGGAACTCCTGAGAATGGCTCCTCTCACTGTAATCTCGCGTGATATAGCGGGATTACAGTATGAGGAACCATAAAATACAAAAGTTTAACACAAATCAGCACACATTATTCCCCAACATATTAATAAAATAATAAAGTTAAATTCCCCCTACACAATATACATTAACCTAATTATAAAAAAAACATTGTTTTTATCAATATTTAAAGATCATACATGTCCCTATTTAAATGTGAATGGTGTATAGTAAATGAATGTAATGCACATATGTAATGCAGCTATACACCATTCATATAAATGCAAAATACATTTATAATCATTAAAAAAATAATTTTAATAAAGTATACAAGTATAAATATTTATTAATAAATTAAAGTAAAATATATTTCATTATAGATAAACATAAAAATTGATAAACTGGTGCGATGCGAGAACACTGCGAATCCACTGCGGGTTCCCGCATCGCACCGACTCGCATGTCAGTTCACACTGCCATATGCGAATCGCTGGGGAGCGTCAATACATTGTTAAGGACACCCCCAGATCAGCTTGCATATCGCACTGCGAACTGACAGTTCGGACATGAATCGGATCGCATATGTGTGAACACACATGCGATCCGATTCTGGTCCGAACAGAAAAAAGGGTCCTGTGCGTGTTTGCACCGAATGCGGTGCGATATCAGCCATACTATCTGTACAGCTGATATCGCACCGCACAGACATCGCATGTAATGTGAATGGCAGTGTGCTGCAAATAACATGCGATGCCTGTGCGATGTCCGGCATCGCACAAGTGTGAACTGGGCCTAAAAGTTAACACCCCCAAATCAGTTCGCATATCGCAGTGCGATCTGCAAACTCGGACAGTAATCGAATCGCATGGGTGTGAACACCCATGCAATCCGATTCTGCTGTGGACCAAAAAAAGGGTCCTGTAAGAGTTTGGTCCGAGGGCAATGCAAATTTAGCAATACTATCTGTATGGCTGAAATCGCATCGCACAGAGATCGGATGTGATTTTGCACTGCGGTGCGAATCACATCCGATCTCGGACACCGCAGCAGTGGGAACTGGCCCTAAATCATATTGCATTTGCACCAAAATGGTACAGGACCCTTTATTTGGTCCGCACTGGAATCGGATCGCATGGGTGTGAACACCCATGCGATCCGATTCCTGCACCATTACATAGTTCGCACTGCGATCTGTGAAATGATCTGGGGGTGTCATTAACTTTACATTGACACCCGCAGTGGTGCGCAGATGTCAATGTAGGTGCGATGTGAAAACCCGCACAGGAATCACGCTGGTTCACGCATCGCACAAGTGTGAACCCAGCCAGAGACGTGAACATCTAAAAAAAAAAAATATATATATATATATAGCTATATATAGATACATATATATATATATATGTATCTATATATAGCTATATATATATATATATATATAGATGTATATTTATATATATATAGATATATATATAGATATATAT
The DNA here is from genome assembly GCF_042186555.1 of Aquarana catesbeiana. Taxonomy (NCBI): domain Eukaryota; kingdom Metazoa; phylum Chordata; class Amphibia; order Anura; family Ranidae; genus Aquarana; species Aquarana catesbeiana. The sequence continues at coordinate 649,275,284 of NC_133327.1, forward strand.
ATATATATGTATGTATATATGTATATATATATATATATATATATATATATATATATATACATACATACATACATACATATATATATATGTATATATGTATATATGTATATATATATATATATATATATATATATATATATATATATATATATATATATATACACTATAAATTCCTATCCTGCTGGTTTTGGGGTGTGTAATGGTGGGGAAGGTGTGCTCTGACTGTTTGGTGAAAGAAAGAAGTCAAAAGACTTCTTTCTTTCTCCAGAATATCAGCCAGTTTCAGGCTTCTCACTCTGATTCTCCACTTCTGAAATGGTGAATCAGAAAGTGAGAATTCTGTCACAGATCGCCAGTGAGGTGTGGAGATCGCACCTTCATAAACTGGCCGTTTCTGTGAATTCTCACTGTGCTGAGATAATCAGCGGAGAACATGTTCTCCGCTGATTATCTCAGTTTCATAAACTGGTAAAGCGCTGAGATCAGCGGTGAGACTCGGGATCGCCGCTGATCTCAGTTTCATAAAAGGACGCAATAGTGCGTTCTAAGCCGCGAACAACTGTCGTTGCAGAGCCCCCCACTTGGCATTCTCCCCACTTCATCTGAGCGCTCCGAGGACAGACAATGGTGGCTTTTGCAGAGAGAAGGAAGCTTTTTTGGAACACCAAGTAAATTTAGGGCTGGATTGAACTTATTGTGCCTCCGCCATGCCCATTACTCATCCGCTGGCAAAAAAAAAAAAAAAAAAAAAAAAAAGCTCCCTCTTCCTTTTGTCTGCGGAGACGGTAAACTTTCAATGCCATCTGAAAACAGAAGGTCTTTCACACACTGCAAGGGCCCCGACCACAATGATCATGTGAAAATATTGTAAACAGTCTCCCAGCCCCCTTCCAGCTGTCCCGAAAACAGACCTGGAAAACATTAGGAAGAACAATCAGCGAAGAATGGCTTTATACACAGGCTTATTTTTAATATATATTACAAGCTCAATCGTTTTTACTTTTTTTTTTTTCTTTGCCTAGTTAAAAAATAGAAAAAAAAAAGAAAATTCTGGCTTAAGAGCAACTACAGTGAACACGATGTGGAAGGAATTTAAAGGGGGTCTCTGAGCAAGACAAACGTTATTGTACTGCAGCTTACCAATTTTTAGATGTGATGGCTGCATTCATTTTCTTTTTTAGGCTTTCTTTCTTTTATTTTCATCTTGTGATCCGGCCAGTAAGTCTGCAATTTTTCAACAGAACAAGCCATCCTGCGGATGTATCAGTTAGACCAGGGGTCGCCAAACTTTCTAAGTAAAGGGACAGTTTACCGTCCTTCACACTTTAGGGGGGGAGGGGGGTGGACTGTGGCCATTGGGAGTAGAAATTGTCCTGGCATCAGTGGGAGTAACCAATGCATCTTTGGTATTAGGGGGATGATTAGCAACTCGTCGTGGTGTCAGTTGGAGGAATAGTATCCCATCATTGATGTCAGCGGAAGAAATAGTGCCCCATCTTTGGTATTATTGGGAGGAATAGTGCCCCATCTTTGGTATTATTGGGAGGAATAGTGCCCCATCTTTGGTATTATTGGGAGGAATAGTGCCCCATCATTGGTATTAGTGGGGGGAATAGTGCCCTTTAATTGGTATCAATAGGAGGAATAGTGCCCCATCATTGGTATCAGTGGAGGGAATAGTGCTCCATCATTGGTATTAGTGGGAGGAATAGTGCCCCATCATTTGTATCAGTGGGAGGAATAGTGCCCCATTGTTGGTATCAGTGGAGAGAATAGAGCCCCATCATTACCATCCCCCACACAGGTAGCAAGCACCTCCTGGGGACAAACTTAACCCTTGGATCTCCCTTGGTGTTAACCCCTTTCCCTGCCAGTGTCATTAGTGCAGTAACACTGCATATTTTTAGCACTGATCACTATAATAATGTGACTGGTTCCCAAAAAAGTGTCAAAAGTGTCAGTTAGGTGTCTGATTTGTCCGCCGCAATGTTGCGTCCTGCTAAAAATCACTGATCGCCGCCATTACTAGTAAAAAAAATAAAAAAATAAAAATGCCAAAAAATATCCCATAGTTTGTAGACGCGCTAACTTACGTGCAAACCAATCAATATACACTTATTGGGATTTTTTTTTTAACCAAAAATATGTAGCAGAATACATAATGGCCTAAATCGATGAAGAAATTTGATTTTTTACATTTTTTTATTGGATGGGTTTTATAGCAGAATGTAAAAAATATAGTTTTTTTGTTTTCACAATTGCCGCTCTTCTTTTCTTTCTAGTGCAAAAAATAAAAAACACAGAGGTGATCAAATACCACCAAAATAAAGCTCTATTTGTGGGGGAAAAAAAGGATGTAAATTTGATTTTGGTACAGCGTGCAATTGTCAGTTAAAGCGACACAGTGCCATATCACAAAGAATGGCCTGGTCATTGAGCAGCCAAATCTTCCGGGTCTGAAGTGGTTAAGGAGGCCTGCCCCTGCCAATCCAAGTTGGGGATTGGTCAAGGCTCCTTAAGATACCCTAAGCAGCCCCACTTCTCTTCCCCTCCTCTCATTCTAGCCCTTTCTAGAAGGAAGAGGGAGGTGACAGTGAAGTGATGCGACCTGTGAGTCACCAGTGGCTACTCTGAGCCACTCGCAGCCCAGAATGAAAACAAACAGGCCTAGCAACCAGCTAGGCCTGCCTAAATTTATTTTTTTATTGGATGGGTTTTATAGCAGAATGTAAAAAATATAGTTTTTCGTTTTTCACAATTGTTGCTCTTCTTTTCTTTCTAGTGCAAAAAATAAAAACCACAGGGGTGAGCAAATACCACCAAAAGAAAGCTCAATTTGTGAGGGAAAAAAGGACGTAAATTTAATTTGGGTACAGCGTCGCACGACCGTGCAATTGTCAGTTAAAATAACGCAGTGCCGTATCGCAAAGAATGGCCTGGTCATTAAGGGGGTAAACCCTTCCAGGGCTGAAGCGGTTAATCTATATGTTAGTGATAAAACTAAAAGTTGGTTGAGCAAGGTATGTCTTTTAGCTAATGACACAAAGGTGTGTAATAGTAGTAGGAGGCTAAATCAGGCCCAATTGGGGTCTGCGCTACATATCTGTCTAGTTTAATAATTTTAAAGGAAACCTGTGCAATTAATAACCTAATATTATGTGGGCACAGCCATGGTACTGACTGTAAAGTGTTCCTTATAGCTACTCCAGCGGCAAAATAGCTGATGCAGTCACCCTTGTAGCGCATGCATAAAACAGAGGAGAAGAAAGGCTAAAATCCTATTTATGGGAATTAAGCCCCATATTCAGCATGCTGTTAAACTGCTGCATGAGCTGGAGGTGACTTTAATCCCATTTAAGTTAAATGAATGCAATTCCTGTGATGCACCAGAAAGTAACTTCACAAAAAGCAGAATAATTGCCTGATCCTTTTCACTTTTCACAATTCATTTCCTAGAAGACCCCCTTTTTTTTCTGTAGAAAAAGATTTTCTCTCTAAGCACTTCTTTGCATTAAAGAATGAGGTATGTTTAAAAGAGGACGTATTCTTGCTATTCTTTTGGCGATTGTAATCCTAGGTCTTTACTTTAATTGAATGGTCTTTTTTATCATAATGCATGCAGTCTTTGGTGTATGGAAATTATATGCTTAGTTCTCATATTTTCTCATACAGACATGATTGTTCAAATAAATAGATTCATATGTTTATCAGTGAGAATGTCTACATTATAGCCTGACGGGCATTGCAGACATTCTATTAAAAGTATTTTTAAAGGAAATCATCGTGTTTGTTAATAGCTGACGTGACACAAGTAAATTGGAATACATTTTTTTCTTTATTAAAGTTGAGCTTCAGGCAAACAAACAATTACACCATTGACATAAATATATGGAAGCTGTTTTAATTGACATAACATAGGATAGGTCACCTCTCTATCCCCATCTTGTGATTTGACAGTAATGCCGCGTACACACGGTCGGACTTTTCGTCTACAAAAGTCCGACGGACGCCGACGGACCATATCCGGCTGACAATCCGCTTCCCCGGACTTTCAGCGGACTTTTCCAGCCACAAATCTGACGGACTTTAGATTTGGAACATGCTTCAAATCTTTACGTCGTAACTACGCCGGACCCAGAAATCCGCTCGTCTGTATGCTAGTCCGACGGACAAAAACTGACGCTAGGGCAGCTATTGGCTACTGGCTATCAACTTCCTTATTTTAGTCCGGTGTGCATCATCACGTACGAATCCGTCCTACTTTTGTGTGATCGTATATAGGCAAGTCCGTTCGTTAGAAAGTCCGCCGCAAGTCTGACAAAAGTCCGCCAAACGTCCGTCGAAACTCTGTTTGGACGGGCTGTCGGACTTTTGTAGCCGAAAAGTCCGACCGTGTGTACGCGGCATAAGGCCTAGTGTACACTGCGCCTGCAAAACAGACGTTTAGGAGTTGGGCATTTTTTCAACTGTTATCTTATCAGTACATGTACACAGGGGTCGTTTACAGTCATTTCTAGGCAGTTGAGTTTAGAGGCTTTTTTTGGAACGCAAAAAAATGGGTTCAAAAACTGAGTTTAAAGGCATTTCAAGTGCCAAACGATTCTAAACGCGGCTAAACGCAATAACTCGCATTTAGCCATGTTTCGTTTGCAGGCATTTTTCATTTTTGGCTATTTAAAAAAAAAATGCTTTTTTAAAAAACACTTCTAAGCGCAAACGCAGCAAAACAGACATTTTAAACGTGAGTTCTATCCATCAAGTTAATCGTTCCGGAGAGGTTGTAAAAACGTGTACATGAAGCCTAAAGGAGCAGCAAACGACTGATTAGGTGAACTGTCTGTTCTCTCCATCTGTCAGCATGTTCCTTTTTAGCATTTGCACACTGAAGAACATTAATTTGCTCCTATTACTGCCTCTCCATCTTCCAATCTGAGAATTATTTGAGGCAGAAATCTATTTAAAGCGGGGTTCCGGCCGGGAAAAAAAAAATTAAAAGTCAGCAGCTACAAACACTGTAGCTGCTGACTTTAAATAAATACACTTACCTGTCCTGGGTGCCCGCGATGTCGGCCGCCCGAGGCCGACCAGTCCCTTGGCTCTCGGGTCCCGGCACCGCCATCCTAACTAAGGGAAACAGGCAGTGGAGCCTTACGGCTTCACTGCCCGTTTCCTACTGTGCATGAGCGAGTCGCGCAGCGCTTTGTGAATGGGACGCAATGTGTTGTGGGACACACACAGTTCCCATAACACACCGCGCCCCATTCCCCAGAAGACAATGCGGAGAGGAGAAGACAGAACATCACCTCGGCGTAGGAAGAGGCAGATTAGGAAGACTGCCTAGCAACAACCATTTCAGGTGAGTTAAAAAAAAAATTATTTTTTTTTCTTTCCTCCAATTTAAAAAAAAGGTATTTGTATTTTAAGAAATTAAAATAAAACTACAGTGCCTTGCAGAAGTATTCACCCCCTTGGCTTTTTTCGTGTTTTGTTGTCTCACAACCTGAAATTAACATGGCTTGTTTGAGGATTTGCATCATTTAATTTGCAGAACATGCTCACAACTTTGAAGATTTTTTTTTTATTGTGAAGCAAACAACAAATAGGACAAAATAACAGAAAAAGTCAATGTGCATAACTATTCACCCCCTAAAGTCAAAACTTTGTAGAGCCACCTTTTGCAGCTATCACAGCTCAAAGTCACTTTGGATAAGTCTCTATGAGCTTGCCCCATCTTACCACTGGGATTTTTGCCCATTCCTCCTTGCAAAACTGCTCCAGCTCCTTCAAGTTGGATGGTTTGCTCTTGTGAACGGCAATCTTTAAGTCTAACCACAGATTTTTTATTGGATTGAGGTCTGGGCTTTGACTAGGCCATTCCAACACATTTACATGTTTCCCCTTAAACCACTCAAGTTTTGCTTTAGCAGTGTGTTTGGGGTCATTGTCCTGCTGGAAGGTGAACCTCCATCCTAGCCTCAAATCACACAGAGTGGTACAGGTTTCACTCAAGAATATCCTGTATTTAGCACCATCCATCTTTCCCTCAACTCTGACCAGTTTCCCAGTCCGGACTGCTGAAAAACATCCCCACAGCATGATGTTGCCACCACCTTGTTTCACTGTGGGAATGGTGTTCTTTGGGTGATGTAATGTGTTGGGTTTGCGCCAAACATAGCATTTTCTTTGATGGTCAAAAAGTTCAATTTTAGTCTCATCAGACCAGAGCACCTTCCTCCATACATTTTGGGAGTCTCCCACATGCCTTTTCACAAATTAAAAACGTGCCATTTTGTTTTTTGCTGAAAGTAATGGCTTTCTTCTGGCCACTCTGCCATAAATGCCCTCCTTGCCCGGTCATGAGTTTTGCTGTGCGGCCGTCCCTTGGCAGGTTTGCTGTTGTGCTGTGCCTGTGTTCTTTCCATTTGGTTATGATAGATTTGATGGTGCTCCTAGGGATCATCAAAGATTTGGATATTTTTTTTATAACCTAACCCTGACTTGTACTTCTCAACAATATTGTCCCTTACTTGTTTGGAGAGTTCCTTGGTCTTCATGTCAGTGTTTGGTTAGTGGTCCTCTTGCTTAGGTGTTGCAGCCTCTGGGGCCTTTCAAAAAGGTGTGTATATGTAATGACAGATCATGTGACACTTAGATTGCACACAGGTGAACATCATTTCACTAATTATGTGACTTCTGAAGGTAATTGGTTGCACCAGAGCTTTTTATGGGTTTCATAACAAAGGGGGTGAATAACATACGCACATGCCAATTATCAGTTTTTATTTCTGAAAAATTGTTTTATGTATATATTTTTCTAATTTTACTTCACCAACTTAGACTATTGTGTTCTGATCCATCACATGTAATTCAGATTAAAAAAACATTGAACTAAAGGCTGTAATGTAACAAAATAGGTAAAAAGCCAAGGGGGGTGAATACTTTTGCAAGGCACTGTACATTAATTATAGTTTACCATTATAACTGACTGGAGTTTAGCTTTAACCTATGTTTACATGGACGTTAGATGTAAAGAGCATACAGAGCATGTGTTGACTTTTGCAGGGTTTGAAGGGTTTGAAGTTAAATCGTTAAATATTTTGTGTTCCAAACATTAAACATTGCAATGAGGCAATGCCCGTCAAACAATGAAGTAGGTACTGGACCATACAATTCAGTATACATTTTCCTACCCAGGATTTGGGGTGCTTATTAGGCCCCAAAAAACTTTCTAAGCTCCAGATTTAGCATTCATGTAAACTTTGGGGTTGATTTACTAAAATTAGAGGGTGCAAAATCTGGTTTAGCTCTGCAGAGACACCAATCAGCTTCTCGTTTTTTTTTGTCAAAGCTTAACTGAACCCCTTGCAGGATGCCAGATGCATGAATTCCAATGGCGGGGGTGTTTTTTTTTATGCACTTGAGTAGAGCCAGAGGCTCTAATAGGCTTCAAAATAGGGTGGGCTTGGGACGCAGAGCACTGCAAACCGAGCCCACCCAGGTTTGTGACACTAGCGAATGAATATTCGCTATTTTCACACTGAATCTACTCCCCCCCCAATTAGGAAGCGTGTCTGAGAACCGCTTCTCCTTCGGCCGAAAGTAAAAGCGTTCTGATTGGCCTCCGAGGAGGAGGGAGGAGTAGGTAGGAGGAGGGAGGAGATGGAAGCCGCCGGAATCCATCAAGCAGGGGAAGGGAAAGCCGCCCATGATACCCACGGAGGAGAGAAAGGGAAAGAGCCCATGATGCCTGCCATAATTGGGGTAAGTGCCGACCCGACCGACTGGACCAGGGGGGCTGTGGGTGCACTGTTTGCCGCCCCCCCCCCCCCAAAAAAAAAAAAAATTACTACCAGCTGCCACTGCTTATTTTCCTCTTTTTGGTTTGTAAATATACCATTGGATGTTTTGTTATTTATGTTTTTGAAAAAGGTGCTATTTTTTGTCTGGCATACAGCCATAGTCAAAAGTTTTGAGAAAAACACAAGTATTCATTTTCACAAAGTCTGCTGCCTGAATTTTTATGATGGCAATTTGCATATACTCCAGAATGTTATCAAGAGTGATCAGATGAATTGCAATTAATTGCAAAGTCCCTCTTTGCCATGAAAATTTACTTACTCCCATAAAAAAACATTTCCACTGCATTTGTGAAGAGGGTTTTAGGATGCCCAAGAAAGTCCAGCAAGTGCCAGGAGCTTCTCCTACAGTTGATTTAGCTGTGGAATCGGGGCCCCACCAGTGCAGAGCTCTCTCAGGAATGACAGCAGGCAGGTATGAGTGCATCTGCACTACAGTGAGGCGAAGACTTTTTGAGGATGGCCTGGTGTCAAGAAGGGCAGCAAAGAAGCCACTTGTCTCCAGGAAAAACATCAGGGACAGTACCGATATTCTGCAAAAGGTACAGGGATTGGACTGCTGGGGTCTGGGGTAAAGCCAATTTCTTTGATGAATCCCCTTTCTAATTGTTTGGGGCATCCTGAAAAAAACCTTGTCCAGAGAAGAAAAGGTGAGAGCTACCATCAATCCTGTATCTTGCCAACAGTAAAGCATCCTGAGACCATTCATGTGTGGGGTTGCTTCTCAGCCAAGGAAGTGGGCTCACTTACAATTTTGCCTAAGAACACAACCATGAATAAAAAATGGTACAAAAAGATTCTCTGCAAGCAACTTTTCCCAGCCATCCAAGAACAGTTTGGTGACAAACAATGCCTTTTCCAACATGATGGTTGCTCCTTGCCATAGGGTAAAAGTGATAACTAAGTTGCTTGGGGAACAAAACATAGAAATTTTGGATCCATGGCCAGAAAACTCCCCAGACCTTAATGCCATTGAGAACTTGTGGTCAATCCTCAAGAGGCGGGTGAACAAATAAATCCCCACAAATTCTGACAAACTCCAAGCATTGATTATGCAACAATGAGCTGCCATCAATCAGGATGTGGCCCAGATGTTGCTTTACAGCATGCAACGACAAATTGCAGAGGTCTTGAAAAAGAAGGGTCATCACTGCAAATATTGATTTTTTTGCATAAACTTAATGTAATTTTCAATAAAAGCCTTTGACGCTTGTAATTATACTTCAGTATAACATAGTATTATCTGACAAAGAGATCTAAAAATACTGAAGCCGCAGACTTTGTGAAAATTAATATTTGTGTCATTCTCAAAACTTTTGGCCACGGCTGTAGTTGGAACTTTAAATTCAACCTAAAGTCTGTAACTTCCAAACTGACCACCAGGTGCCCAGAATGATGTCTTCACGTCATAGCTCAGAGCACCGATGTAATTACATGCTGCAACAATGTAACCAGTTCAGATCAAAGTCAGAAAAGGGAAAAGCCTTACTTTTACTTTTCAAGTCTGTATTGGCACAACAAAGTAACCGCTAACACTAGAGTCTGACAGCATTGTAACCTAGAAAGGAATCCGGATGCTCACTGAACAGCACCAAGATCACTCAGACCATCTAGCTCCTACAGTACTCATGTAGTAGATTTTTCCTGTGAACTGCAAGCACAAAAGAAAAAGGAAACTAAAAAATACCAGTAATTGCTGGTGGTCACAATCTTTTGGAACAAATAAAGCATTTTGATCCTTGAAACAATCCAAGTCAAATGTCTTAGCCCAGCTTTCAGGGTTGATTTTACTTGGCCATACACAGACTGAATTTCTTCAAGTTCCTGATGAACAACCAAAAATTTGCTCAGCGGGTGGCCATGTTAGCTGCCTCTCTTCCAACATCCATTGATTCAAAATTATTGGCTGAACAGCATTCAGTCAGATTCAGATGCTGTTGGGGTATTTTGACAGCTGGTGGGGCCGGCTGTCAGTATACAATAGCCGCAGTGGGTGATTCATCTATCCGCACACTAGAGGAAGGAATCTGTTAGCCCTACAGGCTGAACAGAAACAATCTTTATGTGTATGGCCAGCTTTACTAAAGGCAAAGAGAAATTTCCTTCAGCTTAGTGAATGTGGAAATCTAATGCCTCGTTTCCACTGAGCGGATCGGTTCGGTACGGTACGCTATTTTGGGTGTTTCCATTATGAAAGCGGCCCATACAACCGAACCGAACCGTTCCATTCAGGGTCCTGCTTCAGATGTGGGGCCATAGAGAATGGAACGGTTCGGTTGGGGCGGAGCTACGATACATTCCACTGATTGGCTGACAGAAAACCCTCTGCTGTGCTATGCTCAGGCATTTTTTCTAAACCCTGTATGGCCCCTTGTGGTCCCACTTGCAGTGGAAACGCTCACCAGAATAGACAGGACCATTCTAGGCCATTCAAACTGTACCGACCCGAACCGATCCGCTCAGTGGAAACGAGGCATTACATTACTCAATCACTTGCAAGAAAAAAAAAGTATCTTTGCTCGCACATGATTGCATGACAAAAGTCAGCAGAGCTCCATCTCATTCATTAGGCTCTGGGGAAACATAGCAGCCTATTTGCTTTTTTAGTAAGTCAACCCCTTCGTCTTAAGCCAACGTCATCAGAAGATCTCCTCCTTAGAGGTCCCAAACCTGTCACTGTCATATTTGTTGATCAGCTTGGTCGTTCTATAGATCAAAATTAAAAAAATGAAATTTGATTAAGGAATTCTGTTGTTACATGTTTTAGCCCATGCAGTTTTCAGAATACAAACTTTTCACCATAGTGATCCAGTAAATCAATCTAAATTCTAGGTTGTAATACAACAGATAAACAGCATATATACATTTTATAATAGAGAATTACACTATAGGGACAAAAGTTTGTGGACACCTGCCTATCACTCCTATATGAGCTTGTTGGATATCCCATTCTACAACCATGGGTATTAATCTGTTGTTCGATCCACCCCCCATTTGTGGATACAACAGCCTCTACCCTTTTTGGAAAACTTTTCACTAGATTTTGGTGTGGGAGCTTGTAAGAATTTAGCATTTTAACATGTTCATACCTCTGGCCTGTAGATGTCACCATTATGCCCCGTACACACGATCGGACTTTCCGACAGCAAATGTTGAATGTGAGCTTGTTGTCGGGAAGTCCGACCATGTGTATGCTCCATCGAACATTTGCAGTCGGAATTTCTGCACACAAATGTTTGAGAGCAGGCTCTCAAATTTTCCAACAACAAAACTTGTTGTCGAAAAGTAAGACCACCTGTACACAAGTCCGTCGCACAAAAGTCCACGCATGCTCTGAATCAAGCAGAAGGAGCCGCACTGGCTATTGAACTTCCTTTTTCTCAGCTCGTCATACGTGTTGTACGCCATCGCGTTCTCACGTTCGGAATTTTTGGCCAACATTTGTGTGACCGTGTGTATGCAAGACAAGTTTGAGCCAACATCCTTCAGAAAAAAATCCATGGTTTTGTTGGAAAATCCGTTCGTGTGTATGGGGCATAAGAGTTGTTGCATGTATAATACTTTCTATACTCTGACAAGTTAGTTCCACTTCCTGTTCCTATTATGATATACTCAGGTTACACATGTTTTATGGAAGCTTGAACTTCATAATAAAGCACTCTATCACTTATCTCCCTCCCCATACTAGTACAGGACATCTCATTGAAGAAAAAAAAAGGTGTTTCATAGGGTTAAGTTCAGGGCTCTGTGAAGGCCTCTTGAGTTCCTCCACACCAACCCATCAAACTGTATCTTTATGGAGCTGACTTTGTCCACAGGAACACAGTTATACTGGAACAGATATGGGCCTTCCCCAAACTGTTACCACAAAGTTGAAAGCACACAATTAAAGAAAATATCTTTGTATCCTGTAACATTAACTGTTGCATATCCTGTAACACTGATTCCCTTCAGTGGAAACACCCGAACTCATACTTTTGGCCACATAGTGTGCTGTTGAGGACCTGTTTCAGATCACATTTGCTGCATATTTAGGCCCCTTACACACAGGACTGGCTCCTTTGCAGTCAGTCTGCTCAATGGGGAATCTGTCTGCTGATTCCCGCTGAGCAGGTAGATGGCTGATCTGTGTCTGCTCGCCATATGCAGAGCGGACACAGACACAGCCCACTCGCCTCTATGGGCAGTCGGATGTAAACGCCTGTCCGTTTACACCCAACTGCCATCCGATCTGTTTTTAGCAGATCGGATCAGATGTCGGAGGGTATCAACAGACACATGTTCGTTGACTCCCGCTGCTCCATAGAGGAGACTGGAATGTCCAAAAAACTGACATTGGTCTGCTAGCGTAAAGGGGCCTACCTGATAAATCCTCACACTAAAGTACTGATATTATTTAATGCCTTGGAGAAGCTTACATTCTATTGTGCCTTTCATAGTCATATAGACACACACTAGCTAGGTGAAATTTGTGTAGCACCCTCAGTGTTACTAAGTGAGGTAAATTTAGTTTGGCTCCTCTGTAGGCAGATCAGCAGAAGTTAATTTGTGTTTTGGCTGCATTGTGCTTCAAGGGCTGTGGCCCTGTTACCTCCCCCCTGTTTTCTGGAACTTAGATGATAGTTCTGGAATCTAGTGGGTGGAGGCTGCAGTCTGAAAATTTATGGAACTCCCACCAATCACTGAGGAGGCAAGGCTCAGTAGGTGGGGGAACAACCCATGAATACACAGGAGCCTGGCAGTCAGGGGAGCAGAATACAGGGTCTACTCGTCTGAAGGGAACCACTGTTCTGGGGAGCTCTGCTCCTGGGCAGAAGGAAGGCCAGAAGAGACAGAGAGCAAGAGGAAGAGAGCAGAAGCTGGAAGCCTCACACCCTTTATCAGCCTCAGCTAGGCTCAGCTGAAGATCGCCTGAAGTCAAGGCCCAGTGTGTATAGCAGTGTGCCTATACAGCAGCCTCCTGGATTCCAGGAACTACTAAAAGGGACTAAGTGAGTAACTTCCGTTTCAATTTACTCCAAGCCTGTACAGAAAAGACAGTAAAGCTGCAATACTTTACATGTCTAGCACCAGGGGACCGCTTAGAGCCAGTGCAAAGCAGTCAGAAGCACCCCAAATTTCTCTAGTTTGGGACAGTAGTGGCCAGGTGCTTTGGCAATCCTGCAAGTAGCCGCGCCTGCATCTTCAGTTTTGGAACATTTTTTTTTTGTTGTTATTGCTGCTGCAACCCCACTTCCATGGGTGCACAGCATTGTTGAAGTCAGTTCTTAGCAGCCAGAGATGTTAGCAAGTCCTCAAGAGTTTATTACATTTCTTCAGCTCTAGGCATCCCTATTCCCTATTTAATTTCATCCCTAAATAAGCAAAACAAAACCAAATCCCCTGGACTGATAATTGAGCCTCTGAGAAAGTGTGAAAATTTCTGTTGCCTGGCTGTGTGGGGGAAAGACCCAAAAATCCAGCGACTCTTATGGGAGTTAGCACTACACTTACAAAAACACGATGAGAACATACAAATTTCATGCAATTAGTGCAATTATGGGAATTAAACCTACATACCGAGAACTGCAAGGACCCAGTGACACCCATAATTCCAGCATGCTACCCCCTGTCTAGAAGAACATTCTTTCAGCTGCTATAAAGGGATTTGCAACATTCCCCTCAGTCAATGCTGAGTAAGACATGTACATAACTAGGAACCATCATCCGTTTTCTTGTCATTTTGATCCATTCTACTGCAATAGATTTTAAACTCCACAATGTGTGGATTACTTACTGCTTGTTGCTTTGTGTTCTGCCGCAGCTGCTGATGAATGATAAGCAAGCATTTGAAATTCCAATAAGAAGACTTGCAAAATAAAAGCTGAAGTTTGGCATTTAATTAAAGTGCTAATTGACATAAGAAGAAACGGGGCAATAAATCAGCTTTGGCCAGGCTCTAATTAGAGCAACATCAATTTTTGCTGAATACAATTTGTCCTGTCCCATTAGCACACCTGCCTGCCCTCTCTTACTATCCAACTGTGAAAAAGGTCTTGTTATGAAACACTGCAAATAGGAAATTATTGAAATTCACTTAGAGTTCAAAAATAACTTTGCCATTTTCCAATCTTTTTTCTTATGCCCCACGTCCACTCTCTAGAATTTTTGTTTATTTCAAGACTCTAGTCTTGCAGTATCTTTTTTTTTATGAAGTTTCACAGACCACAATACTGCTCAATAGAAAAGCACCTGGTTCACGCTATTGACATTAAAGAATTAACATTATCCTAACTAACAGTTAACCTTGGTTCACACTAACTTGGTGCGGGAGACACCGAAATCCGCGCGTGTTTTCCACACCACATTTAAATCGCAATGTCCTTGCGATTCGCAGCAGGTGTCTGTGGAACCTTAACGGCACCCCGAATGTAGGTCTCAAACGCAGTACGTTTTCCTGCACCGGATCGCACTGGACTGTATGTAATCCAGTTGCAGTGTGGTTTCAAAATTGGTGCAGGTAGGAATTTGGTGCGAAGCGGTGGAATTTGAGCCCAATCAAAATAAATGTGCTAAGATGGCACCGCACTGAATGGCATGCAAATTGAACAGGAATGTAGTGCGGTCCCTGTGTGATTCATAGTGTGAACCAGGGCCTAAAAAATATCTATGGGCTCATGCACACTGACCTGTGCCTCTATAAAGCACAGACAGATTGTCGGGTGTGTTCAGGGACTTACGTCTTTGTGCATTGTTGTGGAAATTTTTATTAATGTATGTTGTCAGATGTCCCCCCAGTGTCAGTTTTGCTGTAATATGCTCATGTAAAGGTATTCGCACATACAGACGTTGGTGGAAGACCATTGGCTGCGGAAACTTTCCCATGGACACGGAAGATCTGTTTGCTCTTTTATGGATGTTTGTTTATGCCTCACCAAGGGACTGGCCACTCCATGGCGACTGCATTTAAACTCCTAAGTAAGCAGATCTGCATACATGGGAACCATAGCATAACCACACAAAATTATGGCCCACTGAGCCATGATAGAGTATGGCTCACATCATTGGTAGCAATGGGAATGTGCACACAATTGTGTTTAGGGCCATGTACTTAGTGTTCACATTGTGAGTCCTTTGTGTCTCACAGGATGCTTGCCGCATGGCCCTGAACACAAGTGTCTGCACACGTCACTACTGTATTTCTATTTGAATATATACATGTGTGTGTGATTGGTTCTTTTGAAAGAATACCAGTGTCTGATTGGCTGATTCTGAAGCCACCACTTTTTTTTGTTATTCACGTTTTTGGTATAAATAAAAGGAGCCTGGCTATTCTCTGGAGGATTCTGCTAAGCTGAAGGTGATACAAAGCACGCTTTCCCGGCATTATATAAGAGAGGTGTTTTTTTGTGATTATAGGGAGAAGCTTAAAATTTCCCTGACAGAATGCATCACTTTACACAACCATTCATGTCTATGGATGTTATATAGAGCAACAGGGACTCCCATGCACCAAAGTATGCCTATTATGTTTATGCTGCATCAGCTCTAAAACAAACCCACACTAACTTTTGTAGCTGCATTTACTGTGGAGAAATTCATCTTCAAGGTTCACAACCTAGGCATCAGGGTACAGCTTCTTCCTCCCTTTGTGGAAACAGAAACCTGAAAGCCAGCTATGATTAATGATGTAAATAAACAGCACATGGTGTAGGTTGTTAGAGACTGACTTAAACATGACTTCAGAGACATTGTTGGGATGATGAATTACTCACAGCATATGCAGCTAGAGCCTAGAGAAGTCAGTAAGAGAGATCAGTGGAGAAAGACATCCTTACCATAGGCGTGCGCACAGGGTGTGCCGGGTGTGCCTGGGCACACCCTAATCACCCCATGTGCATTAGCATTATCCAGGAACAGCACCAGGTTGGTGGTTGGGGGTGCCAGTGTAAATGCCACCATTAAAGGCTAGGTTCATCTTTAGGAACATGTTACACCATAAATATAGGTGTAATGTAATATGCTCCCAATCAGCTGTCTCCCGCCACCAGAGCCTTCTCCATGTGACAGCAGGTGGCGCTCATGTTTGTTTGAGCTTTGGGGTGCACACCCTAATGAAATAGGCTGCGCACACCTATGATCCTTACACTAGTGGTCAGTGAAGAAGGGCCTGCTTACAATGTTAGTCAATGAGGGGGACCCCCTTTACATTGTTGGTCAGTGACTGAGGTTCCTGTTACATTGATGGTCAGCGAAGAAAAAGAGCCCCTTTACATTGGTGGTCAGGAGGAGAATGGTCCCTTTGCATTGGTGGTCAGAAACAAAGGGCCTCCTTAAAATGGTTGCCAGTGACAAAAGGCACCTTTACATGGAGGGGTCAGTATTCAAGGGAGAAAGCCCCCTAAAGTTAGTGAAGAAGAGCCTCCTACATTGGTGTACAGTTTAAAAGGGCCGGTTTACATTATTTATTAGTGTGGAAGAATCCCCACACATTTTTGGGCAGTGGAGGAGGTTTCAGTTACATTGATGGTCAATGAAGAAGAGTCCTTTTACACTGGTGGCCAGAGGTGAAGGGCCTTACATTGGTGGTTCAGTGGGGAAGGACCTCCTTCCATTGGGCCCCCTTACATCAGTGGTCAGTGGGGAAGAGCCCTTTACACTGGTGGTCAATGAAAAAGACCATCCTTACATTATTGGTTACTGGAAAAGGACCCCCTTACCTTCAGCCCCCAAAGACAGCCGCACAAGCTGCTTTAGAGGTAGTGCCATACTTTGTGGTAGGAAATGTTTAAAGCTGCTTGTCAGACAGTTAATTTTGTTATGGACTTAATAAAACATTGGGGTTAATTTACTAAAATTGGAGAGTGCAAAATCTAGTGTAGCTCTGCATAGAAACCAATCAGCTTTCAGGTTTTTTTTTTTTTTGGTCAAAGCTTAATTGAAGAACTTACCATGTACAGCTGCACAAGATTTTGCACTCACCAGTTTTAGTAAATCAACCCCATTGTTAAATATATTTACACAGTAGTAACATACACTATATTACCAAAAGTATTAGGATGCCTGCCTTTACATGCACATGAACTTTAATGGCATCCCAGTCTTAGTACTTGGGGTTCAATATTGAGTTGGCAAACTCAGCTATTAAAGCTTCAACCCTTCAGGGATGGCTGTCCACAAGGTGTCTATGGGAATGTTTGACCATTCTTCCAGAAGCACATTTGTGAGGTCAGGCACTGATGTGGACAAGAAGGCCTTGATTGCAGTCTCAGCTCTAATTCATGTGTAGGCCAGTCAAGTTCCTCCACCCCAAACTCACTCATCCATGTCTTTATGGACCTTGCTTTGTGCACTGGTCTAAATCATTTGGTGGAGGGGGGTTATGGTGTGAGGTTGTTTTTCAGGAGTTGGGCTTGGCCCCTTAGTTCCAATGAAGGGAAATCTTAAGGTGTCAGCATATCAAGACATTTTGGACAATTTCATGCTCCCAACGTTGTGATAACAGTTTGGGGATGTCGTCTTCCTGTTCCAACATGACTGCACACCAGAGCACAAAGCAAGGTCCATAAAGACATGGATAAGCGAGTTTGGGGTGGAGGAACTTGACTGGCCTGCACAAAGTCCTGACCTCAACCCGATAGAACACCTTTGGGATGAATTTGAGCAGAGACTGTGAGCCAGGCCTTCTCGTCCACATTAGTACCTGACCTCACAAATGCGCTTCTGAAAGAATGGTCAAACATTCCCATAGACACATTCCTAAACTTTGTGGACAGCCTTCCCAGAAGAGTTGAAGCTGTTATAGCTGCAAAGGGTGGGCCAACTCAATATTGAACCCTACAGACTAAGACTGGGATGTCATTAAAGTTCATGTGCGTGTAAAGGCAGGTGTACCAATACTTTTGGTAATGCAGTGTAAATGCCAAATCTCAACCCCCTCATCCTAAGCCAACCAGAAGTTTATTTGTTTGAAAAGTACTGTCAAATAACAGCCAGTACATGCTCACAGGAAGGAGAGAGCAGAGTGATGGCCTATTAGCATTGTAATTTTCCTTCACTGCCGATCATAACCTGAGTGTGATTTGGTGGCCAAGCTGAGTTGTTTTAACTGCATTAGAGAAAAGTCAGGTCATCGATATGGCTATACAGTCTGGCAGGTGTGCTTGGATCTCAAAACAGGTAGGCAAAACATTGATTTCATTTTAACTGTGAATTTAGCTGTTTTCCTGGACTCCAGGTTTAAAATAAAAAGCAGAAAAAAAAATCCCTTTCATTGCTTTGCAAATCTTTAATAGGCATGTCAATTTTAATACAAATCATTGTGGATTCCCCACACTTAAACATTTCATATAGAATGGAAGTGTGAACTGAATTTTCTGTCAGTGAACGTATACTAAAGGGGGCAGTTAATTCAAGGAAATGGCTATAAAACATTTCACTTTATTATAAATGATTTCCTTTAATGATCGCTGCCCTGGCACAGAAAGAAATTGCCACTAGCAAACACTAGCACTTAGCTTCTAGCCTGAATACTAATCAGATTTTAATCAGTTCTCTTGTGATCCGTTCAATAGCCAGGGAGACTTTGATGAATCTGGCAATTCACAATACAAATGTCACAAAGAATAACTTTTTTTTTCAGAGAAACACAGAGGATAGAGGTGATAACTCCAGTATTTTATTCATTTGCTTAGCAGAGAACACAGTTTGTGAGAAGCATTCATCTTCCCTAATAGATTCTTTTGAGAAAATCATACATGCCGTTCATCAGAGTGAAGATGGATTTGGCAATATACTGTGGATTTCAATTCATTATTTAGGCCATGCAATGGAAAAGAATCAGTAGATTGTAAATGGACTTCACTGAAAAGAGGAGATTGCGTAATATATGGACAATATATGGAGTTGACAATGGGATTGTTTTTGCCAACTCCTTTTAACGGCCTGGCCATCAACAGCTTCAGTATCTGCTGAGTCTTTGACCTGGAAAAAGCATGTAAAGAGGTTAGAGTAAATTCAGAATCCCTGACAGTGTTGGCCAGAACTACAGGGGGAAAAAGATGGGGGGGGGGGGGGGGGCTTTTAGATGATTGCAAACTGAGTAAACCATGCGGCCAAGTGGGAAAAGAATTCTAGGGTGTATCACTTTCCCTATATAGATCTTTCGTTTTCACTAGAGGTGTCACCAGCAGGAACAAGGAGGTCCTGTTTCCCATATACCGATCTTTAGTTATCACTAGAGGGATTACCAACAGGAGGAAGGAGGTCTTGATTCCCGTATATATAGATCTTTAGTTTTCACTAGAGGGATCACCAGCAGGAGGAAGGAGGCCCTGATTCCTCTATAGATCTTTAGTTTTCACTAGAGGGATCACCAGCAGGAGGAAGGAGGTCTTGATTCCCGTATATATAGATGTTTAGTTTTCACTAGAGGGATCACCAGCAGGAGGAAGGAGGCCCTGATTCCTCTATAGATCTTTAGTTTTCACTAGAGGGATCACCAGCAGGAGGAAGGAGGTCTTGATTCCCGTATATATAGATGTTTAGTTTTCACTAGAGGGATCACCAGCAGGAGGAGGGAGGCCCTGATTCCTCTATAAATCTTTAGTTATCACTAGAGAGATCACCATCAAGCAAGCACCCCCCCCCCCCCCCCCACAAGCCCTCCAACCTCCAGCACCTTGTCTCTAAATTGACGAGGACAAGGTGAGGAAGCTGTCATGTTCAACCAGGCAGAATGCCCTAAACAAACATTTAGGTCATTCCTAGTAGAGAAGGAAGAGGAATAAGAGGGTGAAAGAGAAAAAAGATTAACCTCCCTGGCGGTTTTCCCGAGTGTGGCTCAGGGTTAAATTTCAGCACCATTAGCGGTTACCCCGAGCCACACTCGGGATTACATCTCAGGATCCTGGTGCGGTGTACTTACCTTTTCCCCAGGATCCTGCGATGTCCCCCCGCTGTGTTTGCTCTGTCCTCCGCCTGATGCCTCTGTGTGCCATGCTCCGTTCCCTGTGAGCGTCGCAGTGCAAGAGGCGGAGCCTAGCGGCAAATTCAAAAAAGTGAAAATACATAACACATACAGTACACTGTAATCTTACCGATTACATTACTGTATGAAATCATTTCACATCCCTTTTGCCCCCATTGCTTTGTCCAGTGCCCTCCATGCAGTTTTATATTATATATACTGTTCTTTCTGCCTGGAAACTGGAAATTGTCCATAGCAACCTTTTGACATCCCTTTTACGTCAAAAGTGGTTTTAGACCAGCTAGAAAACAGCGATAGTAAATTAGAACACTTGAAGAATTGAGCGATAGTGAATCATGGGGAAATTTATTTTATTATTATTATATCATTATTTTTTATAATTATTTCGATTTATTTATTATATTATAAAATTTGATTTTGTGTTTCAAACTTCATCATACCCGGGATATCTACCAGACTCTTGGTGGACAGATATAAGTGTGTTATTGCTAAGAATTAGAGGCCTACAATATAAAACGCCAAATTTCTATGCAAAATAATTGTACCGCTTTGAGACACAAAAATCTGAAATAATCATACCGCCAGGGAGGTTAAGAGAGGGTTAGAAAGGATATTGGTTTAGAGAGGAGGAGCAGTGAGTGGGATAGGGGTGAAGCGAGAGAAAGCATGAGAGGGATAGAGAGTAGAGAGGAATAAAAAAGGAGGAAATGTAAAATAGGGGCCAATAGGAGAGGGGGGTAAAGAAGGATAGAGAAGTATGTAAAGGGAAAGAGAAGAAGGAGGAACAATAAAAGAAAAGGAAGAAAACGAGAAGCAAGAGAAGGAGAAAGAGTGAGAGAAGGGCAGAGAAGGGGGTAGAGAGGCAACAAGATTGTAATAGGGCTAGAAAGGAAAGAGGGGTAAAGAAGAAGGAAGAGTGAAAGAAAGAGTTACAGTGGGATGGGAGTAAAGAGCAAGAAAGGGGGGTGGGAAATAAAGAAGAATGAGAGAGGGAAGGATGAGAGATGTGTAGGAAGAGGCGAGGGGTGGTGACAGAGGCAGAGGGAGAGAGGGGACAAAAAAAAAAGAATAGGAGTAGAGATTAGACAGGGGTACAGGGGCAGAAGAGTTACATAGTTAAATAGTTACATAGATGGTAGGTTAAATAGAAACACCATTCAATCCAGTTCAACCTGTGTGGATGAGGTTGTGTGTATGTGTTTATAAATGTGAGTTAGGGACCTTAGATTGTAAGCTCCTCATGGGCGGGGACTGATGTGAATGTACAATATACAGTATGTGAAGAGCTGTATAAATTGACTGCACCTGTATTAAATAAATAAAAATAAAAAAATATACGCCACTACCATCTCCCATAACCCTGTATTAGGGTTATAAGTGTTTTTTTTAATTATCGATTCTCCCCGCTGACACGACCAATTGTGGAAGGGAGTTCCACATCCTTACCGCTCTAACGGTAAAAAAAAAACCCTTACACAATTTAAGCTTAAACTGCTTCTGGTTCAACTTCATTGAGTGACCGCATTTCTTCTTAAATGACCTGAGATTGAATAGGTTTCTCCCTATACTAGAATCACAGTGTAGAATAAAAAATGGGTGGATTGAGGAGAGATAGATAGATTAGATAGATAGATAGATTAGATAGATAGATAGATAGATAGATAGATAGATAGATAGATAGATAGATAGATAGATAGATAGATAGATAGATAGATAGATAGATAGATAGATAGATAGATTAGATAGATAGATTAGATAGATAGATAGATTAGATAGATAGATAGATTAGATAGATAGATAGATAGATAGATTAGATAGATAGATTAGATAGATAGATAGATAGATAGATAGATAGATAGATAGATAGATAGATAGATAGATAGATAGATAGATAGATAGATAGAACTTGGACATGTGTTTTCTTGTTTCAAGGCCAAGGCCTTTTGAAGACGTTGTCAGTAATTTGTCAATTTGTTTTAGGAACATTTACAAACGATAACTGTCCTACATCTGTGTACCAAACATATCACCATGCAATATGTTCTAATGGGATAGTGAATCATGAGATGGAATCTTTGGAATGTTAATAATCTTCCTAAGTATTATAGCTCTAAATGACAGAGGAGTGGAGTCATTATGGGGAGAGGAAGCAGGAACTGTTACATGCTTACTCATATACTGCATGAAATCCAGATAGTAAAAGGAAAGAGCAGGACAACAACTTAGGAAGGTGGTAGGAAGACATATTTATTTCTGAAATAATGACTAAAAATGTATTTTAGCAATCACTTGCACTGGAATTCGGTGACTAGGCATCGTGTGAAAAAGCAATGCAACATTATATACTCCCTTCTGTTACAAAATTAAGAAAAATGTAAACCAACGCAAAACATTACATTTGTAGCTATTTAGAAAAATAAATCACTCCATGTGCTCTCTCTCTTGACTGAGGAAGTCCACCAATAACAGAGTAGACAGGTTACAATACTAAATTCACTTACCTGGTGGGTTTTACTTCCTCTTTGTTTCCCTGTAACGCATAATGGGCTACGCATAGTAGCCCATTATGTGTCACTTACCTGACACAGGAGCCTGCGATGTCCCCGATTTCCTCACTGGCAACGAGCATCCATTCTTCACCCCTCTTCCTTCTGGGGCCGCGAACTCCGGCTCTGTGACTGTCTGGAGTCACGTGACGTCACTCCCGCGCACGGGAACCGCCAGTCACAGCATGACCCCAGCTTGAAACGACACAGCGTGCCCTTTCAAGAGTGCGCATGCGCCAAATACATCGCCACATGTGCAGAAGACGGCATAGTTCGGGGAAATAGTAAATATCTCCTAAACTGTGTAGGTTTAGGAGATATTTCAACCACCTACAGGTAAGCCTTAATCCCAGTCTTAGTCCGTAGGGTTCAATATTGAGTTGGCCCACCCTTTGCAGCTATAACAGCTTCAACACTTCTGGGAAGGCTGTCCACCAGGTTTAGGAGTGTGTCTATGGGAATGTTTGACCATTCTTCCAAAAGCACATTTGTGAGGTCAGGCGCTGGTGTTAGATAAGAAGGCCTGGCTCGCAGTCTTCGCTCTAATTCATCCTAAAGGTGCTCTTTTGGGTTGAGGCCAGTCAAGTTCCTTCACCCCTAACTCGCTTATCCAAGTCTTTATGGACCTTGCTTTGTGCACTGGTGTGCAGTCATGTTGGAACAGGAAGAGGCCATCCCCAAACTGTTCCCACAAAGTTGGGAGCATAAAATTGGCCAAAATGTCTTGGTATGCTGACGCCTTAAGATTTTCCTTCATTGAAACTAAGGGGCCAAGCCCAACCCCTGAAAAACAACCCCACACCATAATCCCCCTCCCCCAAATGATTTGGAGGGGTGGCCCAATCATTTTGGCAATATAGTGTGGATAAGCGAGTTTGGGGTGGAGGAACTTGAACTTGGCTATATTTGACAATATAGTGTATATATTGATGGCCTAAAAATGAGCTTTGTGGTTGCACTATATAATCAACACTTCACATCCCAGGGGAGTTTCCCCTGGACTCCTCTGTCACCCTGTGTTGGAGATCTATAAGTTCAGGAAATTGTGTGGGGAGGGTGGGGGGGGCAGGAGTATTGTACTGGGGGAACTTAATGATCTGGGTGGATGGAGGGTCATGACAAAGATTTGTGCTAGGTGGGGGATGGGGGGGGGCAATTTCTGCTGGGAGGGGGATTTGGGGGTGGAGAGAGGGAGATATGTGCTGTGACGGGGATTTGGGGGGATACCAAGATTTGTGTTGGGTGTTAGGGGGATTTGAGCCGGCATGGAAATTTGGGGGCAGGGAGACAAAATATTGCACTGAGAGTGAGAGGATTTGTTCTGGGGTGCAATGATTTGGGATGGGGAAGAGAAGATTTGTGCTGGGAGGGGGGATTTGGGGAAGTCAAATACTCATACTAGGAAGAAAGAAGGAAAGATTGGGGAGAGAAGAGGGGAATTTTGCATTTTCATTTCTGGAATTTTGCCTTATAGAGGGATATTGTGTTTGGGGTCGGGGGGGAGGGAGTGAGCAAGCAGATTAGTACTGGATTTGTTTTTGAAGGTAGGGGGAATTTTGCTTGGGGAAAGTGCGGAGAGCATGTGTGTGTGTAGGGGGATAGAGATTTTGCATTCTCCTGACCCCTGCACTCTGTGCATTACATACTGCTGACTCCTGCACTCCTTTTTTGTACTCCTTACATCTACACTCAATGCATTACTTACACCAGACCCCTGCACTCTGTGCATTAGACACTCCTGACCCTTGCATGTGCTGCATTACACACACCTAACCCCTGAACTATGTGTATTACTCATTCCTGAACCTGGTGGTCTGTGCGTCATGAACTCCTAAACCTGGCACTGATCCCTGAACCCTGTGTGTTTTTTCATACTCCTGACTCCTGACCCTCTGTGCCTTACAGGCTCCTGCATTATATTGTACTATATTGTACATTACATACTTCTGACCAAAGTGTTCATTTTCTCAGCATTTGCTGATTGCTGCATTAATCCTCTCCTTGGGGTACACAAAGGGGCCCCAGGTCTTTTACAACCCCTATCCACATTGTGACTGGATTTGTTGGACTTCAGTAGAACAAATCTAAAACTCATGTATGATTTGCCATTAAAATTGTCATGTACTGTACTGGAAATATTACACTACTAATAAACAATGTATTGTTTTTATTTTTTGGTATGGTATATAATGCATGTGTTATAGTTTTTTATGTGTTTTTTTTTGCCATTTAATGCATATGATATATCTTTGTGAATTGACCCCAGTGAGCCTTCTTAGTTTTGGTTAGACTCAGTCTTTATTAAAGCCTTACATAGCTGTCTGCAACTAAATGGCTGAAATAATATTCAGCTATATCTGTACCAACAGTTCTGGATGGTCATTTGGCCCAGGGACAAAATGAATTATTTACATGGCTTTGCTTACTATCCTAAAAGGGCAAATATATCTCTGATTGCATGGATTTATAATGGAAGTGAAACATGCACATACTATACATTTTGTTCCAAGAAGGCTCCATGATGCTTCATACTGTTTTATTGGAGGGCTTATCGGTTCCTTTTAGCCCACCTCACTATAACCTGTTTACTTATGCTTTCCCTTTAATAAATCATATCATATTTTTGCTCTCTACTGGGCTGTCTGTCATTAAACACATCGGGATCATATCATCTGTTAGTTTGAAAATGTTCTCCAATGGAATGCATAACAGTGATGGACATTGATGGACGAGTATTACCTCATACAGCCAACACGAACATAAGTTAATCTGCTTCTATTTTTATCTAAATAACAGTCAGATCATCTTCTTATGAAATTATCTTATTATGGATATACCTTAAAACATGATTTTATTTGAAATAATTACTTTAATTTTTATTTACCATTCAATTATTTAACTTAAATGTTCTGTACAGATAATACATACATGACAAAGAAAAATAAGTTGTGCTGAAAAATACAACAAAATTGTTCAAAAGGTGTATAAAAGTGCAAAAAAGGTTTCAATAAAGTCCAAAAGCACAAGAGGCTATCATCACAAAGTCAAATGGCTATGGAACAAATGAAAGAAACTCATCATAGAGTGTGTAGAAGAATGTGAACTTGAAAGAGGAAACCTCCACCTTAAAGAGGAAGTAAACCCTGATGGGTTTTACTTCCTCTTTTGCTCCCCGCAAGGCCTGCAAATTAAACAATAATGGGCTAGTATGCATCGCATACTAGCCCATTATGTGACACTTACCTGCAAACGAAGCCCACGCTGTCCCCTGTGCAGGCCGCGTCCATCTTCGCCCCTTTCCCTTACGGGGCTGCGGACTCTGGCTCTGTGACTGGCTGGAGTCACGTGACGTCACTCCCGCGCATATGCGCAGGAGCCATCAGTCACGGCACAGGCTGGAGGAAGAAACGGCACAGTGGTCCGTTTCTTCACATCGCATGCGCCGATGACATCATTGGTGCACTACAAATGAAATATCTCCTAAACAGCGCACGTTTAGGAGATATTTCCACTACCTATAGGTAAGCCTTATTCTAGGCTTACCTATAGGTGAAAGTCACTTAAAAGGGTTTACAACCACTTTAAGAGAGCCACCGACACACAGGTTAAGACTACTCTTACCGCAAAACAAGGACCCTCAAAATACGGAAGGTCACATGAGCCTTAGTACATCCACCATTGACAAGTTCCAAGGAGAATAGTGATGATGGTATGTGTCCCATATGCGGTTCCTTCTGGTTTTGGACTCACAATGCCCTCCTCCTACTGTACTGACCCACACAAGAGTATGCACAGCAATGATACAAAGAAGAAGAAAGCATTTCAGGAGCTTGTCCTAAAATGTGAAATATTAGTGCAAATAAGTATCACAGGTAGAGACAGGTAGTGAATTAGATCCTGGATTGAAGCGGTTATTTTTTATTTTATTTTTTGTTGTGGAGTGTATTTTTAACTAGTATTTCAGAGACCTGACACCAGGCATTGTAGGAGAAGTGTGGTTTAACCTTACTAAACTGGAAAGCAGTCGTCAAACACGGCAAGGGCTTAGCAACAACATCAACACTATAAACCTCCTGACATGTGATCAGCGGTGTACGGGCAAGGTTACTTAAATATAGCAGCACTAGGTATTAGGACGTTTCTGAGACTCAACATCAAACACAAGACAGATGCTCCTGATTAAGGGAAGGCTTTGGGCCTTTATTTTTATATGTTAATGCTCGGTTAAATTTATCTCACAGATTTATACGGCATTCCTTATATCCACCAGTATTCCAGTTATGTATTAGGGGTCCAGACACACTTTAGGCCCCTGCAGTGTGAGGCCTTATTAATCCATGTTTACTTCTCACCTCTCAGAAGAAATAGGGAGCTGTCATTAGTCGCTGGCACGCAATGCACACCAAGATTTATGGTGGCTTCTAACTTAAAGGAGATTTGGTATTAGTCTATGTTTACATTGAAATGGCATCTTTAAGCTAGCCCTACACCACAGCTCCCAACTGTCCCTGATTTCGAGGGACTGTCCCTGATTTGGAGCAATGTCCCTCTGTCCCTCTTTCCCCCTCATTTCCCCCTCATTTTGGTCTGATCTATATAGTTGTATATAATATGCACTTTTTATCTTTCAAAAAGTGTTTCCCAGTGGTAAACCTTTCATCCAATTTCTAAACAGCTGCATTTGTTAATTTTAAAAGCCAGTATAAAGGAATAGTAAGGGTAAAAAAAAAAAAAAAACCCTTGTGGATTTGTTAACCTTTTTTTTGTTAATTCTCCTTTAGGGTGTGTGGCAGGGGATGTGTCCTATGCCTACATACATTTGCCAGTAGGTGTCCCTCATTGCCATCTCAAAATGTTGGGAGGTGTGCTACACTATTAGAATTTATTCAGAGTTTTTTGTTGTAAGAATGTCCATTCAGGTTTTGTAATCATTAGTGGGGTCAAGCCAATGGCATCCCTAGGGAGGGGCCAGAGGGGGCCCTGACCCCCCCCAACATTATGCTGTGCCCCACCATGTGCCCCCCAATAAAAAATTTTTTTTTTTTACAAAAAATCAATATCTAAGAGGCAGAGAGTCCCCAGTCAGCTCCTGCGGGTGATTCCTCCCCCTCCCTCTGCTTGCTGACACTGCATAATGCGAGTGCTCACACAACCATGGCCGCCCGATGTGCTCCTTCCCCTGCATCCTCATTGGCAGGGAGAAGGGCGAGTTGCAGGAAGGACTCCACCAGAACTCTCAGTTACTGAAAAACAGACTGATTTCTCCCATCCTTAGGACAGGAGAACCAGCCTGTAAATTCCAAGAGATGCCAGACCAGAGCAGTCAATAGCAGGGGCAGGACAGCAAGAGGAGGCTGGGGAACCCCACAGTGGCAGAACACCAGGGCCCGGAGGCAAGACAACCTTTGCAACCCTGATAGTTCTTCCACTGCTTTGGACCCTTATATTTTCTTGGTATGCTGGTGACATATATATCTTGTTTTATGCCACAATGGGGGACCCCAATACAATAGGAAGGGAGCTCACTGCAGAACATGTGAAAGGGCCATAGTGGGGTCGTAGTAAAGGGCCCCAGTATATATTTATATATCTATATATATATATATAGATATCTATAAAAAGACTTTCCCAAATAAGAACCACCTACACTGAATTTTATTTGTTATAGAAACATTTTCAACCCGGCTCCTTCAAATTTTCTCACTACTGTGGTCAAAAATGGACATCAGCTTGACGGTCAAGTGGCGTCTCCAGCTTTCATATTTAGGAGGGGCACATGGGGGGACAGGGACAAAAGTAGGGGGGCAACTATAAAATATATATATATATATATATATATATATATATATATATATATATATATATATATATATATAGATAGATAGATAGATAGATATATAGATATATAGATATATATCTATATATATATAGATATATATCTATATCTAGATATATATCTATATATCTATATCTATATATCTATATAGATATATAGATATAGATATCTATATCTATATCTAGATATCTATATCTATATCGATATCTCTCTATCTATCTATATATATATATATATATATATATATATATATATATATATATATATATATATATTTTATAGTTGCCCTGCTACTTTTGTCCCTGTCCCCCCATGTGCCCCTCCTAAATATGAAAGCTGGAGACGCCACTTGACCGTCAAGCTGATGTCCATTTTTGACCACAGTAGTGAGAAAATTTGAAGGAGCCGGGTTGAAAATGTTTCTATAACAAA
This sequence comes from Aquarana catesbeiana, assembly GCF_042186555.1. NCBI lineage: Eukaryota > Metazoa > Chordata > Amphibia > Anura > Ranidae > Aquarana > Aquarana catesbeiana. Next base: position 649,303,922 of record NC_133327.1, read on the forward strand.
TAAAATTCAGTGTAGGTGGTTCTTGTTTGGGAAAGTTTTTTTTTGGCCATACGTCTTTTCTGGGTCGAAGGAGTGCACTTACTTTTGCTCTCCTGTTACTCAAAATCAACCAAGAGCGGGCTAAAGTGAATGCACAATATACAGGATATGTTAAGCGCTGTGTAAATTGAAGGCGATATACTGTATAAGTAACTGTAATAAATAAAGTTACTCCATGATCTGGAAGGATCCTGACCAGATTTTCGGGATTCAAGCAGCTGCCTGATTGACAGCTGGCTCCAACTCTCAGTGCGCGATTGAGAGCCGTAGCCAGTTGTGCCCGCCTCTTCTCCAAACCGGCACTCCAATAAGCACTGGATGAGCAGAACGGAGAGTGGTGACTGACAGCCAGTGCCCTCCGCTCCGAGGAGACAGAAATTAGCAATCAATTTAGTGATAAATAAAAATTCACCTTATTTTTACTGTGTTCTTCAAGAGGGATATAAAATGTGTATTGGCCCATCTGGTATGTGGTATGCATACCTCCCAACATTTTGAGATGGGAATGAGGGACACCTACTAGCAAATGTATGTAGGCATAGGACACGCCCCCTGCCACACCCCCTTAAACGAGAATTAACAAAAAAAAGGGTTACCTAAATCCACAAGGGCTTTTTTTTTACCACTACTATTCCTTGATATTGGCTTTTGAAATGTACAAATGCAGCAATTTAGAAATTGGATGAAAGGTTTAGCACTGGGGAACACTTTTTGAAAGAAAAAAAGTGAATTTTATATAAAACTATATAGATCAAACCAAAATGAGGGACAGATGAGGGAGAGAGGGACATTGGCCCAAATCAGGGACAGTCCCTCAAAATCAGGGACAGTTGGGAGCTATGGGTATGTCAGTATTGTGTTAGTAAGTTATCAGGCTGCCCAGGAGGTAGGAAGCAGTTAAGGTTGCCAACTCCCAGGTGTTCATAGTCCTGCCTCTGCAGGCCATAAAATACAAGGGGAGGTAACCTTGGGAGAGAGGCTATTCCACATGGGAACTAGCATAAAGTAATGCTGCAAGATGTAGCTCCTCTAGGAATACGTGGCCACCCTTCTTGGGTTACCCAGTTGGGGTACTGAAGCCAGAACATGGACTCTGTTAGAGGAACCTTCCTTGCTGAAGAGGTATGACATGGAAAGCCTGAATTAGCTAAAATGAACTAGAATTGTGTCTCTAATGAACTGTCAGGAACTGTGAACTCTGTACTTGCAAGGAAGATTCAGTAAATGTTCTCAAAGTAGCGAAATGCCTCGTCTTTAACCCTCTCCCACCCAGCCTATTGTAAAATGATGGCCAGACGGGAGCCCTGTTATTCTGGGAGGAGGTCATATGATGTACTCCCAGGATCACGCCTCCTGTGAGCCCCACAGGCCACGTGTCCATCACCTGCTGTGTCCATCGATGCAGGTGCAGCTTCTTGAAGCAACTTTATGAGTCACCTTAACAAAAACTGTTCCTATTCTATTAGAGACTGTTCCTAGCTGGTCCTTATTACTCACCCTTTTGTTTACAAAGTTCATGCATGTTCATCCAAAGTGCTTCCCTTCAACTACTTTTATTTTGTGCGCTTCCATCAAATTTACTTTAAGGTCATTACAAGGGATAAGGGATACTCTTTGCATCTGGAGGAAAAGGTTTTTTGCCACCGAATACAGAAAGGCAGGTAAAATGCATTAAAGGGGTTGTAAAGGCAGTCTATGCATTAAGATAAAAAAGCTTCTGTGTGCAGCAGCCCCCCTCAGCCCCCCAATACTTACCTGATGTCCATCTAGATCCAGCGATGTTGCAGGACAGTCTCAGCTGCCCGGGAGTCCCCTCCTCATTGGCTGAGACAGCAGAGCAGCGCCCTTGGCTCCCGCTGCTGTCAATCAAAGTCAGTCAGCCAATAAGGAGAAAAAGGGGTGGGGATGGGCCACAGCCCTGTGTCCTGAAAGGACACAGGGAGCTGTGGCTCAGCTCGGGTGTCCCCATAGCAACCTGCTTGCTGTGGGGGCACTCAACAGGAGGGAGGGGCCAGGAGTGCCAGCGAGGGACCTGAGAAGAGGAGGATCTGGGCTGCTCTGTGCAAAACCATTACACAGAGCAATGGTTGAGGTGGGATAAGGTGGCAACAGTACCCCCCCCCCCCCAAGATGTATGAGCATTATGTGTCAGTAAAAGTCTCCCCATAAAACACTGAGCACTAATCTGCATGCTTACCCCCTAAGCATAAATTGGCCCTCCTCCCAGTAGAAATCCAACTGCTGAAATCCCCCCTCCCAGCACAAATCTTTGCCCCCTCCATCCCCCAAATCTCCCCAGCTCAAATACATCTTCCCAAAAAAAATTCACCCCTCCTAGCACTAAAATTTCCCCTCCTAGTACACAACTTCTTCTCCCTGTTCCAAAGCCTCCCCCCTCCCAGCACAAATTCCCCCCACCCCATCCTAGTACAAATCATTTTTCCCCCCATCCCCCCTCCCAGAACAAATCCCCCCATCCCCCCTCCCAGCCCAAATCTTCTTCCTCCCAACACAAATCCCCCTAAATTTACCATTCTTAGCACCCCCCCCCCCAAATTTCCCCTCCTAGAACAATACTAACCCCTTGCCACCCCCCTAAATTCCCCTTTACAACACAAATATCCTCCCCCCAATTCTCCTTGTGGCACCCCCTCCCCACACTTCACATGATACCACAGTGCCCAAGGCAACTGTCCCTCCTGAACACCTCTTGTCCCAGTCCTCGTAGCATCACACCGATGCTGCAGCGCAGAGGTGAGTATGTGTTTGTTTTTTTTATAACCCCAAATATCTCCTTAACCTCTTAAGGACCGCCCCACGTACATATACTGCGGGAGGGAGGCCCTTAAGCGCAAAATCACATACCTGTACATGATTCCTCTGATCAGAGGAATCACGTACAGGGCAGAACGACGGTCTGTGAGGGAGGAAAATAGAGATCTTGTGTTTCTGCCAAGCAGAAACACGGATCATTGTTTTCCTCCAGTCATAGCATCCCCCCACAGGTAGAAAGCACTCCCAGGGAGCACACTTTACCCTTTGTTCGCCCCTGATGTTAACCCCTTTCCTGCCAGTGAGATTTATACAGTGCATACAGTGCATTTTTTTTAGCACTGATCACTTTATTGGTGTCACTGGTCCCCAAAAAGTGTCACTTAGTATCAGATTTGTCCACCGCAATGTCGCAGTCCCGCTAAAAATTGCAGATCGCCGCCATTACTAGTAAAAACAATAAAAAAACAATTAAAAGTCCATAAATCTATCCCGTAGTATGTAGACGTGATAACTTTTGCGCAAACCAATCAATATACGCTTATTGGGATTTTTTTAACCAAAAATATGTAGCAGAATACATATTGACCTAAACTGATGAAGAAATTAGAATTTTTTATTTTTTTTTATTGGATGGGTTTTATACAGAAAGTAAAAAATATATTTTTTTTTTCAAAATTGTTGGTCTGCAGAGGTGATCAAATACCCCCAGAAGACATCAATTTTATTTGAGTACAGCGTCGCACGACCACACAATTTTCAGTTAAAGCAACGCAGTGCCGTATCGCAAAAAATGGCCTGGTCAGAAAGGGGGTAAATCTTTCCGGAGCCAAAGTGGTTAATGAAAACCGTTTGTCCAGCTCAGAAGATAGCATATTACCATTTGCTTTTTTTTGGCCTATTCGCACACAACAAATGTACATGCATTTCACTTTTCGATTTGCTATGCAACATTTTTATACTGTAAGCACACCCCTATATGTAATTTACTGTAAAAGCCCAAATAAATGTAAACCGCAGATTTACTTTAAGCAAGTGAAACCTCTTCCGTATACAGTGGGGACAGAAAGTATTCAGACCCCCTTAAATTTTTCACTCTTTGTTATATTGCAGCCATTTGCTAAAATCATTTAAGTTCATTTTTTTTCCTCATTAATGTACACACAGCACCCCATATAGACAGAAAAACAGAGAATTGTTGACATTTTTGCAGATTTATTAAAAAAGAAAAACTGAAATATCACATGGTCCTAAGGCTGGGTTCACACTGGTGCGACACGACAGCCGTCCTACTTTGGATCCGACTTTGCCCTGCGACATGAAGCCGGCATGCGTCCGACTTTCAATGAACGGGGATCCGACTTGGATCCCCGCCAATGCCCGGCACTGTGTTTGGTATGAACCTTGAGGGGGAACTCCACGCCAAATTTTAAATAAAAGACCGGCGTGGGTTCCCCCCTCCAAGAGCATACCAGGCCCTTGGGTCTGGTATGGACCCTAAGGGGAATCCCCCCCCTACGCCGAAAGAGCGGCGTGAGGGTCCCCCCCGAATCCATACCAGACCCTTATCCGAGCACACAGCCCGGCCGGTCAGGAATGGGGGTGGGAACGAGCGAGCGCGCCCCCCCTCCTGAGCTGTACCAGGCCGCATGCCCGCAACATGGGGAAGTGAGTGCTTTGGGGCAGGGGGGCGCCCAGCGGCCCCCCACCCCAAAGCACCTTGTCCCCATGTTAATGAGGACAAGGGCCTCTTCCTGACAACCCTGGCCGTTGGTTGTCGGGGTCTGCAGGCGGGGGGCTTATCGGAATCCGGGAGCCCCCTTTAATAAGGGGGCCCCCAAATCCCGGCCCCCGCCCTTTGTGAATGAGTATGGGGTACATCGTACCCCTACCCATTCACCTAGGGAAAAAAGTGTCAATGAAAAAACACAGTACACAGGTTTTTAAAGTAATTTATTAGGCAGCTCTGGGGTCTTCTTCCGACTTCGGGGGTCTTCTTTCGACTCCGGGGGTCTTCTTCCGACTTCGGGGGTCTCTCCGGCATCTCCTCCCGGTGTCCTGATCTTCTGCCGGCTCCTCCGATATCTTCTGCAGCTCTTTTGTTAGCGGTGGCCCGGACTTCTGCCTTCTGCCTTCTTGTCTTCTTGTCTTCTTCCCTCTTCTTTCGATGTTGACACGACGCTCTCTCGGGCTGGAATGCTCTCTGAGCGCTCCGCAATGGACTTATATAGGTGGTGACCCCGCCCCCTTATGAGGTCACTGTCCCATGGCATGCTGGGACTGTGCCGTCATAAGGGGGCGTGGTCAACATCACCTGGTGACCATGCCCCCTAAAACGTCACAGTCCCAGCATGCCCAGGGACTGTGACGGCATAAGGGGGCGGGGTCACCACCTATATAAATCACATCGGAGCGCTCAGAGAGCATTCCAGCCGGAGAGAGCGTCGTGTCAACATCGGAAGAAGAGGGAAGAACACAAGAAGACAAGAAGGCAGAAGGCAGTAGTCCGGGCCACTGCTAGCAAAAGAGATGCAGAAGATAGCGGAGGAGCCAGCAGAAGATCAGGACACCGGGAGGAGACGCCAGAGAGACCCCCGAAGTCGAAAGAAGACCCCCAAAGTCGGAAGAAGACCCCGGAGCTGCCTAATAAATTACTTTAAAAACCCGTGTACTGTGTTTTTTCATTGACACTTTTTTCCCTAGGTGAATGGGTAGGGGTACGATGTACCCCATACTCATTTACAAAGGGTGGGGGGCCAGGATCTGGGGGCCCCCTTATTAAAGGGGGCTCCCGGATTCCGATAAGCCCCCCGCCAGCAGACCCCGACAACCAACGGCCAGGGATGTCGGGAAGAGGCCCGCAGGGCGCCCCCCCTGCCCCAAAGCACCCCCCCATGTTGAGGGCATGCGGCCTGGTACGGTTCAGGAGGGGGGGGGCACTCACTTGTCCCCACCCCCATTCCTGACCGACCGGGCTGTGTGCTCGGATAAGGGTCTGGTATGGATTTTGGGGGGGGGGGCACGCCGTTTTTTCGGTGTAGGGGGTTCCCCTTAAGGTCCATACCAGACCCAAGGACCTGGTGTGCTCTTGGAGGGGGAACCCATGCCGGTTTTTTATTTAAAATTTGGCGTGGAGTTCCCCATCAAGATCATATGAGCACAAGTTGCATGCCGAAGTCGGATCATGCGAGACGGCGATCCGACTTTGATTCGACTTCAATTATAGTCAGTGGGCTGAAGTAGGATCAAAGTCGGACCGAAGTAGTACAGGGAGCATTTCAAAAGTCAGAACGACTTGTGTCTGACCAGTTAGGACGGCTCCCATAGGGAAACATTGAATTTCACACGTCATGCGACATGAGCTCCCAATGTCGGAGTGTTTGTCGGACCAGTGTGAACCCAGCCTAAGTATTCAGACCCTTTGTTGTGACACTCATATATTTAACTCAGGTGCTGTCCATTTCTTCTGATCATCCTTGAGATGGTTCTACACCTTCATTTGTGTCCAGCTGTGTTTGATTATACTGATTGGACTTGATTAGGAAATCCACACACCTGTCTATATTTGACCTTACAGCTCACAGTGCATGTCAGAGCAAATGAGAATCATGAGGTCAAAAGGAACTGCCCGAAGAGCTCAGAGACTGAATTGTGGCAAGGCACAGATCTGGCCAAGGTTACAAAAAACATTCTGCTGCACTTAAGGTTCCTAAGAGCACAGTGGCCTCCATAATCCTTAAATAGAAGATGTTTGGGACGACCAGAACCCTTCCTAGAGCTGGCCATCCGGCCAAACTGAGCTATCGGGGGAGAAGAGCCTTGGTGAGAGAGGTAAAGAAGAACCCAAAGATCACTGTGGCTGAGCTCCAGAGATGCAGATGGGAGAAAGTTGTAGAAAGTCAACCATCACTGCAGCCCTCCACCAGTTGGGGCTTTATGGCAGAGTGGCCCGACGGAAGCCTCTCCTCAGTGCAAGACACATGAAAACCTGCATGGAGTTTGCTAAAAAAAACAACTGAAGGACTCCAAGATGGTGAAAAATAGGATTCTCTGGTCTGATGAGACCAAGATAGAACTTTTTGGCCTTAATTCTAAGCGGTATGTGTGGAGAAAACCAGGCACTGCTCATCACCTGTCCAATACAGTCCCAACAGTGAAGCATGGTGGTGGTAGCATCATGCTGTGGTGGTGTTTTTCAGCTGCAGGGACAGGACGACTGGTTGCAATTGAGGGAAAGATGAATGCGGCCAAGTACAGGGATATCCTGGATGAAAACCTTCTCCAGAGTGCTCAGGACCTCAGACTGGGCCGAAGGTTTACCTTCCAACAAGACAATGACCCTAAGCACACAGCTAAAATAACGAAGGAGTGGTTTCACAACAACTCCTTGACTGTTCTTGAATGGCCCAGCCAGAGCCCTGACTTAAACCCAATTGAGCATCTCTGGAGAGACCTAAAAATGGCTGTCCACCAACGTTTACCATCCAACCTGACAGAACTGGAGAGGATCTGCAAGGAGGAATGGCAGAGGATCCCCAAATCCAGGTGTGAAAAACTTGTTGCATCTTTCCCAAAAAGACTCATAGCTGTATTAGATCAAAAGGGTGCTTCTACTAAATACTGAGCAAAGGGTCTGAATACTTAGGACCATGTGATATTTCAGTTTTTCTTTTTTAATAAATCTGCAAAAATGTCAACAATTCTGTGTTTTTCTGTCAATATGGGGTGCTGTGTGTACAATATGGGGTGCTGTGTGTACATTAATGAGGAAAAAAAATGAACTTAAAAGATTTTAGCCAAAGGGCTGCAATATAACAAAGAGTGAAAAATTTAAGGGGGTCTGAATACTTTCCGTCCCCACTGTAACTTTTCTCATTTGTCTGCATTGTGAATATATTTAATTGTGGATGATCTTGCTTTCAGAATAGGCTACACGCTATTTTTGTTACTCTAGGAAGTCCAAAGGAAGATGGAAAGTGGATATGGTGTCGGTCACACAAGAAGCAATCGTGAGCGGTGATGTCATATACATCGGAGAGATAAGCCAGATGTGAGATGAAATGTCCCTGTGATAGCGGCCAGGAATGGTAACGTCATCGATTGCTAGTAGGGACAGTGCTCAGACAATCAGAAAAGAAGCCAAAAGCCAAGTCAATAATATGACATGAAATACTAATGGAAACAATGTATCACAGTTATGTGAGATGAGAGAGCCAAATAGAATGTGGGGTAGGTTATAGTAGAACTCCAGCAAATACTTTTTTTAATGTTGAACTTGAACTCCAGGCAAACAGATAAAATACATATACAGTTTCATATAAATATATATATATCAAAATATTATAAGAATATAAAATATTATATAGATCAGCATAGGTGTGGGCAGCCTATTGCATTAGGGTGTGTACCCCAAAGCTCAAACACACGTCTGCCTCTGCAGCCTCAGCTACACTGGACAGTGAATGAATATGAAGTGCTCTGTGCTGAGTGGTTTCCTGTTCATTCACAAACTGAAGCATAGTAGACACCGTTTACTATGCTTCAGTTATGAATGAACATAGTGGGGTTGATCTACTAAAGGCAAAAGACTGTGCACTTTGCAAAGTGCAGTTGTTCCAGAGCTAAGTAAATGAGCAGTTCTGCTGACTTCCATCACCCGATCGCGTGCAAGCAAAAATGCTGTTTTTTTAAAAAAAATTTTCCCATGCACATGATTGGTTACTCTTTGCAAAGTGAAGCTTTACCTCATTTACTAAGCTCTGGAGCAACTTCACTTGCAGAGGGCAACTGCACTTTGCAAAGTGCACAGTCTATTTGCCTTTAGTAAATCAACCCCCTAAGACTGAGAACTGAGCGATCACATGACCGCTGATCATTCAGTTTTAAGTCCACTCTGAGCAGAAAGTCAGTCACCGCTCTCCGCTCTGCTCTTGCTGCACTTAGTAGAGCACAGGGCTGGAGAGGAGTGGGGCTGGCTGAGAGGCTGAGCCAGCTGCCGGCCAGGCATCTGAGTGGATCTCATCATTATTGTCAGGAATCTTCCAGAGCCTGGAGTGGCAGTTGACTTTAGCCTGCTGTCAGCTGATTCTGTGTCACAGGAGAGCACAAGTAAGTGACAACAAGGAAAGTATGACCAAAAAAGCTTTGGCCAAAATCTTTTACCCACTTCTGGACTTGTACTGCTACAGAGCAGCCCTCCTGTGCAGAATCACGTATAGATATTCTGCATTCCTCCTACAGGGTGCGTGCGCCACCAGCTGATCTGAGGGTGCTGAGTACTGGATGTCTGTTGGCACCCGCCGATCATTCATAAAACACACAGAACAGAGATCTGCCCATGTAAACAAGGCAGAACTTCATTCTGACAGGAGGGGAGGGGATGAACTTTGTGTCCCTGCAAAGCATGGAGTAAAATCCATCTCTTCCCCTAGTAAAAGCAGCACACACATGTCACAAAAACACTGGCCAGGCACACAGTTAACCCTTTCATCGCCCCTGATGTTTAACCCCTTCCCAGCCAGTGTCATTAGTACAGTGACAGTCTGTATTTTTAGCACTGATCACTGTATTAGTGTCGATGGTCCCCAAAAAGTGTGAAAAGTGTCAGTTAGTGTCCCATTGTCTGCTGTCAATATTGCAGTCTCACTATAAGTCACTGATCGCGCCATTACTAATATATATATATATATATATATATATATATATATATATATATATATATATATATATATAAAATTCAAAAAATCTATATCATAGATTGTAGAGTTGTAGACGATATAACGTTTTGTTTTACCAAAGATTTGTAGCAGAATACAGATTTGCCTAAATTTATGAAGAAATCCAAATTATTTATTTATAACAGGGACAAGGCCCACATGGGCCGACAAGAAATTTGATTTTTTTAAATCTTTTTTTATTGGATATGTTTTATAGCAGAAAGTAAAAAATATTGTTTTGTTTTTTGTTTTTGTCAGAATTGTCTGTCTTTTTTTTTTTTTTTTTTTTGTGGTGATCAAATACCAGCAAAAGAAAGCTTTATTTGTGGGGAAAAAAAATGACACAAATGTTATTTGTGTATAGCATTGCATGACCGTGCAATAGTCAGTTAAAATAACGCAGTGCTGTATCCCAAAAAGTGGCCTGGTCAGGAAGGGGATAAATCTTCTGGAGGTCAAGTGTTTGATTTAAAATGGTAAATAACACATTTGGACACTAGGTGACACTAAGGGGTTGATTTACTAAAGGCAAATAGACTGTGCACTTTGCAAAGTGCAGTTGCACTCTACAAATGCAGTTGCTCCAGAGCTTAGTAAATGAGCAGAAGTTCTGCTGACTTCCATCATCCAATCAGGTGCAAGCAAAAATGCTGTTTCTTTATTTCCCCCTGCATGTGATTGGCTATTCTTTGTAAAGTAAAACTTTACCTCATTTACTAAGCTCTGGAGCAATTGAACTTGCAGAGGGCAACTGCACATTGCAAAGTGTGTGCACTGAGGGGTTGATTTACTAAAGGCAAAAAGACTATGGTCTTTTTGCCTTTAGCAAATCAACCCCTCAGTATCATAGGAATTCCATATAATACTTAGTGCCCTCTAGTGGCCAAATGTGGTATTTTCCAATGTGTAGGCAGGGCCAGGACAACACGTACGCTATGTTTTAGCTTCTTGCTTATCCTTAGCCAGTACAGGCCCAAATTTGCTAATTTGAACCCCCACTGCGTACCTCATGTTCTTATAACACATAGTAAAAGCACCAACATTTTCCACCTTTCTTCTGGAAGATCCATAGGCCTACTTTACTTTAGCTTTACTTTATCCATAGGCCTTTACTTTACTTTATCCATAGGCCTTTACTTTACTTTAGCTGCCACGGGTATAGGCGACTAGTACAAAATAAAGGGGATCCAGTTAATTTGTTTTCTTATTTCTTTGCTAAATATTGAGGAAAATTGAAACATCGTCAGTACCAAGCATTTCTTCCCTACAGATCACTGTAAGTCATCAAATTGCCGCTCATATTTCGGGTGATGTCCCCTCAGTTGCCCTACAATAGGGGTGCCTCTCCTCCGCTGTCTCCCAGGCTGAGCCTGAAGGGAAGTTGATTGTTCTGGTTGATCCCCAACCAGGGAAAGTCCTGTTCATAAAAGCCTACATTGCAGCCCCAAGCTTCCCAAAGGGGCCAACTTTTCTCCTCCTACTCTCTAGTACCCTACTACCCCCAAGCCTACTACACAGCCCTATATTTACCCTCCCTTTGAAGGGAAAATGGAGCCCTCTAGTGGCCAAACAGGGAATTACATTAGGAGCCACTTAAAGCAGAGGTCCACCCTAAAATAAAAAATTACATTAAAATTTTACAAAAAATATATAAAAAAAATTTGAAAAAATTTTTTTTTTAACTTACCAGAAACCCCTGTTGCTAGGCAGTCTTCCTAATCTGCCTCTTCCTATTCCGCGACGTTGTTCTGTCACTTCCTCCTCTTCGGTGAGCTGCCCCGTTGTATTCTGGCACATGTGTGTGTCCCAGAATACAACAGGGCCATTCACAAAGCGCTGCGCAACTCGCACATGCTCAGTAGGAAACGGGCAGTGAAGCCGCAAGGCTCCACTGCCTGTTTCCCTTAGCTAGGATGGCGGCCCCAGTACCCGATCCGATGGACGGATCGGCCTCGGGGGGGGGGGGGGGGGGGGGGGCGACATCGCGGGGCTCGCTGGACAGGTAAGTGTCCTTATTAAAAGTCAGCAGCTACAGTGTTTGTAGTTGCTGACTTTTTTATTTTTTTTAAAACGGCCGGACCTCCACTTTAACCCCATTCTACAAATGTATAATGAAGACATGGGATGGAATTAAACAGTAAAAGAAAAAGGTGAACTAGTGCAGTAAAACTGGTAATTTTATACTTTTATACAGATTCAGTTTGACCCTGTTACATCTCAACATGTCTTGAGAAATGATATTTGCAGACTGCCAGCTCAACTATGCTGGTGGTATGTCTGTCCATTGTGTAGATGTTCCTCAATTGAGATGCATTGCGGTTATTGCACATATAGTAGTGAGTAGCAGGAAAGTGATGAAGGGGAATTCCACTGTAACTTGCATTAGTGGTCAGAATATGTTGAGCTTCTTATTATAGCATCTGGGCAATGCAGCCTCATTATGAGAGGTACTTTTTAGATGGCATTTGTTGTGTTGCTCAACTTCCTTCACACTCGACCCGCTGAAATGTGCTGAAGATGGCTTTGCACAAATGCTACGTGCAGCACACTACTTGCTGATAATGACCTAGTTTCTTAAATGATTTTTACATGTAAGAATTGTAGAATTAAAGGGGCTTATGTACACAAAAAAAGAAAATATACTTATTTACACAGAAACTCACACATTTCTGAGAGCAATAAAAACTGGCTTTTTTTAATATTTATTAGCTATTGTGGTTATGGCAGGGGGTCAGGGGGTTGCCGTTCAGTCATTACAGTCTTCAGCGCATTCGAGAAAGCGAGACACATGGGAGTGATTTACTAAAACTGGAGAGTGCACAATCTGGTTAAAGCCGAGTTCCACCCACTTTATCATCTTCTTCTCATTCTGTTTAATATCAGCCATGATTTCTGCAATGGGCACTTTTTTTTTTTTGTTAGCTTACCATGTTTCAAAGCTTTTCTTTTTCTCTTCCGTCTCCTCCCACCCGCGGATATGTGCGTCATATCTGGCCCAGGAGTCACTGGTTATCTTGGTTGCCATAACAACGAGACGGCACTTCCTGCTCTGCCGCCCGTTGTGATGGCAACCAGAGAAGTTTCCTGAGTTGCGAGTTTGTTCTAATGCGCATGCGCGAGATCAGGCGGTGCATGCTGGTTATTCAGCATATCTCCTAGTGGGCTTCGCATGCTGACTAGCAAGATGGAACCGCTCAACACATCCAAATCTAAGGTTAGTTTTACAAATAAAATAACAAATATAACGGCGCGATTAATGAGAATAGTGTATACAGCATTACATTCAGGATCAGGATTTTTTTTTTTTTTTACACACTATGATTGCTTATAACTGTGCATTTTACTGTCATAAACAACCATTTTTTTCTGAATGAAAACGACTAAGTCAATGTTTACTATTGTGATTAGCTTTGATTAGCAAAGCTAATTACATATGACATATGGGCAGTGACTGGCCCTGTCTGTACCATGTGATAATTGTGACTAATCACAGAGCTCATCACAATAGTACACAATAAAAGGCATGTAACAAAGCCTTTCACTGTGTACAACTGTCATGTTATCTGCTGTGATTGGCCACAGCGATCACATGATACCAGCAGCAGGCTGGTACAGTGATCTGTCATCTGCTGTGTCCAGTAAGTGACAGATTGCACCAGAGTGTGGCCCGATTCTGGGAGGATGTCCTATAATGTCCTCCCTGAACAACAGTTCTCCCCCCCCCCGTCATCATTTGACAATAGGCAGTAAAAACATGCTTGACAAGACAGGCAGACTTAGGGTGAGCTCTGAAGCAATTAGAGCAAACATGCAATAGCCTGCATTGGTTGTAGTTGCAATCTGTGTATTTGTAATTATTGCATAGCTGAGCTTTACCCAGATAACGGATGGATCTACCCATTTTATCCACATGACCTGAAAGTCCAGAAGAACCACCGTCCGTCTGCTTGGAGGTCCCTATCTGACTAGAGGACTCACAATTTGGACACCAGGCTGTGGTATGTGCGGATGACTGGCAGTTGGCACATACAGGAGATGTCTGGTTGGTGAAATGCCTGCAAAACAGCTCCATGTCAATATTGCCCCAACATGTCACCACCTGGAACTGAGCCCAAGTAGCCAGCACTTTTGCGGCAAAGGAACAATGATAGTCATAAAAAATGAAACCACCATACTTGTGCGCCAAATCCACAACCTTGTGAAAGTATAGGTCAAATTATTCCCTCCTACCCGGACTGACCGAACAGACAGTGTCTCTGAAAATGCCGCATGCCAGTACAAATTCCGGCACGCTGAGTTTGCGACTAAGCCTGGGATCTTTGGTTTTGAGCAACATCGACACCTCCCCACAAGCAAATGACTTGTTTTCAGTAACATCTTGGGCCGCTATTAGCAGCAAGGTCAAGTTGACATCCTTCCCTTACAAAATATTGGCAGGGATGAAATGGATTGGGGACACAGAAGACAATCCTGCCAATGGTGAAGGCGCTGCCGAAGGTAAAGATATAACATTATCTGCAGCCGGGCTTGGAAGAGCAGGAGCTGGGGGTGCAGCTGACACCCAGCACTGGCCCCGAGAAACCTGCAGCACAAAGACAGGCAATTAAAAACGAACACTCAGGGCTACGATACCCACAAACCGTGGTGGGTAGATATGAACGAATTGCCTGAGAGTGTATCGTATGACGTATGGTATACGGGTGAGAAGATTGTGGTCCAACAATCACTTAAAAACAAAACCTCATCCCAGATGAATCTGTAGACGTGACAGATCCTGAAATGTAACTAAATCTAACTGAAACCGTGAAATAAGAGCATACACACGCACCTTGCCGACTCTGCGTAATTACGCTGAAATCCACATCAAACAATATCACATGTACATGCAGTGAAAGCAATCGAAAGACAAAGTACAATGCACATGAAATGAAAGCGAGTGGAACACATACTGAGTGATGTGCAGTACCGGATACTTAATGATGGAACACCATAAAATGCCCAATGTGCATGGCTGAGAAAGAACCAACTCATGCACCAGCCAACATAGCGAAGTGCAGGATGAAGGGAACCCCCCCCTCCCCAGCTGGGGCAAATGGATCTATGCAGACCGAGCCCCTACATGGTCACATGATAAGCAGCCTATGGAACTACAAGACCCCACGCAACATCTGTCAAGCTGAAACTTGCCCCCTCCCCCTTCCCTCACCCTAACGGTGACACGAAACCCCTGAAGACCAGCCCGCGGTCTTGCCAAGCCACAGAACAGAAGAGATGAACCCACAATGAAAACAAAAACAGCATAACAGACAGCATGACCAGATAATTGGCCCTAGTATATGAATGTGAGTTGGGGACCTTGGATTGTGGGCTCCTTGAGGGTAGGGACCGATGTATGTGTGAAGTGCTGCGTAAATTGATGGCACTATATGGGTACCTTAAATAAATAGGGATAATTGTAGACGCACCCACACTTACTCAGGTTGAACTGGATGAACTGGTGTCTTTATTCAACCTTACTAACTATGTAACTATGTAACTATATATAATTCCCCCCACACTATGAAGTCTAGCACATGTCATTGCGGACAGTTAAACATGATAATATAATATAACATAATGATGACAAATTAATGAATATATCCCTGCGTGACCCCCACTAAGATGATAATGGCACCCCCCCATCTATCAGCAGAAGCAATGAAGGGTATAAAGCATCTGGGGCTGTGAAGTCTGAGCAGATCACCAGCACACCAACTCTGCTGTCCTAACGCCCATGGTAATGAATCCTCAGGCTAAGCAACATCCCTGAAACCTAGAATGGCAACCTACATGACTAGACTAACCTGAAGCAACCCCCCCCCCAATATCCCAGTCTGCGACCGCAGATGTCTAAATCAGTCCCATGATCTGACCCCCTAGCTGAAACTCCTCCCCATGAAACATCCCACAAGCCCGACTGCTCGCCCCCCCCCAATATCCCATTCTGCGACCGCAGATGTCTAAATCAGTCCCATGATCTGACCCCCCAGCTGAGACTCCCCCCCCATGAAAGACCCCACTAGCCCAACTGCTCGCCCCCCCCCAATATCCCAGTCTGCGACTGCAGATGTCCACCTCAGCCCCATGATCTAAACACCTAGCTAAGACCCCCCCCCTCATGAAACACCCCTGTGAGCCCAACTGGCCGGCTGCTCGCCCCCCCCTGGCCGTTTAACGGCGATGTGCTTGAAACTAAAATGCCCCCGTGAGCCCGGCCCAACTGGCCAGAATGCGCGTGGCCCCCACCTGTAGTCTGCACCCCCAACGATACCTGAATACCGCTGTGAGAGCAGGTAGAGCGAGGCCTCCTGACGAGCGATTCCCCCTGCTTGCACGAAACCGGAAGTGACGTCAGCTGGTCGCACCAGAATAGATGCTGGTTGGCTGTTACCACAGGAACCAGGAAGACGAGCCGAGGAAGGACCTGCCAGAGGAGGAGGGGCATATACCCCCCAGACTCCTCCTACAAATCCAGGCCAGCCTTCTAACGTGTGTGTAAAGGCAGGTGTCCCAATACTTTTGGTAATATAGTGTACCTCTAATATGTACATAGAAATAATATATTACATTTAAATAAGGATATACCTCTCAGGCATCACTACATCAACTCTGTCTGTTTTGTGAAAAGTTCACCCTTGAGGTTTAGTACTCAACACAAAGACTAAGCAAAAGCATGCTGGTACTTGAAATGAACAGCATTCACAGTCAGCCTAATTCTGATATAGACCAATGTGGCTTTGCTTCAACAGTGCCGTCCAGGAAAGGGAATTAAAAGGCCTGTAAACCAAGAAAAGGTCACACTGATCAGATTCACATCCACAATAACATTGGAGTCATTGTCTGCAGAGAAAATCCTGCCCAAAGCTAGCAAGAGTCAGCCAAGAGTGAACGGTACTTTTGCAATTTGGCACCTCTGGAATATTCTGCTGAAGCTCTGCATGCACTGACATTTGATGATGAAATACATTCCTGAGTCTCTGTTGCCTATCATAAGCACATCATATATTAGGTAACGTGTTTACCGAAGAATGTCAATAGATTCAATGAAATGTTTGGTTAACAAAGTCAAGTTTAAATGGAGTTCGTCATGAGAATTTGCTGGCTTGCAGGTTGAATGCTCTGAATGAATAAAACAATCTATCCCAGCTGGCTGGGCTTAAATGCTGCATTCAGCTCCTTATGACCTTGGGAGGTTTACTATAGCTTCATTGGTCATCAAATGTATTTATTTCATACATTTATACAAATGACGATATGCCTCAAAAGAGAAGGTAAAGTATTTGCATGTCACCACTTCCAATTCAAATACAAAAAATATACATGACTGGAGTATGACTGATGTAAGGTCTTACCCCCTACTACTACCACCCCTCTTCTTGGCCCAAGCAATACCATTTGAAAGAAACACGCAACACTCTCAGGATTTTAAATGGCCATAGCGGCCCCTTTATTAACAACCATAACAATTTTCTATAAAACATATTCAATTTTATAACCCAACTTTTTTACCCAACTTAACTCACTGCCTATGTCTCAGGTTGATGAAGGAAGGTATCTCTATCACATCGGCTGTACCACCACCACCTCAGAATCCTGGCCCCTAGCAGCAGTTCCACCAGATCAGGGACAAACTTTGACCATTTTTTTGCCCGATGCAGCCAGATGACCGATAGCCCATTATTTCCATGGTAGGGAAGGTACCCATACTGAGATGGGCCCAACCCGTTCCACACCACATACTGTATTGCTTCCACCATTCAAGAACCCGAGACCCCTGCCAACCGCTATGGCAAACTCAACTTGACCTACCCCCTTCGCACCCTTCTCCTTTTTTTTTAAATAGAGATACTTTTGGAGGATTTTGATTTTGTGGGAATTTCAGAGACCTGGTACAACAGCTCTCATGATTGGCTGGCAGCCATTCAAAGGGTTATTTTACATTTATTGCAGGGATAGAGAGGGTAAAAAGGGGGGAGGGGTATGCCTATATATCAAGAATAACGTGCAAGTGAATGTGAGAGATGAGATCAATAAAGGGGGGGGGGAGGAGGTGGAATCCTTATGGGTAGAGCTCCAAAGGGATGAAACTAAGGGAAAAATAATACTGGGAATATGCTATAGGCCCCCTAACCTGAGGGAGGAGGGGGAAACAGACCTCCTATCACAATATGGATTAGCAGCAAGGATGGGAAGTGTTATCAAAATGGGGGATTTTAATCATCCCGACATACACTGGGCGCAGGGAACCGCGCATTCGTCTAAGGCTTGCCAGTTCCTAAAAGTCTTGAAGGGCAATTTCATGGGTCAGATGGTAGACACACCAACTAGAAACAAGGCGTTATTAGATCTACTGATTACCAACAATACAGACCTGATCACGGATGGTAAAATCATGGTGGTAATACGAAGCAATTTAGGAAACAGCGATCACAGTTCAATTGGCTTCAGTATAAATCACACAAATAGGAAACATAAGGGGAATACAAAGACACTGAATTTCAAAAGAGCCAACTTCCCTAAACTACGAACCTTGCTAGAAGATATAAATCGGGATAAAATCTTAGAAACAAAGAACACGGAGGAGAGATGGATTTCCTTTAAGAGCATATTACAGTTTTTCTCCATTGTTTTGGCTCATTTCTTGAAACAGAAATGACATTCTCAAAACAACATGGACAAATCTCCAAACCACTTGGCAATTATTCACAACTGAATTTAATTTCTCTTCATTTCATCAAATTGCAAATGTCTCAGTACATGTCTCAATGTCTCAGTACATCTTTCAAATGATTACGTACAAGTAGCCTACATTTAGCACAATTTACAAGTGAATAGATCTTGTTGATCTAAACTGATTGTCAATTCTCAGTCTAATGGTTGTTCTCTCCAAAACGTGTCAGCATCATTTCATTGTTTAAATCATCACATGCACAATAGTCTGTTCAATTGTCAAAATTATTCAGGAACATAATACCATGAATACCATATATGAATCTCTTGGAACAATTGATAAAATGATTACAGCAATTAACAGTCAGGTGCAACTAGAACTTGACTAACGAAGGAGGAGTTGAAGTTGGTCTCAGATGACCAATCAAACAGTATGTTTAGTTACCTGACAGGTGCTGTCCATGACAGTGAATGCTGCCAAACATGTATATATAGAGCTTGACCATGCAGGACCAGTACAATTTCTGAACATCGAGGCACCTGGCCAAGTAAATGAACAAGGGCAACTGCCTGCTCGAGGAAGAGGAAGAAGAAGAGGAGGAGGAGTAAAGGTGCGTGGTGGTGGAATAGGGGGAAGAGGCAGAGGAACACGAAGACACCATGCTGTCCCTGATGAAATTCGGGCCACAATTATAGACCATGTCATCAACCATGGCCTCACAATGGCGGAGGCAGGTCGCCGAGTGCAGCCTAATGTGCCTCGCTCTAGAGTCTCCTCTATCATCCAAACCTTTCACAGGGAAAACAGGTATGTAGTCAGTCAATGATGGAATTATATAATGTATAGGACAGGACACTGTGCATAGAGCAACAAATATGTTTATTTACTCATTTACATATTCATTTAGTGTGTGTGTGTGATAGGCCTACAGTATTACAGTATATTACCTCAGTGGGATGATACTAACAATGACAAGAAAAATATTGTAGAAAATAAACTATGGAATAGTATGGAATAGTTTATTTTCTGCAATATTGATGATACAGTTTACAGTAGTACTGTATTCCAGTCACTGTGCAGTGATGCATTAGAATTGTGGTAAAGTTACTGTAAGTAAAACAACAATACGATTACATTGGTAACTCATTCTGTACGGAATACATAAGGTATAAATTACGAATGGAGTGTTGTCCTTTGAATTCTATGCCTAGGATTGGACGACAACCTGGCACGGTTGGCCGAGGAAAACTTCTCAATGAACAACAAGAACAAGAGATCTGTAACATGGTGTTTGCAAATAATGACATCACATTGAGACAGATCCGCACTACAATCCTACAAGACAATGCCATATTCCAAAATGTCAACTCTATAAGCATCTCCACAATAGCCCGCATATTGAAGAAGCATCAGATGACAATGAAGCAAATTTACAGGGTAAGATTTAATGCTCAGTACACACGATCGGATTTTCCGACAGAAAATGTGTGATAGGACCTTGTTGTCAGAAATTCCGACCGTGTGTAGGCTCCATCACACATTTTCCATCAGATTTTCCGACACACAAAGTTTGAGAGCAGGATATAAAATTTTCCGACAACAAAATCCGTTGTCGGAAATTCTGATCGTGTGTACACAAATTCGACGGACAAAGTGCCACGCATGCTCAGAATAAATAAAGAGATGAAAGCTATTGGCCACTGCCCCGTTTATAGTCCCGACGTACGTGTTTTACGTCACCGCGTTTAGAACGATCAGATTTTCCGACAACTTTGTGTGACCGTGTGTATGCAAGACAAGTTTGAGCCAACATCCGTCGGAAAAAATCCTAGGATTTTGTTTTCGGAATGTCTGAACAAAGTCCGACCGTGTGTACGGGGCATTAGGGGAACTCTGACAGAGTGAAAGAGCTGCGGTACCAGTATGTACATGTAAGTCAGTCACTGGTTGTCCATCAAGATAACCTTTTTACAATTACCGTAAGAAGTGGTTCCCAAGAGGTATTGGTTTCAGTACCCACTTTACCTGATTTCTGAATCCAGGTAATCCAGGTATGAAAGTATTTGATTTACGTATCTGATTTATAAACATTTTGCCTAAAAACTGCAGCTTACTGTATGATGAAATTATTTTTATAATCCTTATTTTGAAGAATATAACATACAATACAGTAAGAAAAAGGGTCAAAGAGCTACAATTACAGTAGTGCCTCCCATGTAAATCTATCTAATACTGTGGGTTTTACTGTAACATTTCAGTAAGTCTACTCGTTGATAATTTTTCCCCTCCCCTTTCTGTCAAATACCCCCTGTAGTACCTCTGCATAGGGTATATGTACCCCAGGTTTGGAACCACTGGAATACTGGCCAGTAGTATATTGAACTTGTGTAGAACATGGAATATTCCTATGTAACTGTCTGTAACTGTAGTGTATGACTCTTCTGTATGACTGATTTGATGTTTTCTTTTTTTACTCTATTGTAGAGAATAATGGCATTGGAAGGAAACGAGACCTCTTACATACTTGTGTATGTGGATGAGGCTGGCTTCAACCTGGCCAAGGGCCGAAGACATTGCCATAATTTTATTGGCCATCGGGCCATGGTGGATGTCCCAGGCCAGCGAGGGGGCAATATAACTATGTGTGCTGCCATTTCTGAGAATGGTGTGGCCACTCACATCCCCAGTCTTTGCCCATACAATACACAGAAGCTCCTCATCTTCTTGGACCGCCTTCATTTGGATTTGATCCCTGAAAATGAGAGAGGTCTCATAGGGCCTCACATACCACAATATGTAATTGTATAATTGTATTCAGTAACCAAAACTGCAGTGTTTGTCTTTATGACACATCACAGGAAGCACCCTCATGGCTAACAGAGGACAGAATTAGAAATAGACTGGAAACTTAACATTAATAAATCACCGGGACCAGGTGGCTTGCGTCCGAGGGTACTTAGGGAACTCAGTCAAGTAATTGCCAGACCATTGTTCCTAATTTTTACTGACAGTCTACTGACTGGAATGGTACTAGCTGATTGGAGAAAAGCCAATGTAGCACCAATATTTAAAAAAAGGTCAAAATACATCCCTGGGAATTACAGACCAGTTAGCCTAACATCAATAGTATGCAAGCTCTTGGAGGGGATGATAAGGGACTATATACAAGATTTTAGTAAAGACAACGGTATTATTAACCATAATCAGCATGGATTCATGAAGCATCGTTCTTGCCAAACCAATCTATTAACCTTCTATGAGGAGGTGAGCTGCCATCTCGAGAAAGGAAGGCCTGTAGACGTGGTGTATCTGGATTTTGCAAAAGCATTTGCCACAGTTCCCCATAAACGTTTACTGTATAATGTAAGATCCGTTGGCATGGACCATAGGGTGAGTACATGGATTGAAAACTGCCGGGGGGCAGGAGGCGGAGCCTAGCGGAGCAGACATGCATTGTTAGAGCTCCACACCGCTGAGGAGAGAAGAGAAGGACAAAGCGGAGCCTGCAGACTCAAAAGGTATCAATTTGAACCTTTTTGCCCCTGGGAACAAACTGTGAAAGTTTGGGCAGGAAATATGGTACTGGGAGGAAACCGTGGCAGAAATAAAAATCACCTCACAAAGAGCTCACAGGCACTCACTGCAGCTGAAGCAGCTCCAGTCACCTCACAATATACAGCATCAGGGCGCTCTCACAGACAGAAAATGTCACAGCAAGACTCTCCATTTGAGTCAGATACAGAACAAATCCTCTCACAAACTTCTCCACAAGCCTCCTCAGTATCCCCAGTAATATTATTACAATTTGAAAAGATGCTTCATAAGGCTTTAAAACAAACCTCAGACCAAATAACAAAAAGCCTAACCAAAGAAATAAGAGAGCTGGGAAACCACACCGCAGCCTTAGAAATAAAAATGGATGAAATTGAAATTACAACCCAAGAAAATATAACAGAATTGGAACAATTAAAAAAAGAGAATTTAATACTTCAAACTAAGCTCGAAGATTACGAAAATAGAGCCAGACGTTCAAACTTGCGCATAAGGGGAATACCTGAAAATGTGACAGACCTGCAATCTACTATTACTGCTCTATTACAAGAACTAAAGCCAGATATCCCTATTGAACGTTTAGAACTGGACAGAGTACACAGAGCCCTCACAGCCAAAAAGAAAAATGGACCCCCACGTGATATAATCACAAAATTTCATTATTACAGAACGAAAGAACAAATACTAATTGCTGCAAGAGAACAAAAGGAACTTAATTTTCAAGGACACAATTATCAAATTTTTGCTGACCTATCCCAACTTACTATTACTAAAAGACGATCCATGAAACCCCAACTAATGGAACTGCAACGCCACAACATTATGTATCAATGGGGCTTCCCCTTTTCAGTCAGATTTAACTACCAAGGTACAATTTACAGAAGCAGATCAGCAGATGAACTACAACAAACCCTTTTAAAATGAAATCTGACAGAACCCACAAGCAGCAACACTCCCACACGCAGAAGAATGGCATCATCTTCACCTTCAGGCAGCACCCAGAAAATTTCAGAACAAAATGGGAATCATCATTCTCACAAAAGAGGCCGTTATGCCACATCATCCATGGACCAAGAAGATTCAATGGACTGACATCCTAATTCCTGATATCTCTTCATTTATTATACTAAGATATGGTTCTCTATAAAAAACCTGTATTTATAACTGAATGTAACTGCATTCTGATAGTCACACACTGTGTGGGATCATGTTACATTCCAGTTATATTTCTTATTACTTCTGATTCATATAGCCTTAGAATATATAAGTGAAATAAGGAAATTCTTGTTCAGTTATATATTATCAGGTAATAACAATAGATTTATTACTTTTTAGGACAAATATGTTCAATCATCCAGAAGTAATGGAAGCTTTTTCTTTCTTTTCTTAAAACAAATATATTATTACCTAACTAGTTCCTAGAATTATGTTTTTGTTTATTCTAATCTGAAGCAATACAACCTCAATTTTATGAGTTAACATATCTAAACAGTTACATATGAATAAAATATGTAATTGTTTACTCTAAAAGGGTTAAAATCCCAAAATAATTCAAACTATCTTCATCAATACCAAAGTTATTAACAGTACCTTTCTAACTGAATTATTTAGCCTAGGGCAAGACTAACCATATACAACCACCCTGGAATAAATAATTTCAACAAAAACTATATTCTGCACTCCAATTAATGAAACATCATTTTGATGTCTTTTGACATAGCACTTCTCTCCTGTAAGCGGAAGATCCGTGTACCCCCATTAGCCCTCCTCATTCTCCCAACCATATTATGTGGGAGTGTGACGAAGGCACTTATTCCCCTGAGAGAGATATTTATTCTCTTTCACGGGTAAATTGTGATTACTTGCAAAAAATAATTTATACAATGTATCATCTAATCTCATATGTTTTTTGTTTACTCTTTACTCCAGAATTCACTGGTTTCTTTTCTATCTATTCATCTCTTCAGTCCACACAGGTTGATCTGCGCAGTCAGCTCTGCATAACAAAAAGTAAGTCAAAACTATTTGATCTATTGCCATGGCACCACTGAATATACTTTCCCTGAATGTTCAGGGAATAAATGTCCCTCAAAAAAGGACCAAAGCCTTCCGTACTTTCCATAACAAGAAGGCTCACATAGTATGCCTCCAAGAAACACACTTCACCAAAGATTCTACTCCAAAATATATTTCTCCTTTTTATCAACAAATTTACACGACTTCTGCCTGTACCAAGCAAAGGGGAACTCTAATTGCATTTCACCGATCCACACCGTTCACCTTATCATCAGAAATTAAAGACCCAGAAGGTAGATACCTGATACTCATGGGTTATATAATGGATACAGCAATCACGGTGATTTCCTACTACGCTCCTAACAAACAACCTACACCATTTCTCTCACATATATTACAAGTGATTAATACACACAAAATAGGAACAGTGATAATGTGTGGGGATTCGAACCAGGTCCTCCTCCCATTTCTAGATAAATCACCTTTTACACCATCCAAAATAACCTCTAGATTACCTTTTTCTCAACTTCTTTCCAAATACAATCTGGTAGATTCATGGAGAGAAAGTAACCCAATGAAAAAGAAATTCACTTATTTCTCGCACCCTCATCAAACCTTCACCAGAATAGATCATATTTTTCTAACAATAGGAATGATACCAGAAATTATTGCATCAGATATAATTCCGATTCCGTGGTCTGACCATAATGCAGTATACACTACTATAGCCTCAGCCATACCAAAAGCGCATGACCCAACGTGGTACTTACCGGACATAATGCTCAAACACCCACTACATCAGATGGCCATTGAACAAGCTTTAAAGGAATACATATCAATTAATAATACAACAGACATCTCCCCAATAACACTGTGGGAAGCTCATAAGCCTGTCTTGCGTGGTACAATACAAAGACAAATGGCACTATTTAAACGGGAACGCAAAAATCTAGCAAAAAAACTAGAACTCAATTTTAATGCAGCCTACATATCATTTCAAGATAATCCATCTCAGAGTACAAAATCTCATCTGGAAAAATCTAGATTGGAATACGATCTATTTCTCACTGAGTCAGTTGATAAATCCCTCAAACGCTCCAAACACAATTTCTACATGAATACAAACAAACCAGGTACATATTTGGCTCGGGCATTAAATTCAACTAACAAATCTTTCAAACCAATACGTTTGAAATTATCAAAAAATGTTTACACTTGTAATCCAGTTAAAATAGTCCATAAATTTCACTCACATCTCGCAACTTTATATAAGACAAACAATGATGATAATAGTGTGGCCTCTATGGTAAAATAATGAGGTAAGCAAAATTACATGTACCGTCATCCAGGAATGAATAAATAAGCAAAATTGGGAGCCTGATCCCCAGTCAGGCGACCAAGAAGATGGGAGCGTATTGGACTATTGTGGTACAGTACACAAAACAATATAGAGAATATACCAATAATATAAGAAGTGTAGTCGATTTTATTGATGCAAAGGACAAATCATAGGTAATACATTACAGCGAAATAAAAAATGAATAAAATTTACAAAACAATGGGGTCATGAGTTTGCAGTGGGACAATTGATCTCAGAAATATTCCTCGACTAGTTTCGCGGACATAACCGCTTCGTCAGGAGGTAATCTGAAGATGGCAAATTCTGACTAAACAGTCTAAACCCATGTCCCAACAGACCCCGAGCGCAGGGCACCTCCACCCAAGGTAATCTCCCACGGCGACCCGGGGGAGCTGGTGCTGGTGTAAACATATGGGGGTGCCAGACAAGGCACTCTGAACGGAGCCGGTATCGTGCCAGGCCAAAAGAGAGGTAGTATGCAAAACGGGTAACAGGCGGAGGCATATTACAGCGTATTCGCCCGTGCCTGGAGTATAAAATTGTGGCCAAGATGCACGATCCCCGGGACCAAGAGCCGACCGGCCGGCTCTTGGTCCCGGGGATCGTGCATCTTGGCCACAATTTTATACTCCAGGCACGGGCGAATACGCTGTAATATGCCTCCGCCTGTTACCCGTTTTGCATACTACCTCTCTTTTGGCCTGGCACGATACCGGCTCCGTTCAGAGTGCCTTGTCTTGCACCCCCATATGTTTACACCAGCACCAGCTCCCCCGGGTCGCCGTGGGAGATTACCTTGGGTGGAGGTGCCCTGCGCTCGGGGTCTGTTGGGACATGGGTTTAGACTGTTTAGTCAGAATTTGCCATCTTCA
The DNA here is from genome assembly GCF_042186555.1 of Aquarana catesbeiana. Taxonomy (NCBI): domain Eukaryota; kingdom Metazoa; phylum Chordata; class Amphibia; order Anura; family Ranidae; genus Aquarana; species Aquarana catesbeiana. Next base: position 649,329,959 of record NC_133327.1, read on the forward strand.
GATTACCTCCTGACGAAGCGGTTATGTCCGCGAAACTAGTCGAGGAATATTTCTGAGATCAATTGTCCCACTGCAAACTCATGACCCCATTGTTTTGTAAATTTTATTCATTTTTTATTTCGCTGTAATGTATTACCTATGATTTGTCCTTTGCATCAATAAAATCGACTACACTTCTTATATTATTGGTATATTCTCTATATTGTTTTGTGTACTGTACCACAATAGTCCAATACGCCCCCATCTTCTTGGTCGCCTGACTGGGGATCAGGCTCCCAATTTTGCTTATTAAGACAAACAATGAATTTAATCCTACAGAGGCTGAATCCTTCTTCTCAAAAATAACCTTACCTGAGTTATCTCAGAATCAAAAAAGCAGTTTGGATGAGCCTATAACTATAGATGAAGTTGCTAACGCAATAAAAGACCTAAAACTTAACAAAAGACCAGGCCCAGACGGCTACTCGGCTTTATACTATAAAACATTCTCAGAAATACTCTCTCCCATTCTCACTGAAACTTTTAACAAACTTCTAGATGGACATTCTTTTCGGCAAGAAACACTAATGGCAATTGTTTGTATGATCCCAAAACCCCTTTCTGATGATACTTCCTGTGTGAATTATCGGCCTATCTCTCTGTTAAACCTCGATATTAAATTATTAGCAAAAATAATAGCAAAACGCCTCAATAGCATTATAGGAAAATTAATACATAGAGATCAAGTAGGCTTCATGCCAAATAGACAGGCAGGCGATAATATACGCAGGGCAGTGTTATTGGCACATATTGCTAAAAAACGGAAAATCCCTTTATGTTTTCTATCTCTCGATATTAAGAGGGCATTTGACACAGTATCCTGGCAATATATGCAATATTCATTACAAAAATGGGGTTTTTGGACCCCACTTTTTAACATGGATCAAAGCATTATATAATAAACCCAAAGCCTATATAAAATATGCTGGATACAAATCTGAAGCCTTTAATATCGAAAGAGGTACCCGACAGGGTTGCCCATTATCTCCCTTATTATTTGCCCTTATACTCGAACCCATGGCCCAATACATCAGAACAAACCAAACTATAACTGGCATTGAAGTAGGAGGTATTACACACAAATTATGTATATTTGCAGACGATATATTACTTTTTCTATCATCACCACAGGTCTCTGGTCCTAACTTAATACCAGCTCTTGATGGATTTGCAGCCCTATCCGGCCTTATGATTAATCCTAAGAAATGCCTAGTGCTTAATATTTCACTCACAAACATGGAATTGATCCCGGCTAGGGCTGCACTCCCATTCACATGGGCAGAAAAATCAATCCCATATCTTGGAATTCATTTAACAGCATCTCATTCTGACTTATTCTCAACCAATTATCCTCCTGTATTAAGACAGATCACAAATCTAATAAAACAATGGTCGCAACTTCCTTTATCCTGGATGGGGAAGATTAATGCAATCAAAATGACTATTCTACCCAAATTGCTTTATCTATTCAGAGTCCTCCCTATTCCAATTCCTTCCTATTTTTTGAGAATAGTACAAAAAAGAGCAACTCGTTTATATGGGGCTCTTCTAAACCACGTATACCTATACACACACTACATCTTCCCAAAAATAAAGGAGGCCTGGGATACCCTAATTTTACTAACTACTACAGAGCAGCACATTTGGCCAGTCTGTCCAAATACCATGCAAAACAGGAAATCCCATTATGGGTATTTATAGAGGCTTCAGAAAATGACCCTCTATTAATATCAAATTTATTATGGCTTGATCCTAAAGACCGCTTTAAAATTCATAATCCCATAACTAAACACTTCTTATCTCTCTGGGATAAACTAAAAACCAAATATCAGTTACAATCTCCACACAATCCTCTCCTTTCTTTTATCAGAAATCCGGCCTTTTATCCGGCATGGATCTACCCAAATTCTTTTAAAGCTTGGACAACGTCAGGAATTCAGACACTAAATGACTTCATAGCATCTAAATCATTCCTTTCATTCCCATCGCTTAGAGAAAAATATGATCTACCAAACTCTGAGATATTTAGATATCTCCAAATCAAAAATTTCTATACACCATTCCTAAAGGGGGATACACCATTATCCCAATTATCCATTTTTGAATCAATCTGTACAAAAGATCCATTTGCTAAAGGTACAATTTCATCACTTTATAATCAATTATATGGAGTAGCAAATCTTAATAGACCCTCTTACGTTCAGGGGTGGGAGGAGGACCTGGGACGAACTTTAGAAGACACGGACTGGTCTAACATATGGCTCACATCTAAGTCATCTTCACCCAACATCTTAGCACTGGAGACAAATTATAAAGTCCTAACTCGCTGGTACCTTGTACACGCTAGAGTGGCAAAATATTCACCTAATACCTCAGCTCTTTGTTTTCGAAGATGCCCAGAAATAGGCACATATTTACACATATGGTGGACGTGCCCAGTAATCCAAACCTTCTGGAAGGAAGTCTTTGTGATTGCATCTAAAATATTTAAAAAAATAATACAACCAGATCCATATTTAACTTTACTTAATCTAAAACCGGAATGGTTAACACTCTCTCAATTCAAACTAATGATCCAACTAATAACGGCTGCAAAACAAACAGTGGCCAAGGCATGGAAATCTCCTACATTGGTATTAGCAGAAACAATTCACAGAATGAATAATACAATGTCCCATGCTAAGATGGTAGCCATCGATCAAAATCAAATTCCAAAATTTGAAAACCTTTGGCATCCTTGGATAAAACAACAGTTCCTGTCAAACTTCAATGACTCTGTCCTGTTGCCATGGTAACAGATTAAATGACTTACAGAGATATACCCATTCTAAGGCTTCAAAGAGAACTAAAAAGAATAATAAACTGACGAGCGGGACAACCTTGTGGACCATACCTCTACCTTTCAACCCTTTTTCTTCTTTCTCTTTCCTTTTCTCCACCTTACGATTAAAGCTCATTATCAGAATTTATTTGACCTATATACACTCTACTTGTAAACAATATGTATAGTAGTTATAAATCATTTAAATACCTACAAAAGTAACTAAGGAAATTATATATATCTTTAATTTAGGTTTACGTGAACCCAATGTTTAATATTTGAAATTTCATGATATTTACCTACATAAACCCTACTGTAAAACAATGAGCTTACTTTATAGATCCTTGTAAACTTACTTTATGTATCTTTATAACATTGTATACTCAATAAACTTCTTTTGACAAGGAAAACTGCCTACAAGAGCGAGTTCAGAGGGAAGTGATAAATGGGGAGTACTCAGAATGGTCAGGGGTGGAAAGTGGGGTCCCCCAGGGTTCTGTGTTGGGACCAATCCTGTTTAATTTGTTCATAAACAACCTGGAGGATGGGATAAACAGTTCAATCTCTGCATTTGCGGATGACACTAAGCTAAGCAGGGCAATAACTTCTCCGCAGGATGTGGAAACCTTGCAAGAAGATCTGAACAAATTAATGGGGTGGGCAACTACATGGCAAATGAGGTTTAATGTATAAAAATTACAAATAATGCATTTGGGTGGCAAAAATATGAACGCAATCTACTCACTTGGGGGTGAACCTCTGGGGGAATCTAGGATGGAATAGGACCTGGGGATCCTAGTAGATGATAGGCTCAGCAATGGCATACAATGCCAAGCTGCTGCTAACAAAGCAAACAGAATATTGACATGCATTAAAAAGGGGATTAACTCCAGAGATAAAGCGATAATTCTCCCACTCTACAAGACTTTGGTCCGGCCTCACCTGGAGTATGCTGTCCAGTTCTGGGCACCAGTCCTCAGGAAGGATGTACTGGAAATGGAGCGAGTACAAAGAAGGGCAACAAAGCTAATAAAGGGTCTGGAGGAAATTAGTTATGAGGAAAGGTTGCGAGCACTGAACTTATTCTCTCTGGAGAAGAGACACTTGAGAGGGGATATGATTTCAATTTACAAATCCCATACTGGTGACCCCACAATAGAGATAAAACTTTTTCGTGGAAGAGAGTTTAATAAGACACGTGGCCACTCATTAAAATTAGAAGAAAAGAGGTTTAACCTTAAACTATGTAGAGGGTACTTTACTGTAAGAGCGACAAGGATGTGGAATTCCCTTCCACAGGCGGTGGTCTCAGCGGGGGGGCATCGATAGTTTAAAAAAACTATTAGATAAGCACCTGAACGACCACAACATACAGGGATATACAATGTAATACTGACACATAATCACACTGGACTTGATGGACCTGTCTATTTTCAACCTCACCTACTATGTAACTATGTAACAATCATGCAGTCTAATAATCGTTTTTGTCTTCAAGCAGTTAACACAGAATTCCTTTGCGGAACCTTTAGTATTGTTGATTTGCTATGACTCAGTTCCATAAAGCTTTCCTGTGTAAGCCATGCACATATCACTTAGATCCAGAGCTCGTCTCCCGGGAATCTGACCTCCATTAATAAAAAGGGGTTGGCATGTTGAGTGGATTGCTGAGACAATAAGGGAGTACAGTGTGAGGTGAGAGGGGAAAGACGATGCATTTGAAACGTGCATTGTTGACATGTTTTCAATTTCAAAGGTTGACTTGAATAGGACATGCTAAAATAAAACAGAACAAAGGAGTGGGTAGGGTAGAGAAATCTAAAGTAAACCTGTCAAAAACCAGGACAATTCAAGCTGATTGTATGGTACAGAAATACATAGACAGATGTTATCTTTTGTGACATGTCAAACTGATCAGGAAATCAAGAAATATAAGAATCCAAATCCGTGCAAAAAGTCTCCATCATTTACCAATCTGTGTCCACCACCACCTGCTGTACAAGCCGCTTACCTATATACACTATATTGTCAAAAGTATTGTGACGTCTGCCTTTACACGCACATGAACTTTATTGGCATCCCAGTCTTAGTCCATAGGGTTCAACTATTCTGGGAAGGCTGTCCACAAGGTTTGGTGTGTCTGTGTCTATGAGAATGTTTGACCATTCTTCCAGAAGCGCATTTGTGAGGTCAGGCAGTGATGTTGGACGAGAAGGCCTGGCTCACAGTCTGCGCTCTAATTCATTCTCAAGATGTTCTATCGGGTTGAGGTCAGGACTCTGTGCAGTTTTATCAAGTTCCTCCACCCCAAACTCGCTTATCCATTTCTTTATGGACCTTGCTTTGTGCACTGGTGCGCAGTCATGTTGGAATAGGAAGGGGCCATCCCCAAATGAAATTGTCCAAAATGTCTTGGTATGCTGATGCCTTAAGAGTTCCCTTCACTGAAACTAAGGGTCCAACTTGACTGGCCTGAGTCCTGACCTCAACTCAATAGAACACCATTGAGATGAATTAGAGCAGAAACTTCGAGCCAGGCCTTCTCATCCAACATCAGTGCCTGACCTCACAAATGCGCTTCTGGAAGAATAGTCAAACATTCCCATAGACACACTTCTAAACCTTGTGGACAGTCTTCTCAGAAGGGTTGAAGATGTTATAGTTGCAAAGGGTGGGTCAACTCAATATAGAACCCTACGGACTAAGACTGGGATTCCATTAAAGTTTGTGCGTGTAAAGGCAGGTGTCATATTACCTTTGACAATATAGTGTATATGCAAATCTAGATCTTTCTGGGCAAGATCTAGATCTGGCACATACTTTTGAGGATTGTCAGGTTTCCCATAGCATTAAAGCCCAACTTATATCACATGTGTCAAACACAAGGCCCACGGGCCGAATCCAGCTCATCAGGGCATTACATGTGACCCTCGCACCCCTCCTGCGCCTGCAGCACCCCCCTAATCTCCGCCCCCACCTTCAGCAACAGATAGGTGGACAGAAGTCCTCTTCCAGATCCTACGCTTGTCTGTTTAGCAGTGGAGAGGTTCTTCTCTGCCCCCCCCCCCCCATCTCAACATTTGGCAAGAGATAGAAGGGCAGAACTCCAATTGATCCTGCTCCTCTTTGTGCAGCAGCAGCACCCCTCATCTCAGACTCCCCTGCTCTCAGCATTCAGCAGACTCCGGCTGCTGACTCCAGCCTTCCTCTGGTCCTCCTACAGACCCTGTACTTTCTACTTTCCACTGTGGTGCACTGTGGTGTGAGGGAGGGTGGGGGGACTTTTGACTTCTGATGGTCGGGGAGGTCTTGATAACCGATGTAAGGGGGGTTGAGTGCTCTGAACATCTAGTCTTACAGATACAACCAGCTTCTTCAGGGCAACCATAATGCTGAGGTGGCCCATGATGAAACTGAGTTTGAAGCCCCTGAGCTATATGCAATCCAGGTGCATCAAAGCAAAAGGTGTGCAAAGTCTTACAGTTCATTTTCTTTCTAAAGCAGCCACATCCTGGACAGAAAAGCCTGTCCCCTACTAGTATGATGCAGAGAAGGACCCTTGGTCTCTACTCAGAAGAACTGGTCTCTCAATAGAGGTCCAATACTTCCCCTATTGAGACAGAGCTAGTTCTCCAATCAGCAATGATCTTGGTTTTTGCTATATGAAGCGTTATAGGTCTGACTCAGCAGGAGGTGTGTTGGACATCTGCAGAGGAACCACTGCTTTCATGCATATAGTCTTTTTCTACAGCAGGGGTCTCCAAACTTTCTAAACAAAGGGCCAGTTTACTGTCCTTCAAACTTTAGTGGGCCGGACTGATGCCAATGAGAGAAGAAATGTTCTGGTATCAATGAGATTAAACAATGCCCCATTAATGGTATTAGAGGGAGTAATAGTGCCCCATCGTTGTAGTCAGTGGGAGGAATAGTGCCTCATCATTGGAGTCAGTGGGAGGAATAGTGCCCCATCGTTGGAGTCAGTGGGAGGAATAGAGCCCCATCATTGGAGTAAGTGGGAGGAATAATGCCCCATCGTTGGAGTCGGTGGGAGGAATAGTGCCCCATCGTTGGAGTCAGTGGGAGGAATAGAGCCCCATCATTGGAGTAAGTGGGAGGAATAATGCCCCATCGTTGGAGTCGGTGGGAGGAATAGTGCCCCATTGTTGGAGTCAGTGGGAGGAATAGTGCCCCATCGTTGGAGTTAGTGGGAGGAATAGTGCCCCATCGTTGGAGTCAGTGGGAGGAATAGTGCCCCATCATTGGAGTAAGTGGGAGGAATAATGCCCCATCGTTGGAGTCAGTGGAAGGAATAGTGCCCCATTGTTGGAGTCAGTGGGAGGAATAGTGCCCCATCGTTGAAGTCAGTGGGAGGAATAGTGCCCCATCGTTGGAGTAAGTGGGAGGAATAATACCCTATCGTTGGAGTCAGTAGGAGGAATAGTGCCCCATTGTTGGAGTCAGTGGGAGGAATAGTGCACTATTGTTGGAGTCAGTGGGAGGAATAGTGCACTATTGTTGGAGTAAGTGGGAGGAATAATGCCCCATCGTTGGCGCCAGTGGGAGGAATTGTGCCCCATCATTGGTGTCAGTGAGAGGAATAGTACCCCTTCCTTGGTGTCAGTGAGAGTATTAGTGCCCCATCCTTGGTGTCAGTGAGTGGAATATTGCCCCATTGTTGGTGACAATGGGAGGAATAGTGTGCCATAGTTGGTGTCAGTAAGAGGACCAGTACCCCATTATCGATGTCAGTGGCAGAAACTACGCCCCACTGTTGCCGACAGTGGGAGGGGGGGGGGGAAATGCCTCAAGGACCGGATAAAAGCAAGAAGCATCCAGTCCCCGGGCTACAGTTTGAAGACCACTGTCCTACAGCATGCTGGCAGGGGATAGACTTTCTACTGTTTTTCAATGCAAAAAATGTTACTTTTGAAACAGATAAGTGCTGATCCCTTACCTCTTCTCACCCATTCCAGGGCTAAGGTACAACTTTTGCTCTGCATTTTTTCCTGTATCCATAGTAATTCTATTCATTCTCAGCTGTTATAAATAAAACGTGCCGTATCTGTAATTTGGAACACTCTTCTCCTATGCTCGTTATACCAAGATTATTTTTAATGCATTCACAGTATAATGAGAAGAAAAAAAAAAAATGGTGAATTTATTATCGGCTAAAGCCGTGTTTACTTGTTGGCTGTAATTGAAGCATTGAATGCTCCCCCAGAGGTGACATCATACCTCTTAATTCACATTGCTTTTTCTCTGCCTATAATTTACTTAAAATATTCGTAAGCAAATATCAGCTTGAAATCCCCAAACTACTCATTAGGAAACAAAACCATCTTTACGCCTTATTTGTGCAGCGAAGTATTTGAAAGCTGTATGTGATATAAAGCAGAGTCCTTCAGTGAATTATAAATAAACAATTAGAGCCAGCCTTGTGTCTTTGACTCCTCTTATGAAATACTAATACAAGCATCGCTGTTATACCCCAGGGAGGAGAAATGACTGCTAATTGCTAAATATATTCTCTAATCAATACATGGTTTGAGAAGAACAGGCAAATTAAGCCAGCATAATGCATTCCAACAAGGAGAATGCAAACAGATTTCAGGACTTTTATTATTATTAAACGTGACCGTTATCAGATGTACATAATTACACACACTTATCTGCAGCAGCCAATGCAGAGATCATCAAGTTCTCGTTGAACACTAGTCTGATGTTCTTAATGACCGTTTGAGAAATATTCTTCTCATTGCAAATGTCTAATTTCTCTTTCTACCAATCACTCTTGATAACTGCATACCCATAGTGCTAATTTATAAATCTCTTATGGCTAATTTTGAGAGTTCATCCATGTAAGAGTGTAGCACTACCCCCAGAGGAGCCGCTGGTTGTGTTGGGTTCTTCTGTCCTCAAGAGGATGACTTGCCGACACACCTTTGCAATCAAATTTATTGGACGAACATTGGCCAAAAGACCAGAAAACATAGTTAAATTTACAACGATAAACAGTAATGCTCTCTGTTTTGGATAATCATCATGCTAAGAACAGCAGATAGTGAGTTTCAGTTTAACTAGGCAGCTCTAAAGTAAACTATACACATACACTATATTACCAAAAGTATTGGTACGTATGCCTTTACACGCACATGAACTTTAATGGCATCCCAGTCTTAGTCCTTAGGGTTCGATATTTCAACTCTTCTGGGAAGGCTGTCCACAAGGTTTAGGAGTGTCTCTATGGAAATGTTTGATCATTCTTCCAGAAGCGCATTTGTGAGTTCAGGAGCTGTTGTGGACGAGAAGGTCTGGCTTGCAGTCTCTGCTCTAATTTATCCCAAAGGTGTTCTATCGGGTTGAGGTCAGGACTCTCAAATTCCTCCACCCCAAACTTGCTCATCCATGCCTTTATGGACCTTGCTTTGTGCACTGGGGAGCAGTCATGTTGGAACAGGAAGGGGCCATCCCCAAACTGTTCTCGCAAAGTTGGGAGCATATAATTGTCCAAAATGTCTTGGTGTGCTGACACCTTAAGAGTTCCCTTCATTGGAACTAAGGGACCAAGCCCAACCCCTGAAAAACAACCCCACTCCATAACCCCCCTCCACCAAATTATTTGGACCAGTGTACAAACCAAGGTCCATAAAGACATGAATGAGCAAGTTTGGGGTGGAGGAACTTGACTGGCCTGCAGAGTCATGACCTCAACCCGACAGAACACCTTTGGGGTAAATTAGAGCGGAGACTGCGGGCCAGGCCTTCTCGCCCACATCAATGCCTGACCTCACAAATGCACTTCTGGAAGAATGGTCAAACATTCCCATAGACACATTGCTAAACCTTGTGGACAGCCTTTCCAGAAGAGTTGAGGCTGTTATAGCTGCAAAAGTTGGGCCAACTCAATACTGAATACTCAATACTGAACCCTACGGACTAAGACTGGGATGCCATTAAAGTTCATGTGCGCGTAAAGGCACATACTTTTGGTAATATAGTGTATCTCCAAACTGAGCCCAACTAGCATGAAAGGTCCCTCCCTGTACCACCGGCAGGGTACTATACAGCTGTGGCCAAACGTTTTTGAGAATAACACAAATATTAATTTTCACAAAGTCTGCTGCCTCAGTTTTTATGATGGCAATTTGCCATTTGAATGTTATAAAGAGTGATCAGATTAATTGCAAAGTTCCTCTTTGCCATGAAAATGAACTCTAAATAGAGACATTTGTTATCGAACAGTAAACCTTCTTTCTCATGAGCAGAATACAATGGTTAACAACCTGGTCCAATAGAGTCCAAACTGGGTGGGTCAACAGGTCTCTGGAGTCCTGGTTGATCCTCCCAAGTATCGGCGAGGGATCACACCTCATGTTCTAAGCTCTCCTCTCTCAAGCCAATGGTGAATAGGGCTGTGATCATCTCCTATGGCAGACTCTCTATCTCTACCTGAAAGTCTGGCTCATATAGTCTGAAACAGCCTGTCTCTGGTATAGTAGTTGGAAACAGCAGCTCTGGAACTGTGGACAGGGGACAACTGACCTCTGAAAGCGCACACAGTCTATAATACTTTTGGGCCAATTTTCTATCATCTGCTATGGAGTAAGTGCAGTTTTACTAATAAAGGGTTTTAACAGTATGGTTTTACACTATGGGCGGTTTGTTCTGTGACTTATGTGCTGCATATCGCTGGTTGTGACTGTGGGAAGCAACTCTGGTATCCTGTTGATTCCTTGCCACATGGTGTAGAGAAATTGGAGAAATTGGTGAATGCCAAGGCGTTGCTAGGTCTGCAAAAGATCTGGGGCTAGAGCCCATGGCAGTGATCACCAACCATTTTGCAGGCCCGGGGGGGGGGGGGTAATACGCCGGGGGTAAGCCATATTTAGTGGGCAATGGCTGGTGTTGGCGCTTCAATCATCATGGCACTGTGGTTGATATGGTGTCAGGGTGATTGAAGCACATTGTTTCTATTGTTACATTCTAATATATAATGAAGTGGTTTAACTCACCATAATGCAGAATCAGTGGGAGCCCTGGGCGTGTCACTTGCCCTATCTCCTTCCACCAGATACAGAGTGTCCCTTGCCACCATCGCCTGTCACCAGATGAAGTGTGTTACTTGCCACGTCACCTGCCCCCAGATGTGGATCGTCGCTTGCCACTTTCCCCTGGCAGCAGATGTGGATTGTCACTTGCCACGTCACCTGCCACCATTTGCAGATTGCCACGTCACCTGCCACCATTTGCAGATTGCCACGTCACCTGCCACCATTTGCAGATTGTTACTTGCCACATCTCCTGCCACCATTTGCAGATTGTCACTTACCACATCTCCTGCCACCATTTACAGATTGTCACTTGTCACATCACCGGCCACTAGGTGTGGGTTGTCACTTGCCAACTGATGTGGATTGTCACTTGCCATGCCAGCCAGTACCACCAAATGTGCATTGACGCTGCATTGCTGGCAGCACTGGTCCTTTTAGTGAGGGCAGGAGAGCTGTGATGTGGGGCAGGCAGTGGGAGATGATGTCATCCCGCTGCTCCCCGCCGCACCTCCGACATTTAAGAAAAGGGGTCTGGCTGCAAAGTGGAGCTCCACCGATGACAGGAAGCACGTGACCTCCACTCCACCGCGCTGTGAGGGCAAGAGAGTGCTGATGTGTGGGGGGCAGTGAGAGATGATGGCACCTCTCTGCTCCCCGACCGCACTTTGCTCCCACATTGAAGAGGCCAGGCTGTGAAGAGCACTGATGTGGAGCGGGCGGAGAGAGATGTCATCTCTGCTTGTCCGCCTGCTCACTTCTCTCATCTCCTCCGCCTGTCTCATGCAGCCAGCCTGCCCGCCGCAGCAGCTGCGGCCACGACCCGCTGGTTAGGTAGGGCCCTGCGGCAAGAGACTCTGGGCTATGGGCCCCAGATTCGGGGCTATAGCCCCAATAGCCACCCCCTAGCAACGCCCCTGATGATGTACTGTATATATAAACTATATAGACCACTCTTAATATGAAGGTCAGTAGCATCTGGTAAGCCTCTCCTGAGCACTGCGTGAGTCTTATCTGTAGCAAATCCTCATTTAAGGAGCATTTGTGGGATTTTTCTCATTCATCATTATATTTCACTTAGAATGAACTATATCACAGACCCTCTTTGAGCACATTAACTTCTTTACTATTTTTAGTATATTTTTTGTTTGGTTTCATTTGGAATTATATGCACTTTGAATATTGAACACTTATTGGACACTTGATCACATATCAACATTTGTATAATATTTATGTGCAAGGTATTTGGGTGATCTTTTCTTAAACCTATACAGGTATGTCTTGTATCTGGACATTGTGCGAGCAGCTACAGAAGAGTTAATTTTGGGGAAATTATGCGTAGATTGTTTTGTCTTATTATCTTTCTGGCCGATACTCTGAGTTATCTATACAGTGCATGTGGCATACCTAAATAGACAATACAAAGATTGAAAATTCTATGATTTTTGAAGTCACAAGCCACAATTACTCCATCCTCTGGATCAGGCAGCAACTGTCCACCGAGTGTAGCCACGTGGTTCTGGGCAGCTGTGTAGTGTAATCCCTCTCCCCTCTTCAGCTACACATGTCTCTCCGCCTGTTTGGTGGCTAGGGGTGGCTTGACTGTTTAAAGTGTTACTAAAGCCACAACAGTAAAATCAGTCTGTATATGCAGTAAAGCATGCTTGTTATACTCACTGTGGAACCTAAGGGGTTAATCCTCTGAATTGTGTAAAAAGACTGTTTGATTCTGTCTTCTCTGATCCTCGTCTTCTTTCACTGTCCCTAATCCAGCTCCTTAAAAAAAACAAAACCTATGGAGTCACTCTGCACATGCTTAGTTTGGTGTGTATTGCTAGAGTTTTTCTTTTTTTTTTCTTGGGAGAGTGCATGTGATCAGCACAGGACCAATCAGCACTGTCCAGGCAGAGGGTCAGGGGTCTTGCAGCAGTCATAGGACAGTCAGAGTAGAATGAAAACTCCTCCTACAAGCTTTAATCAGACACTGATATAAGTTTCAAGACTGCTATATACTGCTGATGGGAAAAGGTATTTAGCAGCTTATATTTACTAAAATAATTGCATTGTCATGTTGTGTGTACTGTGGGAGACCAGATAAAGTGAAGGCAGGGTCCTGGGTTTAGTAAAACTTTAGGGCCACAGCCACAGCCAATTTAAAGAGGAAGTAAACCCCACCAAATCTTAATTTTCTAATTCTACAATGTTGTTTTACATTGACAATCAAGAGATATATAAATTACTCAGAAACAAGTGTTAGAAGTACCTTTTTTTGTTGTTTGATTGTGGAGTTTCTTCCAGGTTTCGCCCGCGCTATTCTTTGTTCTGTTTTCCGAAGCCGATGCGGACGTCATTTCTGCCCTTAGTTCGTATCCCTGCCGAAATCTCGCGCATGCGCCATATCGTCGTTTATTTAGTCACAAGGGGGAGTATCAGGAAGACTAGAATCATTCCTGCATTGCGAGACTTCTCCTCTGTGCCGTTCAGAGGGGAAGCTCGCACACAGTCAATTACAGACATGCCGGAAATAAACAAACGGCACTATATACATGCCGTTAATGAAAGTACACGCATGACGTCATCGAAGATAAACTGACAATTTTCATGGAAAATACACAAGTAAGTGCACTTTCACAGGCAGCGATTAGCTGCCTGTGTTATCTAGTATCTGATAAGATTAGGTTGACTCTGAGGGTTTACAACCACTTTAAGTCTTTCTTGTGCTTGGTGCCAAAAAAAGATGTCTGTTGCCCATCCATACTTGGAAACATTTTCACTTTAAACATTGTAGTGGCCATTACAAAGTTTTCGCAATCCTCTCCTTGTTGGATGTTTTCATCTATTTTATATGGTGTAATGTAATATATATATATATATATATATATATATATATATATATATTTTTTTTTTTATTGATTGAACTAGATGGACTTGTGTCTTTTTTTCAACCTGACTAACTACGTAACTATGATGAAGGTCTGGTTCACACCTACTGTATGCAGATTGCAGTTGCTGCATATTCCAGGTGCATTTTGTGTTTTTAATACACGTCTTTGATCCATTGAAGTCTATGGAACCAAAAACACAACCTGCTGGTCCCTGGCCCTTTCCATAAAATGCACAGTTTTGAACGTGACCCAACGGAAACCATATTAAATGGACTGTAGTGTGTTTCTGCAAAACTGAAAATGCATTAAAAATGCATAGGTGTGAACCAGGCCTTAGAGGAGATCAAATACAAAGTCAGACAGGGATACCCAAAAACTCCCAGGTAGACTGGAACATAGTTGGTAAATATGGTAGGGAGATCTGGCTGTTGGAGTTATAAAAAATTATAAAAAGCCAGGGTTGACTAAGCCCACCAGGCACCACCTGTAACTAAGTGATTATTTTTGAATGAAAAGATTCTTTAAAAGGCTTAACAAATTGTGGCAAAGTGGCATTTCAATGATATGATGTGTGTACCTGTTTAAAAAAAACAGTTGTAAATCATTCCAAAAAACCCTGATCTCTGAAACCAAACTAAGACCCCTGCTGTATTTCACAGCTGAACTCAAGTATCACTTGATCATGAATCCATTCAGCTCAGTTTTCTTGTATTCTGTTGTCAGTAAAATGTTTTTTACTTGGCAGCTTGCAGTTGGTTATATGTTTTAGCAGAACTACTAGACTAGACTGTCAGTCCAAGGTTGACCTCCCTTAGTAAGGGTTAGCCCTTTTACTTTGATAGCAAAGGTCAGGCTTTTGACACTACGATTAGACAAACCATGAAATGGTATCAACAGTTCCTGGTCCCCTGCTCCATGAATGAACAGACTGAAAAGGTATATGTAACTGGCTAATTGTGTCACTGGAAAGCCTTTTGTAAGGCTCACGCATGGCAAATGACAACATACAGTCACAGTTCTTTATAGGGATTGTGTGCGCAAAATATAAGAACACTTCTTCAAAAGGTCACTAAGAAATACAATGCAAGAGAATGAAAGAGTTTTGAAAAGATATGAGGTGTAGAGAAGTAGGGAGGGAAATCAAACAGAAAGGCTTAGAAAAGGAGTTTCAGGGAAAGGGGTATGACTTAGGTCAGGAAATGGAATCACGCCACCTTTTAACTTTTTGCAGATCAGCCAAAAGGCTAATTATAATTATGTGTGTTAAAAGGCCAACAGGAACCAGCCAAATGCAAAGAAATATTTTGCTATTGAATACGATAAGTCTTTAAAGGTGGTCATAGACATACAGTATAGGGGTTTATTTACTAAAGACAAATAGACGCAGTTGCTCCAAAGCTAAGTAAATGGGAGAATGCTCTGCTGACTTCCATCATCCTATCTTGCACATGATTGGGTATTCTTTGCAAAGGGAAATGTTACCTTATTTACTAATCTCTGGAGCAACTGCACTTGTAGAGTGCACCTGCACTTTGCAAAGTGCACTTTCTAATTGCCTTTAGTAAATCAACCCAATAGACTTAACATAATAACCTTGCAGTCCAATAGACTTGTAGACCAACTCTGGGAACAATAACCCTACCAGAGTTAAAGCAGTTAAATTTGGTATTGTATTGGTGTGGTTGTATGTGAGTTTGCACAATCCCAAGAACCTCTGACAAGGTTCTATTGCTAGATATCCAAACAAGAAGACTTGCTGCTCCAGGTGTGGTTTTGAAAGCCTGATGACCTGGACAGGTGTCCGCCTCGGCTCGCCTCTGCATGTAATCAAAAGAAGAAATGGCCACACTCTGTATTCGATCAAAATTCTTTTATTCAGAACATCCCAAAGTGTTGACATTAAGCTGGTAATTACCAGCTTTCTGTCAACCCTTTGGGATATTCTGAATAAAAGAATTTTGATCGAGTACAGAGTGCGGCCATTTCTTCTTTTGAAGGTTCTATTGCCGTTTCCCCCACCGGGGAGAGCTCACTCCCTGTTTTGTCACCAGGACAAGAAATGAGGTGAAGCCTCTACAACAGGGACAAAGAAGGCAATAAGAACTTGAATGATATCCTAACCCTTCTCTACCTCAAACGACATGAAAAAAAAAAAATTTGGCTGGAGTTTGGCTTTATGGTCTATGGTGTGGTATCTTGATTCCCAAAATATTGTTAGATACAAAAAATTGCTTTTACTGTTAAATGTAGCGTTTCCATTGTCTGCCATCCATTCCATTGCAGTATATTTATGCTGGGGTGGGAATTGGAGTTAAAATTAGATGCAATATCCGGGAATTTTATTTGCGTACAGCTTGTTTGCATTAGAAAGATTTACCATGAATTGAATACATATGTTTAAGATAAAACTGGAAACTGGGAGACAGAAACTGACCTCATAGGCTATATCTAATATAGTTCTCCAGAGGAATTCTATCCCATAATGCCTTTGTGTATACTTGTAAAGTTGTTTTTTTGGAGGTTTTTTTTTTTAGTCCTAAGGCCCCAAATATTGTTCTGGTCATGTTCGGCAAACTGCAAGAATGTATTTTTTAAATGCATACAGCTATTAGTACTTCTAACCATTAATTTTTTTAATGTCACCCTATTTGATGAAGTTCATTCTTCTATTGATATGCTGTTTTGTGAGGTTATGAATCTGGTACAATATTACCAAGTTAAAAGACCAATTCCATCCAGAACTCATAAAACTTATATTCTGGATGGGTACCAATAGACTGTCCTGCTGTGTAATGTTATATTTCTTAAAGACGCTATAGGCCCCTTATAGTAAATATAGCTGATGCCTGAAGAACAAAAAAGTTAGAAAAAATTATATAAAAGAAAGGTATATGTAAACCCAATCTATACAATCTCAATTATGTTTTATCTGTTAATGTTTTTTTTTAAATCTTTAAATCTGCAGGTTTAAATAAAAGAATCCCAGGTAAACCTGCCATGAAGGACTTTGTATAAGGTCCTGCTATAGGGTGAAAACGTTCTGTCCCTGACTTCTTATTCTGCTTCTCCATTGCCATCCTGTCATACAAGCTTCTAAAAGAGACTTAGGCCTCATGTACACTGCTGCTGGTAAACAGACGTTTAGGAGCAGTTGGGCTTTTTTTTCAACTGCCCCTGAACTCTCCTCTATGTTATCTTATCAGTACATGTACACAGGGTCGTTTATAGTGGTTTCCAGGCAGTTGAGATTAGAAGCATTTTTTGTAAAGCAAAGAAAATGCAAACAAACGCCTGTAACAGCTTGTAAACGTGTGTAAATGCGGTGACTCGGGTTTAGCCATGTTTTGTTTATAGGCGTTTTTAATGGAGATACATTTCTGACCTTTTGCAATACAAAAAAACGCTTCTAAACGCAAACGCGGCAAAACGCGCCATGTAAACACGGCACAAGGGACGTTTTTAATTGTCGGTTACGAGCTGTCGAGTTCCATTGTTCAGGAGAGGTTTTAAAACGTCCCGTGTACATGAAGCCTAAAAGTGCACTTACATACACTGCATCTGGAAAGTATTCACAGCGCTTCACTTTTTCCACATTTTGTTATGTTACAGACTTATTCTGAATTGGATTAAATTCATTATTTTCCTCAAAATTCTACAAGCAATACCCCATAATGACAGCGTTAATTAAGTTTGTTTGAACTCTTTACAAATGTATTAAAAATCATAAAAACAAAAAAATCACCTGGCCTTTGCCATGACACTCAAAATTGAGCTAACAGTTAACAGTGCATGTCAGAGCACAAACCTAGCCATGAATTCCAAGGAATTGTCTGTAGACCTCCGAGACAGGATTGTATCGAGGCACAGATCTAGGGAAGGTTACAGAAAAATTTCTGCAACATTGATGGTCCCAATGAGAACAGTAGCTCCCATCATCTGTAAATGGAAGAAGTTTGGAACCACCAGGACTCTTCCTAGAGCGGGCCACCCGGCCAAACTGAGCGATCGAGGAAAAGGGCCTTAGTCAGGGAGGTGACCAAGAACCCAATGGTCACTCTGACAGAGCTCTAACATTTCTCTGTGGAGAACCTCCCAGAAGTACAATCATCTCTGAATCACTCCACCAATCAGGCCTGTATGGTAGAGTGGCCAGACAGAAGTAACTCCTCACTAAAAGGCACATGACAGCCCACCTGGAGTTTGCCAAAAGGCACCTGAAGGACTCTCAGACCATGAGAAACAAAATTCTCTGGTCTGATGAAACAAAGATTGAACTCTTTGGCCTGAATGGCAAGCGTCATGTCTGTAGGAAACCACTCACCGCTCATCGTCTGGCCAATACCATCCCTACAGTGAAGCATGGTAGTGGCAGCATCATGCTGTGGGGATGTTTTTCAGCGTCAGGAACTGGGAGACTAGTCAGGATCAAGGGAAAGATGAATGCAGCAATGTACAGAGACATCCTTGATCAAAACCTACTCAAGAGTGCTCTGGACCTCAGACTGGGGCGAAGGTTGATCTTCCAACAGGACAACGACCCTAAGTACACAGCCAAGATAACAAAGGAGTGGCTACAGGACAACTCTGTGAATGTCCTTGAGTGGCCCAGCCAGAGCCCAGACTTGAACCTGATTGAACATCTCTGGAGAGATCTGAAATTGGCTGGGCGTCGACGTTGTCCATCCAACTTGACGGAGCTTGAGAGGTCCTTCAAAGATGAATGGGAGAAATTGCCCAAAAATAGGTGTGCCAAGCTTGTAGCATCATACTCAAAAAGGCTTGAGGCTGTAATTGGTGCCAAAGGTGCTTCAGCAAAGTATTGAGCAAAGGCTGTGATACTTATGTACATGGGATTTTTTTCGTTTTTTATTTTTAATACATTTGCAAAAATTTCAAACAAACTTCTTTCACATTGTCATTATGGGGTATTGTTTGTATAAATTTAAGGAAAATTATGAATTTATTCCATTTTGGAATAAGGCTGTAACATAATATAATGTGGAAAAAAGTGAAGTGATGTGAATACTTTCCAGATGCACTGTATAGCTGTGTATTGTGACAGTCAATTACTCCATAATTCAATCTGAATTGTGATATTTCCAGTCTTTATATTCAAATAAACAAATTATAAATCAAAACTGAATAAAAAAAAAAAAAAAATACTCCTTTACTCCAGGAGTATTTTTTTAGTAAAAACAGGAAGCACTATGTGCCTTTCTGTTTCATTTATTTGGGAGATACCATTACATTGGAGATTGGAGATCAGTTTGGATCTGTGGAGGGGGGGGCTGATCATCTGAGCTGGTGTGAGTGATTAATAGAGATGAGTGTGTTGAAAAGGAATGGAAAAAGAAATAGAAGATCACTGGTTTTCTAAGGGGAGCACTTGACATTTATATTTTATTTCGTTTTGATTTTTGATTTGTTTATTTGAATATAAAGACTGGAAATATCACAATTCAGATTGAATGATGGAGTAATGGACTTTGACAATAATTACACAATTATATGTTTGTGCACTAATTAGACTAAAAGGTTGCGCCGCACTAATTCAGTTGTGGACTTATGTTATAAGGTGTGGCAAGATCACTATATAGTGTTCAGCTAGCAATCTACTCAAGGATATTTTATATATATATATATATATATATATATATATATATATATAGTTTATTTGTATTTAACAGTGGTAGCGCTGCTTGATATTTAGTTAATAAAAGTGCACTTACCCTTTAAACTATTTTTTTAAAATATACTTTTCATACCTTAAATCCTGCACTTTCTGGCTGGTCACGTGACATTACTGACCCTTCCTCTCCACCATTGGCAGTGGGCAGTACCTATTCCTACCTGAAACATTGTGTATGTAGTAAGCAGCATACTGGGTATGTGATGACACAATCGCAGACGGTGTGTCTATTATAGCCTGAGCTTATAATTATATGAATTTAGTTAATTGACACGGGGGGGGGGGGGTGATTTACTAAAACTGGAGAGTGCAAAATCAGGTGCAGCTGTGCATGGTAGCCAATCAGCTTCTAACTTCAACTTGCTCAAACAAGATTTGACAATAATGCATGGGGGTCCCCCCAAATTCCATACCAGGCCCTTCAGGTCTGGTATGGATATTAACGGGAACTCCGCGCCATAATTTAAAAAAATGGCATGGGGGTCCCCCACAAAATCCATACCAGAACCTTCAGGTCTGGTATGGATTTTAAGAGGAACCCTGTGCCAAAAAAAATGGCTTCCCCTCAAAAATCCATACCAGACCCTTTTCCGAGCACACAACCTGGCAGGCCACAGGAAAAGAGGGGAGGGACGAGAGAGCGCCCCCCCCTCCTGAACCGTACCAGGCCACATGCCCTCAATATGGGGAGGGTGCTTTGGGGTAGCCCCCAAAGCACCTTGTCCTCATGTTGATGGGGAGAAGGGCCTCATCCCCACAACCCTTACCCCCAGATCCCGCCCCCCCGTGTGAATTGGTAATGGGTACAAATGTACCCCTACCATTTCACAAAAAAGTGTCAAAAATGTTAAAAAAAGACAATAGACGGTTTTTGACAATTCCTTTATTAATGTCTTCTTCTTTCCCCGCTTCTTCTTCCATCCTCTTCTGGTCTTCCTTCGATGTTCTTCTTCCTCCATCTTGTTCTTTCCCCGCTTCTTCCTCCATCTTCCTCCACTTCTTCCTCTGACCTTCTCGTCCGGGATCTTCGTCCAGCTTCTTCTTCTCTGCTTCATCCTCCGATCCGCCTCAATGGGAGTCTCCCGCTGTGTGACACTTCTGTTCAGGTGACAACTCTTATATAATGGAGGGTGGGGCCACCTGGTGACCCCGCCCCCCTCTGATGCACGGGGACTTCACTATGGCTTTCCCCGTGGTGTCAGAGGGGGGCAGGGTCACCCATTTATGTAAATTACCAATTCACACGGGGTCAGAATCTGGGGGTCCCCTTGTTAAAGGGGGCTTCCAGATTCCGATAAGCCCCCCACCCGCAGACCCCCACAACCACTGGGCTAGGGTTGTGGGGATGAGGCCCTTCTCCCCATCAACATGTAGACAAGGTGCTTTGGGGGGCTACCCCAAAGCACCCTCCCAATGTTGAGGGCATGTGGCCTGGTACGGTTCAGAAGGGGGGGCGCTATCTCATCCCCCTATTTTCCTGCGGCCTGCCAGGTTGCATGCTCGGATAAGGGTCTGGTATGGATTTTTGGGGGGACCCCACGCCATTTATTTTTAAAATTTTGGCGTGGGGTTCCTCTTAAAATCGATACCAGACTTGAAGGGCCTGGTATGAAATTTGGGGGGACCCCCACGCATTTTTTTTTTACATTTTGGTTTGGGGTTCCCCTGTGGGGGAATCCAATGCCGTTTTGATCAATGAACTTTTATGTGTATTGCCGGACCGACAATTAATTTTAGCCGCGAGTACTTTTAAATTACTTTTTTTCCTTTAGAAATGTCATTTTGCTGTCAGACTGTTCTAAACATGGGAAACATGCGGAACTTTACAGGCATACTATAGACACCCCCAGGTACGAAATTTAAAGGAATATTACACTTTTATTATTTCACTTTAAGCATTATTAAAATCACTGCTCCCAAAAAAAGTCAATTTTTAAAACTTGTTTTTGCATTGATACATGTCCCCTGGGGCAGGACCCAGGTCCCCAAACACTTTTTAAGACAATACCATGCATATAAGCCTTTAAAATTCCATAGACTTTAACGGTGTTCGCGTGTTCGCACAAATTTTTTGCCTGTTTGCATGTTCTGGTGCGAACCGAACGGGGGGTGTTCGGCCCATCCCTACTCTCCAGTTTTAGTAAATCAACCTCAATGTGCCATTCAGCTCAGAAGAGAAGTATCTAGTGGAAAAGCATACTTTCCGAGTACGGCACCAAAGAAAAGTGAGCAAAAGTTGCATTTTTTTTGATTAATAGTTTTTATGAATTAAAAATAGGTAAAATATATTTTACTCAAATAACAGAAGAACATTTATAAAACTTCCCACATTTACTGCTTGGTAATTTGCAATTTTTAAAGTCAAAACCCCAAGCTACCATAGTCACAATACCTAATAAGCGAGGCTAACAGGCCCGTCATCTTCTGTATCTTTCCTATTTTTGTAGAAGCCGGATCTTGCAATCCATTTTATTTCCCTCAACTGACTCCAACTAATTGAGCCAAAATCATTTCTGCTGTAATTATTGAGCAATCAGAGAGACGATAATGCAGTTTTGGACAAATATGTAGTGCAGACTTCCATTTGGTCTAATGATGATTAAATACACCATACATTCATTCAGCGTGTAAGTATGTGGGAATCTTTTATAGATATGCCTGGAATGTCTCTCAATCTTTTAGCTGAAAGAACAATATAAAGCGTGTAGCAATAAAAATAATCTAAGTGTGTGGGTTGCACAATTTTTGTATTTTTTTTTTTTTTTCGAAGTGTGTGTCAAGTTGTCTCTCAACCTCTGCTTAAACCATCCACACCATGTCTCTTTCACACAGGCATCCATGTGTACAAGATGTAATGTGTTCACATTTTTTTTTCTTCTTTACATTGTGCTTTGTGTCTTTGAAGGGCCTGCTTCTGCACGGAAATCTCTTGGCTTCCTGCCGAAACATCTTTGGGATCAGCATCAATGTCATTTTATTAATATACAGTCTGTGGCTTCGGGACAACAGTTGAGTCACAATAACAAAGAACAGTCAGGGTGACCCTTTGCCCTTTGCTTGGGATGGTTAACCCTTCATCTACATCAATGAACAGGCTTGCTCTAAACAGATTCTTTTGACATTCTAGTTTCTGTTTAGATTCTAGAGATTAAAGTGAAACTTTAAAAAAACTTCAGCAGGCTAATTTTGGGATGGGTGGAAATACTGAAAATTAGTAACTATGGAAATCAGTTGCAAGGATTTATGTGTAGCACTAACTCTCGTTGGAGCTGCTGGTTTAAAGCGGGCTGTTACCTTCACTCTCGATACCTCTGTTTCACTGGCACCGGGTCTAGGGTCCCGTTGAGTTTACCTCTGGACGATGTAGACACTAAACACTTGAGTATATTTTCCAATGCTTTAAAGTGGAGTTCCACCCACTTTTACAACTCTTCAGCATTCCTCACTAAACTGTGCACTGTAAACAAATTGGATATTTTTTATTTTTTTTCTCAGCACCTACTGTATATCTGCTGTATTCATTTTTCACTTCCTCCTCCCTGGCCGTGGCCCATCGCATCATTTCCTGTTTGCAATGCCTTCTGGGAAGGGGAGGCAACTTCCTCTGAAACTGCCGTTGCTATGGAAACCTGACCTGAAACCTATTACACTGCTTGTGCTGCACTGAGCATGTGTGAGATCTGCAAGGATGAGATCCAGGAAGAAATACAGTCTGGCTTCAGATGCCCACACTTAAGATGGCCACGGCCTGCTGTAATTTTATAAAATAACAAACTACTGCTATAAACTAAGAAAACAGACCTTAGTTTACAGACTAACTTTACTAGAATACATTAAGCTTGTGTATTATAGGGGTATTTTTATTTAAAAAGTATAATTTCGGCCGGAACACCACTTTAATGAACCAGTAATAAAGGAAGTAGCAGGAAAGAGGCAGAAGGAAAGTTGCAGGGAAGCTCAAATACCTTTCCTTAGTATTCTTTAGAACATTCTCTGGAATTGAGCACTTGTAGTTGAATGCACTCCCCATGTGGAATTCAATCTTTGCCCGCCTGGATAGGCCTCTCTCACTTGCCTAGCAGTCAGTACGCAGCACGAACAAAAGTCTCTGCCACAGACTTGTTTGGAATAAAACCCGTACGATCCTCTGCCACAGGATGTATTGGTTTGCGATGAATGTCAGACACAGTACTTGAACCTTTAAGCCAACCCGGCAGTACTATGCAGTAAGATTACTTCAGGATATGTCCTCCAACCAAGTCACCAGGCCCCTCTCCAGACCAGCACTCTGCATGATTCTTCCATGATGGGTCCTCCCCTGGGATCTCCTCGGTTGTCCAGCTTCTTCACTCAGGATAGACAGCTCAGGACCATTCCTCTGCTGCTGTGGTAGGCCCCAGACAGGCTTTTGGGCCCACCCACACGCCGCGGCGACGTGAGCTTCCGGAACGGAGGACCACGAGGTGGTACTCTTAATGCATACCTGTTGGCCAGGAGGGCCAGCAGGTGGCTGAAAATGAACCCCTAAACATGGCATCTGTCCCATAAATACCCTCTCCCAGAATGCAACTCGGAGGACCACCTCCACCGAGTTGTCCCTGGGACAGAGGAGCACTCATACGCTTCAACATGTTGCCTTTCCAACACCAGCCCATGGTGACGACACCCACCGGCACAGTGTGGAACTACACGCAACTCAGCCAAGCTGGAACAGAGGCAAATCTAACTTCACCTAATAAGTAACCCACAAGATTTACCTATCAGCGGTAGATTGAAAATCTACCAGCGCTACATATGAATAGATGTTAAAGTGAATTTAATTCAATTCAACAGGCTTATTTTAATAGGTGAACGGGGAAGCCAAACACCACATGTGAAATGAAGTCACAGATCCAGCAGAACCCGCTAGCAAGGAGGTCTTCTTGGGCTCTTAAATCCCGGTGCTCGTCACTAGGTTCCTATCACTTGAAGAAGTCACGTGACAAGTGACGCAACGTGTCGGGTGGAGCCAGGTGACGCCACTTCCGGTGTCTCGCACACTCAGAATTAGCGGTGAGGAGCTCTCAACCTGGAGATTTTATATTGCAATAATTTCAAGATGTGGAAAATGTGAGTGCACATCTTTATACAAGTTTTAATAAAATCGATTTTAAATGGTATTGCGCAATTAATGTTTTCTATACACTCTGAGCATATCAAGAATCGCTTTACATACAAGGTGTATGTTCCCATTATTGGTGTTCCAGAGAATCGAGGATCTCCTCATATTTAAACATAAGGCTTGAATAGACCCTAAGGGTCTTCCCTAAGGTAAGCGGCCAATTCACATAGAGGTGGATGGTGGAGGTGATTGCAAACCAAGGGTTTTGTGGCACAGATTGGATTCATTATTTGTGAGTGAGAGGGTCATCCACTCCTCTCAAAATCATCACAAGATTTGGATTTTCTTTCACTTTTTTGACTTTTGAATTTTATTATTGCGCTTTAGGATTTTTTAAATATTTAGATGTGAAGATTATTGGTTACTAGGATGTATTTATTTGAATGAGCGCACCATTATTTGTATATCAGGCTTATTTTAATGCCCCCCCCCCATTTCTTAAATCATTTCCTTTTTTCCCCCTGCCACTTGATTCAGCTGCCAGGAGCAAAATAAGAAAGTCCTGTGGAGATTCCCTCTAGTCAATGCTTGCACAGGGTTGAAAACTGCCTCCACACCCTCCATGTGACAGCATTGGGAAAATCTCCAAGCCCCATGAGAGAAAGGGAAATGCATCACATGTTCCTTCATACCCAAAAGAATAGAGCGGTGAGGGAGAGAAGGAAAGGTATGTGGGAAAGCAAAATGTTTTATTACTTAGCACTCTAGCCTTGCAGCACTACGGTCCTCGATTAGAATCCCAACCCGGACTCTACCCAACATGGAATTTTAATGCTCTACCTGTGTTTGCATGGATTTCCCCTGGGTTCTCTGGTTTATTCCCATACTCCAAAAATATTCTAAAGGGTTAATTGGCCATAGCATGTGTGTATGTATGCAAATTAGTTAGGGACCTTAAAGCGGATCTTCAGTCATTTTTTTCCATCTATTAAATCTTCTGCCCTTGTTGTTTTAACTGTGGATAGTAAATACCTTATACAGCCCACGTCCCCTTTCTTGTCTGGTAATTAGCCTAGGCTTATGACATCATGTACAGCTCTCTCTCTCACTCTCGTGAGAGTTTGCCAGCAAGAGAGGGGTCAGGAGAGTTGGAGGAGGGATGGGTCATAGGAGAGCAAAGGAGAGCTGCAGAGCTGGAGGGGGTTGGTTGAGGGTGAAGATAATCTGGAGACTGCAGAGATGCTTTTGTATTCATTGAAAGAGGAGAAATGTGCAGGCAAGCAGTAGTGTGAGTGTGTCTGTCTGTCTGTCTGTATATGTGTGTGTTTGTATATATGTATATATGTATGTGTGTGTGTGTCTGTATATATGTGTGTGTCTGTGTAAATCCAGGAAGTGAACAGGCAGCAGCTTCAGCTGCCCACAGCTAAAATGGCTGCAGCCAGACTTAGTGGGGGGGGGATTTCTGCAGCATATTTGGCAAGTACAGAATCATAGTATACAGTGCCTTGAAAAAGTATTCACCCCCTTGGCTTTTTACCTATTTTGTTATATTACAGCCTTTAGTTCAATGTTTTTTTAATCTGAATTATATGTGATGGATCAGAACACAATAGTCTAAGTTGGTGAAATAAAATTTGAAAAATATATACATAAAACTATTTTTCAGAAATAAAAAACTGATAATTGGCATGTGCGTATGTATTCACCCCCTTTATTATGAAGCCCATAAAAAGCTCTGGTGCAACCAATTACCTTCAGAAGTCACATAATTAGTGAAATGATGTCCACCTGTGTGCAATCTAAGTGTCACATGATCTGTCATTACATATACACACCTTTTTTGAAAGGGCCCAGAGACTGCAACAGCTAAGCAAGAGGCACCACTAACCAAACACTGCCATGAAGACCAAGGAACTCTCCAAACAAGTAAGGGACAATGTTGTTGAGAAGTACAAGTCAGGGTTAGGTTATAAAAAAATATCCAAATCTTTGATGATCCCTAGGAAGACCATCAAATCTATCATAACCAAATGGAAAGAACATGGCACAACAGCAAACCTGCCAAGAGACGGCCGCACACCAAAACTCACGGACCGGGCAAGGAGGGCATTAATCAGAGAGGCAGCACAAAGACCTAAGGCAACCCTGGAGGAGCTGCAGAGTTCCACAGCAGAGACTGGAGTATCTGTACATAGGACGACAATAAGCCGTACGCTCCATAGAGTTGGGCTTTATGGCAGAGTGGCCAGAAGAAAGCCATTACTTTCAGCAAAAAACAAAATGGCACGGTTTGAGTTTGTGAAAAGGCATGTAGGAGACTCCCAAAATGTATGGAGGAAGGTGCTCTGGTCTGATGAGACTAAAATTTAACTTTTTGTCCATCAAAGAAAACGCTATGTCTGGCGCAAACCCAACACATCACATCACCCAAAGAACACCATCCCCACAGTGAAACATGGGGGTGGCAGCATCATGCTGTTGGGAATGTTTTTCAGCAGTCGGAACTGGGAAACTGGTCAGAGTTGAGGGAAATATGGATGGTGCTAAATACAGGGATATTCTTGAGAAAAACCTGTACCACTCTGTGTGTGATTTGAGGCTAGGATGGAGGTTCACCTTCCAGCAGGACAATGACCCCAAACACGCTGCTAAAGCAACACTTGAGTGGTTTAAGGGGAAACATGTAAATGTGTTGGAATGGCCTAGTCAAAGCCCAGACCTCAATCCAATAGAAAATCTGTGGTCAGACTTAAAGATTGCTGTTCACAAGCGCAAACCATCCAACTTGAAGGAGCTGGAGCAGTTCTGCGATGAGGAATGGGCAAAAATCCCAGTGGTAAGATGTGGTAAGCTCATAGAGACTTATCCAAAGCGACTTGGAGCTGTGATAGCCGTAAAAGGTGGCTCTACAAAGTATTGACTTTAGGAGGGTGAATAGTTATGCACATTGACTTTTTCTGTTATTTTGTACTATTTGTTGTTTGCTTCACAATAAAAAAAAAAAAAAATCTTCAAAGTTGTGGGCATGTTCTGTAAATCCTCAAACAATCCATGTTAATTACAGGTTGTGAGGCAACAAAACACGAAAAATGCCAAGGGGGTGAATACTTTTGCAAGGCACTGTATATAAACAATGCAAAGTGGTCGGAAGGAAGCTTCGGAATGTTAAAGATGTTTTTTATTACAGATTGTGTGAGCAGACTGCAGTTCCTCTTCAAGCTGGGTACACACAGGCCACAAATTGGCCTAAAATGTTTTGTTTGGCAGGAACCGACCGACTTCCGGGCCCATGTGTACAGCTCCTCCTCCGACAGAAACTGGTCTCACCACCTACTTCTGTCGAACGGACATGCTGGAAAACCAGCATCTGATCAGACAATCACTGTGTTCTGGTGGGGGGGGCAGTCCCCCTGTCAGAACAAAATAGCTCAGCGGGGAGATCGATGTACTAACATTGGATGTTAATACAGCAATCTGTATGTTTTTTTTCTGAGCCCGCTGGGTTAAATAAAAAACTTTCTGTGTGTACCTAGCATTACTTTGTAAGGTTCTTGTGCCCAAGGAATGAGGTGACTGTACAGTATGTAAAGCACTGGGTAAATTGCAGGCACTATATAAATACTTATAATAAATAAATGTGTTTTTTGAAAGGGACAATATGAATGCCTTGTCCTGCAATAACAAAATACAGGTCTATTTTAACTTAACAAAAGATAATATCCCCTCACTAACATGACTAGCCTAAAATAAATTGTGAACAGAAATTAACAAACTGAAAAATCAGGACAGAAATAGTAACCTACCTGCCTTCAAAAGGCATAAACCCCCCCAATGTCTACAAAACCTTTTGGAATGCTGCAGAAGAGCTCATTGCCCTTCATCATCATCAATGGAATTTTGCTTCGTGGGTGGCGGATGCTGTAGGATACATTGGTTGGATTGACCAAGGCAGTGGACCTGCACCTTGCTCTCTAAAGGTATTGGGAATTCCAATCCGTATGCTTTTTTGCCAGGCTGGCATTATTGGTAACCCATATCATTTTAACTAGTTATGATTTTTTCATAC
The DNA here is from genome assembly GCF_042186555.1 of Aquarana catesbeiana. NCBI lineage: Eukaryota > Metazoa > Chordata > Amphibia > Anura > Ranidae > Aquarana > Aquarana catesbeiana. Next base: position 649,358,611 of record NC_133327.1, read on the forward strand.
CACTGTTATACATTTTTAAAGAAACCATGAAACATCTACTCTGAATAATTTCACACTATGAGAGAACGGTAATTACAACACTCTTACAATATTTACAGCCTTACAATATTTTCAGAGATAGTGCAAAGAAAATATTTGAAATGGTTTAAATAGCTTTTTTTTTTTTTTTTTTTTATTCATTTCTTTTTATGATTATTTGTCAAGATAAGCAAAGCACTTTGGTAACATGTATACAATTTCATTAATTTATTGCATTGTCATTTTCAGACATTTGAAAAATGTAGTAAAAGTAATATGTATTGTAAAAGAAGTATGAATTCTAAAAGAAGTATGAATTCTAAAAGAAGTATGAATTGCCTTTGGCAGTTGTCTGAATTTACATTGTCTTGTCATAATCTGGTTCTGGAGCCCCTTGGTACAGTAATATCTAAACCTGTGCATGGTCATTGTTCCACAATATTCTGGCAATTTCTGAGAGGCATGACTATTGTACAGTTGTTGTGCCTGAACTATGAGGTAGTGCTGGACTTGAATTATGACAAGTTCATCAGTAAAAAAAAAAAGTAAAAAACTCTGCGCTAGGTTGTATAGCACAAAAAAAAAACAGCAGTCACTTATTAAAATGTGATACCAGCTTGTGAACAAAATAAAAAATTTATAAGCAGTGCTAAAAATTATAGACAATCCGAAATGAAAAAAGTTTCAACTTGCAAATAGTGCCAAAATAGCCTCCTAATAATGCCAAAAAGTGCATTAAGAATCATATAGTTTACTGAAAAATCAGTCATAAAGTGCAAACGTGCAAAAAGTGCTGACATAACCCCCTAAAATTGCATGAAGGATCATAACTTGCAAGCCTACATTTACTTGACATATAAGCAACTGGTAAACAGCACAGATCATCAAATCAATACTGAAAGTCCATAAATGAACAGTCTTTAAGTGAAATAAATGAACCATTCAGAAAGTGCACTGTGCGATGCAAACGAACAGCGGATCCACCACCAACACCCTCTTGGTGTATGCCTCTTACCGGATTTGTAGGACCATTAATTATAATGATCATAAATGCCCAAGATAAAACATGAACAGCTGATCATCCAGTCAAGAGCAGTGGTCAATCGGCAACGGATCCCAATAAGTGACTCAAAAAAATTGCCATAGTGAAGCCCATAGAGTAATCAGACTTTTATTAAAAGTAGTAAAAAGTACCTTGACATGGCTTGCGTTCAGCGTATATACATACTGTATATACAGGCATAGATGAAAGTTCCAGCAAGCTGTCGGCTCATCCACGACCACTCGGTGTGCGTGATGTCGTCACCTCCAGGCCACTCCTCATGCACGCCAATTGACCACCGCTCTCCACTGGATGATCAGCTGTTCATATTTTATCTTGGGTGTCTATGACCATTATAATTTATGGTCCTACAAATCAGGTAAGAGGTGTACACTAATGGGTGTTGTTGGTGGTGGATCCGCTGTTCGTTTGCATCGCACAGTGTACTTTCTGGATGGTTCATTTATTTCACTTAAAGGCCGTTCACCATTTATGGACTTTCACTATTGATTTGATTATCTGTGCTGTTTACCAGTTGCTTATATGGCAAGTAAATGTATGCTTGCAAGTTATATGATCCTTCATGCAATTTTAGGGGGTTGTTTTAGCACTTTTTGCACATTTGGACTTTGTGACTGATTTTTCAGTAAATTATATGATTCTTTATGCACTATTATAAAGCTATTTTGGCACTATTTGCAAGTTTGCACTTTATTATTTTGGATTGTCTATAATTTTAAGCGCCGTTTATAATTTGTTTATTTTATGACAAGGTCATACTATACACTGTAGCTTGAGATGCCACCTAACACATAGTAGGGCAGTCCCTAATGAGAGGGTCATATTAAATAACATTGAAAAGTACAATTTGGAGACAAACAAAATATTTGAAGCAGAACTCTAGGCAAAAAACATACACGATGACTGCTTTACCTGCCAAATCTTTTGTTTTTCTGTCCATTTAGCCCTGCAGGTGAGTGATTTGATACTCAGGGGGAAGACTGGAAACCTTTGGCCTATTGAGCAAACATCAACCAACTAGCCTATTTCATGGTAGGGACAGACCTTTGTGAGCTAAAGAAAGTGTACCATGCCACAATGCCACATTGATTGGTGGGCATGAGAATAGGTAGATGTTCTTAAAGGACATGGTTTAATACAACACACTCTTGCATCCTTCAACATCAGTTCCTTCACAGTTCTCAGCATTCAGTCCAAGAGCCGCTAAGAAAGCTGGTGCTGCAAGGCTTCTTATTGCAAGATGCTGTTATAGTAAGTTTGAACAGGTAGCAAGTAGCTAAATCATGCCTAGTATGTATCACTACTGACTACAGATCCGGCTTTGGTCAATTTCTGGTGAAGCATCTACACTCAGGACTACCAGTCAAACATATCAAATTAGTATTGCCTGTCCCCCTTTCAACTTCTGAGATTGACCTACAGTTCGGTTTTATTGTTCTTGTAATTAAGTTAGATTGTCCTTTTGAATGTACTTTTTGAGCGATTATTTATTAATTGGAAACACATTGCAAGATGTTATGAAAATGAGGCCGTGTGTATGTTTTATCAAATCATTTGGTAAAAATTAATGAGATACACACAAGAGCAGAAGATGTTTTTGTTTGAAATAAGTAATACATTGTGGAAGCCTTTCCTAACCTTTTTATCCCTGAGTAACCCATGAAACAATTTTTCAGGTTTCCAAGGAACACCTTCTAAAAAGATTTTACCTACAGCTCATGGTACATAAGCATGATCAATAATTTGAAGGAAATTTTAAATTAAAAATAACTAATGTGAAGTACTTGGCATATTTGACACCCAGGGCAGGGTCATTTTTAGTAAAATTCTTGAAATAAATAATAGCTGCAGAAAAGAAAGGCAGACAGTACAAATTCTGGTAACCGATAACATTAGTGGTCAGTGTAGAAGTGACATCTTACATTGGTGGTTAGTGGAAAATTACCCACTTACATTGATGTTCAGTGTAGGTGCTCACTGCTCAAGGAGCCCTTAGGAACCTTAGGAGGAACCCTAGGGTTTCCCAGAACCCTGGCTGAGAAACACTGTATTATGGTAACGAAAAAAGGGATCGTAATGAAAAATAATGCATGTATTTCAGTTCCTAAATTGTGTTTGTAACCCTTACATTGAATTTCTTTTATTTATTTTTTTGTCCTTTTAAATAAACCATGTAATGCGGTTGATTGATTGAACACTGGAGAGTACAAAATTTGGTGCAGCTGTGCATGGTAGCCCATCAGCTTCTAATGTCAGCTTGTTCAATTGAGCTTTGACAAAAAAACTGAAAGTTGATTGGTTTCTATGCAGAGCTGCACCAGATTTTTTTTTTTTATCGCATTAGAAGTCCAGTGAAGTCATGTGTTTTGGGCACTTTGCTGCATTATCTCACCCAGTGTATATCAACGCTGTTCAGGTCATCTCTGTGAAGTACAGAACAACTTCCATGCTTTGTAATGGAGAACAAAAAGGGGGAGGCGTTCTGAAGTCCTAACACACTACCTGTCTTCGGGTGACTCCTCCTCCATAGATACAGAATTGAAAGTGATTGTTGTCAGCCTAGGAGATGTAGCACTCTCCTAGTTCAGAGTAGGCTGCTAGGTAAATTCAGTCATCTTCTCTGTAAACATTGGAGCAGGGATTGATTGCTTATGCCTGTTCAGTGTTTCACAGGCTGCTGTTCTGCTACTTCCCCCTGTCTTCTAGAGACTTATAGAAAGATAGTGGAAGGGAGAGCAGGGCAGGAAGCCTGAATATTTATGGGGCCAATCCTTGGGGAGGTGTGCTCCAAAGGTGGAGGGAAAGCCCATAAATATTCTGAGGCTGGGCAACCAGAGTTCGGAGTTCCTTAGTTCAGCCTTCAGGAGGAAACCCCTGTGCTGGGGGCTCTGCCTCTGGGGCTGAGAGGGAGACAGAGAGGAAGCTGAGGAGCCTTTGAAGACATTGAGGTATCAGCTAGGCTTAGCTGGGGGGGCCTACCGAAGAGAGCCTGTTATGTAGACTGAGAAAAGCCTGAAGAGAGTTGGTGGAAGGAGTCAAACCATTCTGGGACTGAGTGAGTAGTGATCCTGACATACAAGAAAATGTGACTGTGAGGTAGTTTTGATCTCACAAGCATAGGCGTGCGAAAGGGGTGTGCCAGGTGTGCCTGGGCACACCCTAATCACCAAGGTTGCCAACCATGTAGTGTCTGTAAAAAGCCAGAGGCTACAGTTGCTCCACCTCTCTGCTGCCTCCTTAGCCAATGGTAACTACACTGCCTAGCCCCCTTCCCCAGCGTGCCTTATTTGACTTTACAACAGAAGGCAGGAGAGGGAGGACTAAACACAGTCTGCAGTGTGGGACAGGATTCAGCCTACCAGGAGAAGCTAAGCACAATGTAGTCAGTACACATACATACACACGCATGCATGTGTGTTTGAGCTTTGGGGTGCACACCCTAATGCAATAGGCTGTGCACACCTATGCTCACAAGCCAGTGCAGTGAGGAGTTGTGCAAGACAGCCAGGAGCATGCAATACTGCTGAAAGTGTGCTCAGTACAGCCAGGAGTTGTACAGTCCAGAGCAGCTAGAAGCCTGGCAGGCCTCAAATATTGGATTTCCACAGTTCCAGGGTATCCCACGCTCCTCATCCCTATCAAAGTTCCTGTTCCTAATAAAACCCAAAAAAAGAAAATCTCCTAGACTGATTCTTGAGCCAAAGGAAGATGTCAAAAATGGTGTGTGCCTTGCTGGGCATGCTTTGAGTGGAGGAAATAGGCCCAAATATCCCGTGGCTCCTGCAGTTGTAGCACTACAGATCAAAAGTATGTTACTGGCAGGATAACCAGGTGCAAAAAAAGGAAAAAAAAACCTTAAGGAAGGAAGTGAATGCAAGGCACCACAACTAGGGCTGGTAAGCTCCATTAAAGTAGATTTGTTAACGTTTATATACATTTTGCAATTCATTTATTTTTCCTACTGCTGATCTCCATGTTAGTACAAGACATAATAGTGACAAAGGGGTTGGCAGGAGGAACCAATGAGTGCTGCAGGGGACACTGGATATCGACACACCCGGACATGTCAGTTTCTCCGCAGACCCTAAGGGAAGATTCTGAACAGGAGGCAGAAGAAGTACACATTCTCTTTCTTTTTTCCCCAGGTACATGGATTGTTGAGTTTTTCCTTACGTGACAAGGTTGGTTTAAAGCTTTGTAAGCAGAGCCTAATGTGTAATAGATCACCCGCTAAACTTCTTATACTTAGGGAGTAATTCAATCTCCTATACAGTAAAGTCTGCCTGTTGGTGCAATGGAAGGTCATATTTTCAAAAAATGCAAAGCAGCAAATAATCTACCTTGAAACAGATCCAGAAAATCTTTTAACATGACTGCGTACATTTCTCAGCGCACGTAATAAATAGTTGTCTGTTATTTCTATAGCTGCATCCTGTGCGAGAGGAAATGAAGTGAGGATAAGCAAAGCCCTCTTATATCAAACATTCTGGATTTCACAAGAGCTGTGTCCAATCTTTCCTAACAGAATAGACCTTTCACCTGCCACTCCCATTGGTTGATCCTTCATTACAAGGGTCCTGAAAGTCTACATTGTTGTATTACTTTACTAAAAAGTTCACGGAGTCCTGGGCAAGATTAAAGAATATCTCCGAATCATAGGAGGAGAATATGGAAAAAAGGCAGCCAATGGCAGTCTGGTAGTTAGGGAGATTTTGGACTAGTCAGCTGCTCCAGGATCCTGCTGAGGCCCATCAGCTGCAGGCACCCGGACACAGCTAAGATGAATGCACACCATCAAAAGGCTAGGTAGAAGTTTGAAAGCACCCACACATCATGCAATTGCAGCTATGTTCCTATACATGATTATAAGCATAGAAGGACAGGTTTCTCCCAGAAAATGATAGGCGCAAAGACATCCCCTTAGGATGCTAGTATCTGCACATTGTCTGTGATTCAGTGGACTAAACACTTGCTAGGTCTACAAAAGATCTGGGGCTAGAGCCCATAGCAACGTAGTAAAGAAAGTCATACGCTTGGGTGGGCATACACATGTATCTAATATACGTGTGTATGTATCCCCAGAGGGCCCCCCTTACATCATGGTCCCCAGAGAGCCCCCCTTAAATTTGGATCCCCAGAGAGCCTCCCCCTTGCATCAGGGTTCCCAGAGAGCCTCCCCCTTGCATCAGGGTCCCCAGAGAGCCTCCTCCTTGCATCAGGGTTCCCAGAGAGCCTCCCCCTTGCATCGGGGTCCCCAGAGAGCCTCCCCCTTGCATCAGGGTCCCCAGAGAGCCTCTCCCTTGCACCAGGGTCCCCAGAGAGCCTCCCCCTTGCATCAGGGTCCCCAGAGAGCCTCCCCCTGCATCAGGGTCCCTAGAGAGCCCCCCACTTACAGCAGGGTCCCCAGAGAGCCTCCCCTTGGGGACCCCTGCAGAGACTCGGGGCTATGGGCCCCAGATTCGGAGCTATAGCCCCAAAAGCCACCCCCTAGCGACGCCACTACTAAACACTAATATCACCCTATTTCCATGTTCTCTTTCAGAAGAATGAATAAATTACCAGGTGAAAATTCTATTTTAGCCATAATAAGCACTTCCTAAAGGTGAGGACTTCTAGCTATCTAGCTATCCTCCCCTAAGATAGAACTAAAGATCCATAGATTTTTTTATCAGTTAGGCATTATGGCAGCAGGATTAGAAGCTAGGGTCAGGAAGATGCAAAGATAGGAGAGGAACCTGCCTTGTGTGTTGCTGTTGGGTGATGGGGCACAGTTTGGGCTACAGACCCACCTGTTCCAGCATACTACCATCGCCCCCCACAGTGTAATCTACCAAGTGGATGCCACTCTGTGTATGAGAAGCACTGACAACTATTCCTGTATAAATGAAGCTTGCAAACACTGTTCACAGATTCTATTCACAAATACATTGTAATAAAATTGTTAGAGAGCAATTTTCTTACTGTCTGTATGCAAATCAAACAGTTGCAGCTTTTTTTTTTTTAAAAAAGCTGTCCCCTTACTTTTATCATAATTAGCTCTTATTGACTCCTCTTTTTTCCCTACCTTTTCGTTTGCTGAACAATTTTAACATTATAAACATTTTGTTGGTCTTTTTCTTTGTTGGATTTTGTAGTGCCATATTAAAAAATACACACAAAAAATACCTTTATAATTAAATTCACAATGCTTTAATCTGTAACACCTTCAAGGGGGTGCACTTTGACATCCAAGCCAAGACTTTGTTCTCCAGCACTGAACAGTTCTTATCTACTGTTTTTGTCCAATTAGGGAGATTTCCCTTTACTTCTTCTTCCAGAGACACAACAGGAAATAAGAAAAAATCATTCCAAAGTGAGGTGGAATTCTGTTTTCGGTTCCATTCACAGCATGACTGCAAGGTGCAGCAACACCTTGATGCAGCGCCATTCATTTCAGTGGCATCACAATGCATCTCACCTCTTCAGAGAAGCCTATCTGGCCACCACCTAACAACTGTACTTATCTTCTCAATCAGCACATCACCCACAGTTATTACCTCTTGTATCTCTTGACCTTCCCTCTTAGAATGTAAGCTCTAAGGAGCAGGGCCCTCTGATTCCTACTGTATTAAAGTGTATTGTATTTGTACTGTCTACCCTCAAGTTGTAAAGCGCTACGTAAACTGTTGGCACTATATAAATCCTGTATAATAATAATAATAATAATCTTATCAGTGTCGAAGCAATAGCAAGCTCTTGTGTAACGCCAAGAAATAGTGCATGCCACAACGCGTGTTTTTTTGGCAAAGCATCTTACCCCTCGCTCCTCTGGAAATCATTACTTTTCTCTTCCCTCTGATGATCCAAGTTGTGGGCGGCTTCACTTACAGAACTGCTGAAGAGAAGCGGCACCGGAGGACCATTTGCATGGAGAGGTGGAGTCTGCAGTAGAAAGGAATAAAGTAAGCAAAGCTGCTTTTTAATGGTATCTGAGCATTTAACCTTTGCAGTATTGGAGGAGTGAGGATAGTTTTTCAGCTTTAAAGTATATATAAAGGCAAAAGCTTTCTTTTTAGTTTTGGATAGAGTGAAGAGGGATTAGAACACCTGTTTGGCGTTTGTTGCTGTCTGTGCCCCCGTTAGGAATATTATCCCTCTCTATTTGTCCTGTTTACCTTTTTCACAGTGAAAGAAAATCCAAAATTTTGGGTTGTCCGAAGAACAAGATTAGAGGGGGAATCTTTCATTGGGAGCACTAGTAATGGTACTAACAAGGGTTTTCCCTCACTTTGGAGGGATTTTCTTGCACCTCCTGTTTTGGCTATGGGAGGAAGTGAATTGAAATGTCCTCAATTGGACATCAATGGCAAAAGTTATGAAAAAAACATTTTTCGCCTTTAGTCCTACTGTAATCTATAAAACATAAAGGACATTTGTTTGCCAGCAAACCACAATGGATAATGTTAAATGTAGACCATAAGTATGAGGGCTGTACTAAAAGCAATTCAAAAGTGGGCATCATTTATCATTTACTTGCATAGATCTTTGACATTTCACACGTTGGTAGAGTAACTCTTCCTCTATAGTAACTATTCTTCTTTTTCATTGGAAGTAAATAATGGATCCCACACAGAAGCAATGTGCTGTCATTGAGTTCTTGATGAAGGAGGGGTGCAGGCTGTCTGACATCCACAGAAGACTACAGAGTGTTTACGGAGATGATACCATTGACAAGAGTCACCAATGACAAGACGAGCTTTTCAAAGATGTCATCTCCATAAACATTCTGTAGCCTTCTGTGGATGTTGGACAGTATATATGTTGGTAGAGTAACTCTTCTTCTTTTTCATTGCATGTAAATAATGGATTCTAAGCAAAAGCAATGTGCCACCATTGAGTTCTTGATGAAGGAGGGAAGCAGGCTGTGTGACATTCACAGAAAGCTACAGAACTCAATGATGGCATGTTTCTTTTGCATGGAATCCATTATTTACCTACAATAAAAAAAAGAAGAGTTCCTATACAGGAAGAGTTATGCCGCGTACACACGGTCGGACTTTTCGACCGGACTGGTCTGACGGACGCCGACAGACCAAATCCGGCGGACAAACTGACCGTGTGTGGGCTCCACCGGACCTTTAGCGGACTTTTCCAGTCGCAAATCTGATGGACTTTAGATTTGGAACTTGCTTCAAATCTTTACGTCGTAACTCCGCCGGACCCAGAAATCTGCTCATCTGTATGCTAGTCCGACGGACAAAAACCGACGCTAGGGCAGCTATTGGCTACTGGCTATCAACTTCCTTATTTAAGTCTAGTGTACGTCATCACATATGAATCCGTCGGACTTTTGTGTGATCGTATGTAGTTAAGTCCGTTTGTTAGAAAGTCTGCCGCAAGTCCGCCAAAAGTCAGTTGAAAGTCTGTCGAAAGTTTTTCGGACGGGCTGTCGGACTTTTGTAGCTGAAAAGTCCGACCGTGTGTACGCGGCATTACTCTACCAACATGTGAAATTTGAATGACCATTGTAATTTAATTTAAAAAAAGTTATGCCTATTTTTTGCATTACTTTAATACAGCCCTGATATAATAATTGCTTGAAAACAGTTTTTACATTTTAGCCTTCATGTCCCCAGTGAATCATGGTTCTCATTTTTCGGTACAGTCAAGCATCTTGCAGACACAAGCACTGCCCCATCGACTTGTTGATTCCTATGTGAAAAATCTGTGGGAAGAAGTCCTTAAGGAGCTGTAAAATGACGAAGAGCTTCACTTATTAATCTGTGATGAAAAACATGCTTGTGTTGACGCAGTGGAAAAATAAGATAGTCTCTTTTTCTGTTCAATAGTTGGCTCGCAAGGAAAAGAAGCTGAGTGTTTGCATTCTGGATAAAGATTTTTCAGCCTCCAAGTCTGCCAGCTCCTACAAAGATGGAGTTATGTAATGTTCTTCTATCAGGAATCTGAGCTCAAAAAAAAAAAAAAAAAAAAAAAAGAAGCTTCATGAAAGCTCATGCTGTTCATGGCGGAGTAATTGTTCAAATAATGAAAGGGCCTGTATCAGCTCAATTCAGCTGTCACACTTCTTTTGACACAGCTACAATATATTCTGGTTTTTATGACATTTCCTGCCCATACTTGTTAGAACGGCTTGTTAGAGTTTGTGAGGACTGAAAAGTTGGAAGGCAATTTATTTTTCATAAATGCTTGGTCTTATGTTCATTCTCAGCGGGGCGTCTTGCATCAGGGAGTGCAAGACATAATATGCCGAATGCAAATATGTCATTCACTTTGAGGTTTGGATCTTTGTGAATGAACTTTGTAAACCATAAATTATTCAGTCCTACACGGTTTAAACGCATATCTGGAACACTAGATAAAGGGCATGGGGGTCGGTTTGAGATACGATCCTCTTTTTTAAATTGTTCCTATATTCAGTTACTTTAAACATAGTTACATAGTTGGTAAAGTTGAATAAAGACACTGGCCCATCCAATTTGACCTGAGTGTATGTGATTACAATTTTCCATATCAGAAACACTTCTAAAACTACTGCCAGTGTGGGCCTTTTCTGGCACTTTTTGTTCACATGTAACAATCAGTATTTTTTGCTAGAAAAATTACTTAGTACCCCCAAACATTATATATTTTTTTAAATAAAGAGAATAATTAGCACATTTTTACGTCACACGGTATTTGCGTAATTTGTTGGGAAAAAAATACACTTTTTTGAATTTTAATGCAAAATACATAACCCAATTTTTTTGTAATATATAAAAGATGAAGTTACGAGTAAATAGATACCAAACACGTCACTTTTTAAAATTGTGCACGCCCGTGCAATGGTGACAAATGACATAAATTTTACTATCCATAGGCAACGCTTTAAAAAGCCTTTACAGGTTACCACTTTAGATTTACAGTGAGGTTCTGGTGTTAGAATTATTGCGAATGATCTAATTTCCGCGGCGATACCTCACATGTGTGGGGCGATCGTTGTTTGCGTGCATGCGGGACCAAAGCGCGAGTTCACCTTTGCGCGCAAGCAAAGCCGATCCTGGCTTTTCTTCGCTGTCCAGTCAGCCGGTGGATGTGCCAGCTGGTCGCTTTGGTCTCCCGGTGGGATGAGTGAGCCTAAGAGAGCTGCAGAAGACAGCATGGGACGGGGGACGACATCCCCTTCTGCTGCTGGTAATAGCAATCAAGCAGCTGGTGAGTCGCTCCGACTGCTATTGCAAGAGAGCTGACTGCTGGTTCTTTCTTTTTTTTTCTGTAGGTTACATCACACAATTTTGTATTCATTTTTTATTAAGGCCCACAGTGAATCCAGATTACAAACATAAATGTAAACGTCAATGTTCATCCAGCATATAGAATCCAGACCAGAATTTGAGATGACACACTGGTGGCTAAGACATGCTGTTTTCTTTTGTACCCTTTGTACGAGTCACGACTGTCCCTTTCACTGGGCTGTATTGTGCAGCAAAGATGAATTAATGAGTTTTGTAAGTTGCAGAAGAGTAGCATGAAGAGTGTACTGCACCACCACAGCCCAGAACCCCTTGTAAAAGCCTAGCATTCCTTCCTCTCATTTTATAGTATTAATGCAGTCTCTCATGCCCTCGTACTGAGTGTTGATAGGCAGTACTTCATAGCCAAGGTCCGTATCATCTATTATTGTGCGTGTCCCTTGAATATGAAGACGATGCATCACAGTTTCAAGAGGATACAGCATGACATCAGCACACAGGCTGGCAGCAAAGTTGGCTACAAGTTCTGGGAAATACTAATACTCCTCCAAAATGTTCTGAGCTGATGAAGTGGCATCAGCTGGATTTCTGGCAGGCTTTCTTTTCTTTATAAAGAATAAAACACATTTCTGAATGATTGAGCTGATTATATAATGAAGGACACCATGAAGGACAGTGGGGAAGGTAAGTACCAGAAGAGGCAGCAGACGTTTGCTGTGCGGCACGCCAAGTCCCACAAGTCGGCCAATTCCTTCTTTCACACAATCCAGAATGCCAGGATTGTCACAGATGATCTCACTCTGTACTGTTTCAATCAGACTTGATGAATAGAATGGAGTAGCAATCGCATACACCAACCCTTTAAGGATTAGGTGTCCTCCTGTCTGCTTGGGACTCTATTTATGGGTGAGCTCTCTAGGCAGAGGTGTGAATTCACTGATGATGCCTTCAGCTCCAAGGGTTACTCCCTGAACAATGAACGTGCTTCCCATCCCTTTCCAAAGTGCCCTTGGCCCCTGAGTCTTTGTAAAGCTATACATGATATTCACAATGCTAAACGGTGAAAGATGGTAATTTCTTGCATGGTAGTTAACCTGGTACTGACGGTGCAACACAATGCATGGGTGGGCCAATACATTTTCTGTAAAGAGACTGGCAAGTCCAATACCAAATCCAGCAAATCTGTTAAGCTGATCCCCGCTGGTGGCGCTGTTCTCCTCCCCCAGGCCAGGCGGTGGTTGGCTGCCATCTCCTCCATAGAGCGGAGTCTTCTCCCCCCAGTGCAGGCTACGGCTCCCCGGGATGTCAGGCAGGGTGCTGACCCAGTGCTGTGAGAGAACCCCGGAAGAGCTGAATGACCTTGCTGGGAAGCCGTGCTGGTACGGGGGTGGCGGACCTTCGTCTCCCCGCCCCCAGGCAGATCCCCGGTAGCCTAGTCCATCAAAGCCTTCAGGCCGACGGGGCTGCATGCTGCCGATAGAAGCCCGGGTCACCGCGGCAAATGTTTAGCTGCACGGTAACATCAATACCGCCACTGCCTACTAGGAAGAAGGAGGCCTGTCAGGGTTCAGGTCACGTGATGGCAAAGCATGTCCCTGACTGCTGGTTCTAAGAAAAACAGTACTGGGGTGATGCCTGCAGCTGCATATCACCCTGGTATAACCACCAAAAGTCTGGAGACAACATTGTTTATAGTGCAAAAAATAAAAATCGCAGAGGTGATCACATACCACCAAAAGAAAGCTCTATTTGTGGGAAAAAAAGGACATCCATTATGTTTGAGTACAGTGTCGCACGACTGCTCAATTGTCAGTTAAAGTAACGCTTTGTCGTATCTCAAAAAATGGCCTGGTCATTAAGAAGGTAAAGCCTTCTGGGGCTAAAGTGGTTAATGCATGCTAATAGTCTATTAGCCTTGCTTACTGCAACTTGGCATTGCATGCTATTGCTAAGTCTGTGATCTACTAGGACCCCCATATCCTTTCCCATCCTTGATTCCCCCAAACGCTCTCCCCCCTTGCAAGTAACTTGCATTCATATTTTTAGCTCCCAAGTGCATTATTTTACATTTTTCAAAATTAAACATCATCAGTCATAGCTGCACATTCTTCTATTTTAACTAGGGCTTCTTGTACAGTCACTAGCAGTATTGCATTTTTTTAAGTAATAGCATCCATTGGCCAGCAGTATTAAAAAAAAAAAAAAAAAAAACAGCTTTCCCTGCAATGTTTATCTTCAATCTGGTATTGTCCCCAACAGTAAATGCACTCCTCCACTAGAGGACGCTTTTCTTCAGGGCTGAATGAAGACTAGTATCCTCCAACTCAACTCATGTTGTCATGGACACACCCCCTAGGTGTCCGTCAATATGCAGGTTTGGGCTTACAGTATTATTGCACTATGTGGTGGGTTATTACATGAGCATCATTCAATGTGGGAGTGAGGATCACCAACTTCTGCTATCACATGAGAAGAGGAAGGACTGATGATGTCTACTTGTTGGGGGACCCACAAACTTCTTGCAATTGAAGGAAATTTGAATGGAGAACTTGCCAAAAATGTCACAGAGTTGATATCAGGGTCTAGTGGGCAATTATATAACTATGAGACCCCTTTCACACTGAGGCAGTTTTCAGGCATTTTAGCGCTAGAAATAGTGCCTGTAAAGCACCTGAAAACTGCCTCCAATTCATTGCAATGAGTGCTTTCACACTGGGGCGGTGCTCTTGCGGGATGTTAGAAAAAGTCCTGCAAGCAGCATCTTTGGGGCGGTTTGGGAGCACTGTATACAGCACTCCCAAAATGCCCTGCCCATTGCAATGAATGGCACTTAGGAAGCGCCGCAACACAGGAGTTTTTAACCCCTTTTCTGGGGTAAAAGCGGAGTTCCAGCTGCAAAATTTTTTTTTAAAAGTCAGCAGCTACAAACACCGCGGCTGCTGACTTTTAATAAGGACACTTACCTGTCCAGGGAGCCCGCAATGTCGCTCCCCCCCAGGCCGATCCGTCCATCGGACCGGATGCAGGCGCCACCATACTAACTAAGGGAAACAGGCCACGGAGCCTTCAGTCTTCACTGCCGGTTACCTACTGCATATGCGCGAGTCGCATGGCGCTTCCTGAATGGCCCTGTCATCTTCTGGGACACACTAAGGTCCCAGAATGCAGCGGGGGGACAAGTGGACGTGACGCATTAGGCCGCGGTGATGTTGGGGTGGAAGTACACAAGGTACTTCATAAAAGGTAAGTAAGGAGAAAAAAAATTATCCAAAATCGAGTGGTGGAGGGGTTGTCATTCCTTTAAGATAAAGTTGTAAAACAAGCTGCACTTCAGTGTGAAAGGCATCTTAAGATTCATACACACGAACGGATTTTCCGACAGGAATTGTGTGATGACAGGCTGTTTGTGGAAAATCGGACCGTTCGCTCCATCGAACAATTGTTGTCGGATTTTACGCGGACAAATGGCTAGAAGGCTTTAAAATTTTCTGCTGACAACGGTCTGTTGTCAGATTTTCCGAGCGTGTGTACACAAGTCAGAGCCAGAAACAGTCGGTCTTGTAAACTAGCGTTCATAATGGAGAATTAACATTCGTGACGCGGCAAATTATGAAACCTGGAAATGCAGCGCACAATTCTCTTCTTCTTTAATGGGATAATAATGAAGCTGCTGTGCTGGTGATACTGATGGAGTTATTGCAAACACATTTTCAAAGGCTTTTTTTTTTCTAGTGATATCAAGAATAATAATATTATGCTTTTTTTTTTTTTTGGTGCAAGTTACCACAACACCATTATCCCGTAGTTTTTAAGATCAAAGATACAACTATGCTTGCAGTGTTGGTGTTCTCCTGGTGTCCCTGTTTCTAACGGCCCCCATGTATTGTCTGTTGACCTGTATGAAATATATGCATATTAATTTTATATAACTTGGGAAGGCTGTTAATAATGTACTATCCATTACAGCTATCGTAGTATATGCTCCTGAAGAAGCGCTTGAGTGCGCAACATGTCGAGCCCATAATCTTTTACAGAATCTTGACTACCATCACCACATGGCGCTGATTCAACGATATGTACTGTAACTATATAGATCAATAGGTTGTTTGTATCCCTTATTGATCCAATAGCTCCGTTGTTTCTTGATCTACTTTGTATGGAGTGCATATTCTGTAAATGATGTTTACTATATAAGGTTTTATCCTGTCTTTGTCTTTCCCTGCTTTTAAAACACAATTTTTTGAAATGAAATAAAACTAGAATTTTAATGATACAAGTATCTTTATTGTGCCTATAAAGTCTTGGTGCCTGCCCACACTCCTACGTCCTTTAAACAAAAAGATACAACTATGTTGATGTCCCTTGTCAATTTTACATTGTATTTTTTAAAATGTAACTGTCTACTCCCAAACTGTCATTTGAAGTAAAACACATAGCCAAGTATTATTCTCCACAATTTTTTTATTGTGCATTAAGAAAAGAAAACAAATAAAATTAGACATGCTATCTGCCAATAGAACATTATTCAACCAAAAAATAAAATAAAAGCCTCATGCATGTATCCTGCTTCTTAATATAGGGGGTCAACAATGCCAAGAGGTTGTGAAAGCAGGGGTCCGTCATCCGGAGATAATTCTGAAAATCATGCAGATTATTTTCCTGGAGCTCCCGCAGCAAAGGCATATGACAGAATTGGTCACGATTAATAAAGCAACCAATTTTTGGTACAAGAAATCCTCCTCTTCCTGTTCCTGGACTGGACTTGGGTCAAAGCAATAACTCCAAGGCCAATAATAAATAACATGTTATCTCCTCCGATTCCGCAACATACGAATGGCCGCTCAGAAATGAAAAGTGCGAAATGAAAAGTGCAAAATGAAAAGCGCAAAATGAAAAGCGCAAAATGAAACATACGAATCAACACTCAAACTTCTACTAACACGAAATTAGCAGAACGAGCCCAAAGGATGGCGCTAAAGAGCTGAAAAACTACGTAGTAGGTCCCTACATTCGTGTTTCTTGGCCGACAATTGTGTGCTGTTTGTATGCAAGACAAGTTTGGGGCCAACGCCCTTCGGACAAAAGTCTGTGGTTTTGTCTGCAGAAAATCCGATCGTGTGTACGAGGCTTAAGAAATAATTTCCACTAAAGGGGACAATAACAGCGTCTGAGACCAAAGGTGTACTTACTTTATCCACTGCACACCATTACCTTTATTGATACTTTTGTTGAATAAATGTTTAAAAAGGAAACAATTTTTGTGTACTTACTTATTTTTATATCACCTTTATCTACAGGCACTGTTTGAATAAATATCTTATGGTTTGCACTTTCAAATTATGTTGAAAAACTCAACAATTACCATTGGAAGTACAAGAACAATTGAGTACTGTCGGTGATCCTTTTTTTATTTGCACTTACGTCCAAATTATCAGGACAAGATTTTGGAGTATTTTTCGGGGGCACACCCCAAACGCTTGTCTTGAAAATTTGAATGTTAGTGAAAAAGTATCACGAACAGTACTCAATTGTTCTTGTTGCAAGTGTACTCATGCAGATACAATCACCTCCAGAATGGGATGCACTACATTTTTTACATGACTGTATAGTGTCCTTTCCAGAATTCTTTCACCACCATTATTCAGACATTTAGTCCAGCCCTTCTCAACCT
This sequence comes from Aquarana catesbeiana, assembly GCF_042186555.1. NCBI lineage: Eukaryota > Metazoa > Chordata > Amphibia > Anura > Ranidae > Aquarana > Aquarana catesbeiana. The sequence continues at coordinate 649,375,592 of NC_133327.1, forward strand.
TTTCAACACATAGGAACCCTTCAAATAACCTTCTGGTTTCAGGGAACCACTGCTAAAAATGACAATATCTTCAACTCATCATACATTAGTGTGATGGTCAGTGGGAAGAAATGCTCCTTACACTTGTGGTCATTGGGAAGAATTCCCCCTTACAGATAGCTAAAAAGATCAATGGTGTTAGTGGGAACTATTTCTGAGAGGCAGAAATTACTTATTGCTCAAGGAACCCCTAGCAACCTCTGGAGGAACCCTGGTTGAGAAACCTTGATCTAGGATCATCCTGGACTAAGATCCTTTCTCTAGATATGCTCACGGAAGCACACAGCACTGGGGGACAACACTGCTCCTGCTGTGAGACATTGCAGGAGCGGCGTTGTCACATTGCAACAGGAAGCCTCACCCAGGCTAGGATCATTACATAAAAGTGCAGAAATTAAAAGTGAAAAAAAAACTGCGCTTTCTATGTATAAAATAAACTTAATTAAAGGACTATGGCGCTACTGTAATACTGATGGATGGGGAAAAAGGAGAAGGGGTTCAAATCAGAGAAGGCAGTTGGACAAAAAACTGCAAGTGGAGGCAGCTCCTCTAAAAAAGATAGGTCCTGGATACCTATGTGAAGTGGATGTGAGTAGGGGAAGAGGGGGCCAGACCACTGAAAGGGGCAGTTATGGATAGGGAGAACAACACAGTAAAAAAAGATGATGAATAAGGTGGTGAATAAGTTGGTAAAAGAGATGATGAATGATGATAAAAAATCTTTTTACCACCTTATGCAGCGTACACACGGGCGGACTTTTCGACCGGACTTGTCCGACGGACGCCGACGGACCAAATCCGGTGGACAATCGTGTGTGGGCTTCACCGGACCTTCAGTGGACTTTTCCGGTGGCAAATCTAACGGACTTTAGATTTGGAACATGCTTCAAATCTTTACGTCGTAACTCCGCTGGACCCAGAAATCCGCTCGTCTGTATGCTAGTCCGACGGACAAAAACCCACGCTAGGGCAGCTATTGGCTACTGGCTATCAACTTCCTTATTTTAGTCCCATGTACGTCATCACATACGAATCCGTCGGACTTTGGTGTGATCGTGTGTAGGCAAGTCCGTTCGTTAAAAAGTCAGTCGAAAGTCCGCTGGAAAGTCTGACGGACCAGTCCGGTCGAAAAGTCCGACCGTGTGTACGCGGCATTATTCATCATCTTTTTTTTACTGTGTTGTTCTCCCTATCCATAACTGCCCCTTTCAACTATAATTTAAACTTATCTACTATATAATACATTTTTAAATTTGCTTTTAGATACACTTTAAGTTTTTAGATATAGGTCAGCATGATGATGTGTCTGTTGAAATCAGGTAATTTTCATGGGAGGGCAGTGTTTAGGATAAATGATTACATCAGTGACAACATACTTGAGGTTATTGATGTAAAGTTTACTGGCGATTATTTTGTGTCACTTTCACCTCTTTATTCTTATGTTATTTCATCATTTGTTATGTTTGTATTTCTTACACAGATGAGTAGGTGCTCCCTCTTGTGGTGGGTTGTTTATTAGTCAGTGAGTCCAGATTCCTGAAGAACAAACTGAGATAAATACATATATGCTACATACAGATCATATTGTTTTCAGTTAGTCTGAGCAAACTAAAAGACTAGCATTTGGAAACTTGCTTTAACATTTCTTTCCTTAAAGAAGAACACCAGTAATTTTTTGAACGTTCCATCTATTAAATCTTCTGGCCTTGTTGTTTTAACTTTGGATATTAAACATTTTTTTCTGCCAGTAAATACCTTATACAGCCCACTTCCTGTTTCTTGCCTGGTCATTATCCTAGCCTTATGACATCATGCACAGCTCTCTCTTACTCTCATGAGAGTTTGCCAGGAAGGAGGGGGTGAGTCATAAGAGGGACAATGAGAGCTGCAGGGCTGCAGAGCTGGAGGTGTGCCTCTGCGTGTCTGTGTAAATCCAGGAAGTAAACAGGCAGCAGCTTCAGCTGCCCACAGTAAAAATGGGTGCAGCCAGACTCAGTGGAGGGAAATTTCTGCAGTATATTTGGCAAGTACAGAATCACAGTATATATAAAATAATATGCAAAGTGGTTGGAGGGAAGCTTCAGAATGGCAAAGATGTTTTTATTACAAATTATGTGAGCAAACTGCAGTTCCTCTTTAAACTCTGTGACACATATTCACTATGCTCTGTGAGTAGGCACTGCAGTGTTACATTTCACAGAGCCTGCCTTCTGAACTACAGATGTGCTGAGAAGAGGAATTTTAGGAGGCGAAGTCAGTACAGGAATCACTGCTTGCATGCAGCAATATACCATGGGACATGTAGTCCTTAGAAATTGAGGAGCAGCTACAAAGTATGCAGAGAATCCAGGAAGTTGTGGAAAAAGATGGGCAGAAGTCACAAAGGCGATTTTTCAGGTAAGCTTATATTGGATTGTCAGTAATAACTACAGTTTTAATTTGTATTGTTATTGCAATGCTAATGTCAAAAAAAGGGTATTGTATACTTTGAAGATACAGTAGATCTCCTTTAAATTATTACTTTATAAACCCTGTTTCCATATATAACAGTCTTAAACTTGTGCCTGTGGATTCTCTTTGATTTGCCTTTTCTCATCATGTCATGGGGGTTAATGGTCATCATCTGTCTTGTATTAAAAATTAAATTGCAGTGTATCTGGATTCATTTTTTAAATGCCAAAATAATGATCATATTCCAAAGGACGTCATTCTCGACCCTAATTCCAACAACGCAACGCAGAGTAAACAAAATGTAAACATTTGCCATTTGTACAAATTAAGGCTGAGCACAGTGCTAAATCCTCTTTCTTGCATATACAAAAATATATTATCTGTAAACAGGAATGATCATTTTCTGAACTAAATATTTAACACTTCTGAACTTTTTTTTGGAGATTTGTTATTCTAAAAGATCAGATTTAATTTGGAAATTGGAACAAAACATGCCAGATATATTTTCATCAACCAAAACTAGCAAACTAGCAACATGAAAAATCTGCAGGCTGACTGTCGATTGGTGGGGACCTCACAGGATCCAGAAGACTGTAATGACATCTTAAAAAAAGGCAACAACAAGACCAACTGGTGGTGGACCACCAGGAAGTGGTAATGCAGAGTGTCATGTGACAATGAACATTGGAGAATAGGTCAAAGCAGAGGGGTGAGGAATGTGATTTGGATTTGGTGTTCCAGGAGATAGGTTTTAAGAGTTTAGGGAATTGTTTTGGGTTTTAGGCAACATAGTAAAGACTTCAAGATGAATGAGGGTTTGGCAAGTGCTTAATGTAAAGGATAGTTTACAACATTGGAACGTTTAGGAGGAGCCAAAAGATTTATCCTTATGATTGGTCCTGAGAGTTCAAAGCTAACTAACGTCAAGATTTGTTATATTGTTTTTGGCGCCACTCAAAGTAGATGTGAAAGCATATCCATGTGGCCCAGAGCATGGGGTGCAGGCTTGTCCTGATACCAATCCAGAGGGCTAGTAAATGTAAAGGGGAAAGGATCGCTGCTACTCCTGACCAACCCAGGTTCATAAAGGATAAGGAGCGGCCTGGGCTTACAAGTCTCCACCAAGCCACACATCCTGATGCATTTCACCATGCCCACCAGGGCTTAGTCATAGGCTCTATGACTAAGCCCCAATGGACCGGGTGAAATGCATCAGGGTGTGGGGTTTGGTAGAGACAAATAGGCTGAGGCCGCTTCTTATCTTTTTTTTTTCACCTGGGCTGGTCAGGAGTAGCGGTGATCCTTTCCTCTTACCAATGTCAAGACTTAAACTCCAGCTGTTGAACTCCAACTGTTAGCCAAAATCTAACCTTGCAGTGGGCCCCCCTGCACTGTTTAACTGCTCCTTATGTCTAGGTGTGTATGATTAAGGAGTCATATCTTATTCCCCGGTCTGGTAGGCTCCCTCAAACTGTCCAATCCAGCATTGTCTTCTTCTAACGTGTTCCGGGCTGAGGTCACACTCCAACCTCTTTCACGAAAAATGCAGAGTTAAAAGATCTGCACTGTACATGATGATGCTAAGGGACTGCCAACAGGCCACAGCTTCGGGAACAGGATAGAGAATGCTGGAGCCAACTGTAGTTGGGGGAGGGTAAGCAATATATCCTCTTCATCTCCCCCCTAGATATAGAGACCACTTAAAACACACATTTAGAACATCACTAATATAGGACGTAACTACAGTCATAGCAGCCCATGCACCTTCTATGGGGTACAGTGGCAGGAGGCCTACCATTCACATCTGAAAAGAATTAGTAAAATAAATACATTTGATTATGTGACTATATTCATCACTTTACCCTCTATTTGAAAGGTTGATGGCTCAGTGATTGAAAAGTGCACGCTATTTTTTCATTAAAGCGGGGGTCCACCTATCTATCGTTTTTTTTTTTTTTTTTTAGTTCATTCACAAACTTTTCTTCTCAGCATTACATACTCACATATTGTGTGTAATATGTCCGCCTGTGTTAGATTTCGTCGGAAAGAATAACTTATATTATTCACTGCAGGCGGTTTCCATCTTCATTGTGGGCATTTGAAGCCCACAAGCATTTATTTCCTGGATGTGGTGAATGCTGTGCTCCCAGCATTCACCGCTCGTTCCTGCACATGCTCAGTGGCATCCTGGGAAGCCTGAGACTAGCTCCCAGGAGTCTGGGAGAGGCAAGAAACACGCCTACTCCCACGGGAGGAGAACCAGGAAGTGCAAAGAAGAATAGAAAAATAAAAGGTAATTACGGCGATTTAAATTTTTTTAAACGGCATGTCAGCATCTAGGCAAGGAAGAGAATACATACAGATATTGTTCAAAATTTGGGTGGAACTCCGCTTTAACTCATCCACCCGCCTTGGCAAGCTTAGTTTGGGTTCACCACACAACTGCTCTTCTTAGATACACAGGGGGAGGTTTACTAAAACTGTGCATGGTAGCCAATCATTTTCTAACGTCAGCTTGTTGAATTAAGCTTTGGCAATAAAACCTGGAAGCTGATTGGTTTCTGTTCAGAGTTGCACCAGATTTAGCATTTTCCAGTTTTCTGTAAAAAACAGGAAACAGAATAGGCACAGCAAAGCTAGTGAAAGCACTACTTGCCCCACGATGACTGCAAAGTGACCTATTTAGAATGCCTGGTAGCTATGTAATTGTTAAGTTACAGTAGCCACCATAGAATTTGAGTCCAGTAGGGGTGTAATATATGTTGCCTAGCGCTAACTACCAGTGTTAAGGGGGTGTAATATAGACCACCTGCCATTTGAGGGGGGCCCCATCACACAAATGTACATCCACGCATGGTCAAATATGGTCACTAAAAGTAATATCATATATTGTAAGTAGCATTGTAGTAGTAATGTAATTACTCTTGGAAGATGGATAGATTAGTCCATACACTACAGCTGCACACAATGGACTTACATGTAGAGTGGGCCAGTGGAGAGATGTTGGATTCTGCATTTCAGTGGAAAGTAACACCATCGGCACATTGACCCTTCCGGATGTGCCCCCTGTGCCCTGCCATATTACATAACCAAACACAGATATGCAGTGAGTCATTGAGTCTTGCACTGAGCTTGTAAAATCCTTGCAATGCTCTATGCACGCCAAGCATCATCTTACTACAGGGAAATAAAATGTTGGGATGGTGGTAGAGTAAGAGGATGGTGGGTACAGCAGTGGTGATGGGGAAAAAAAGCCTACGTTCAAAGAGGAACTGGGTGTAGCTTCCTCCATTCTGCCTACACCGGCAGCAGGACCGGACTTACCATTGGGCTTGACTGGGCTCAAGCCCATGGACCCCGGCCAATAGGGGGCCCCGCCCATTTCGAAAGCCACCGGGAGCGGCCGAGATACACAGGACATCCGGCTCTGTATCAGTTTTAAACTGAAAGGCTGCAATGACAAGGCAGCAATGACACTGGATCAAGGCTACACTGACAAGTCTGCAAATGACACTGGGGCAAGGCTACACTGACACTGACAAGGCTGCAGATGGACACTGATAAGGCTACATTGATGTAAGTTTTTTCCTTAAACTTCCCTCCTAAAAGTTTTTTCCCTTAAAATTCCCTCCTAAACTTGGGGTGCTTGTTATACGCCGGCGCGTGTTATACGCCGATAAATACAGTAATTATCATTTTATCCATTTTTATTGCTTTTATTAACCGTGGACCCAAGACGAATACCAGTACAGTATCCCCCACTTATACGCTTATATATTATCTACTTTTGTGAGTAGCCATTTGGCTGTTTTGTCTTGTCCAATTAAACAGAAGTTCTTTAATACTGCACTGAGTCTGGCGCACCTTGTCCTTTTCTATTTCTGTTTTATAGAGCTGTGCATATGTATAGAAGGGTAGGGCCCGAAAGTGACTCAAGTCCACGGGCCCCCACCACCCTAAGTCCTGCCCTGACCGGCAGCATCTCCCTAGAGGGGGATGTAAGTCACCAAAGAACCACAGTCTGAGCATTGCACCCAACGTTCAAGTCTATGTTGCCTGACACAATTAGTAAAACAACGTGAACCGCTGTGGTAAATAAGCTATTTTGGATTTGGTGGCTCTGGGTCTTCTGACATCTGTAAAGTCATTGGCCATGGTTTGCATCAAACCCAAATTTTCTGTAGCTGACTATAAGAAACTCTAGGGTATGTTAAATGGGCAGTTCTCGGCCAAAAATACTTCTATTTTTTTTCTATGGATTGTCAGCGTAGGCTACAGAAGGGTTAATAGGCAATGGATATTATTATATATTGTCATCTGTACCAGAGAGGCCATCAGACAGAGCGCAAATGTATTTTCACACTCACTTTAGTCTGTAGGAGTTCCTGAATGAAAATGGAAAGATGAGTTATTGAGAGCCAGCCTTCATTTCCACTTGGAAATTGCATCCCTGTACATCAGTGAATAGAGGCCTCTGTGCTGCTCTTGTTTTATTAATTCCATCCAGATACGCGCTGCTCTCAGGGGTACCGAATGCGACTGATCCAAGTGACGGGCGATGTAACAGAGACAGATCATACTGTACTGAATACCTGAACACCTGCAGCCTCTGTCATTCTGATCATATCTGCAATGTCCCTTCACTGTGCAACACATTGGTCAATTAGTGTGCTGCATGTTTTCTACGACTCCCCCCACCCGCTGTAGGGATGCCAATTGTGTCTCACTATCTGGGGCAAGGCTTTTATATGTTTCTCTGGGAGAAGATTGTTTCCACTCCTTGAGCAAGATATTCTAGTATGACTTATTCAGTACTGTGTAAACTTACTATCTGTTGCTATTCCAAGGGAAGCATGTTTCCAGTTAACTGAAATTTTGCTTTACTAATGTAAAAACTTGCGTCAGTTCATTTTTTATTAATACTTCTATTTTCTAGCTGTTACATATTTTGATATACGCTATATTACCAAAAGCATTGGGACGTCTGCCTTTACACGCACATGAACTTTAATGGCATCCCAGTCTTAGTCCGTAGGGTTCAGTATTGAGTTGGCCCACCCTTTGCAGCTATAACAGCTTCAGTTCTTCTGGGAAGGCTCTCTACAAGGTTTAGGAGTGTGTCTATGGGGATGTTTGACCATTCTTCCAGAAGCACATTTGTGAGGTCAGGCACTGATGTGGACAAGAAGGCCTGGCATGCAGTCTGCGCTCAAATTCATCCCAAGGGTGTTCTATCTGGTTAAGATCAGGACTCTGTGCAGGCCAGTCAAGTTCCTCCACCCCAAGCTCGCTCATCCATGTTTTTATGGACCTTGCTTTGTGCACTGGTGAGCAGTCATGTTGGAACAGGAAGGGGCCATCCCCAAACTGTTCCCACAAAGTTGGCAGCATGAAATTGTCCAAAATGTCTTGGTACGCTGACACCTTAAGAGTTCCCTTCACTGGAGCTAAAGGTCCAAGCTCAACCCCTGAAAAATAACCCCACACCATAATCCCCCCTCTAATGAGTTGGACCAGCGCACAAAGCAAGGTCCATAAATACATGGATAAGTGAGTTTGGGGTGGAGGAACTTGACTGGCCTGCACAGAGTCCTAACGTCAACCTGATAGAACACCTTTGGGATGAATTAAAGCATCATGTTTACATCTTTTTTTTTTTATTTGGCTCTCACAGGTTCCTTAGATATCCATGTCACAAATCCCAGGAAGCTGCAAGAATCAGCAAACAGCAGCTGGTGGGTGGAGCTAACATGCTTTATGGTGGGCCTCCTGTCTAAGGGGATCAAGATGGCAGTGTGGACCTAGGCCATCACCCTAGCAGGACAAAGCTGGATCCATTGGGCAGGCGAGTATGTGAATTTAAGATGTTGCTGAATGACAGGTAAAAGGGCATAAAAAGTCAGAGGGGAGCGAAGTTCCACTTTAAAGCTGTGGGTGATCACTAATGCCAGGTCCTAAGTCTCCACTGACATCACCGGGTTCATGAGTGATCGCCATTACCAGGTACTAAATCGCCACTGACATCACTGTGTCCATGAGTGATCACCATAGCCAGATCCTGAGTCGCCACTGACACCACCGGGTCCATGAGTGATCACCATAGCCAGATCCTGAGTCGCCACTGACACCACCGGGTCTGTGAGTGATCACTATTGCCAGATCCTGAATTGCCACTGACATCACTGGGTCCATGAGTGATTGCCATTGCCAGGTCTTGAGTCACCACTGACATCACCAGTTCCGGGATTGATCGCCATTGCCAGGTCCTGAATCGCCACTGAGCTCACTGGATCCATGAGTGATTGCCATTGCCAGGTCCTGCGTCGAATGCTGACATCACCGGTTACAGAAGTGATCGCCGTTGCCAGGTCCTGAGTCGTCACCAGCATTATTGGTTCTGGACTCTAGAAAGCATGAGAAGTCATGATCATGGTGGTGAGATGGCCGCCTGCCACAGCTTCCCAACCCACATCTTAAAGGGGCCCTGTTACCCCCAACTTGGGATACAATTTAAGTATTTATGTCTGTACTGTGGGATCCACCTTTACCTGAGCACTCCAATGCAGGAACTTTGGGACCCAACTGTTAAGGTATACTGGCCAGTGGGAGCATAGCATAGGGGTCCCCTCCAGGCGACTGGACACTGGACTCTGCTCCTACATGGTCAGGCTCCAGAATACCTAAGGCTATCTTCCCACCTTCTGGGTCGTCCTTACCACAGGATTGGAGGAGACTCCATAAAAGTAATGAACCCAAAACTAAAAATATAATATATTGCAGCTTATCAATCATTATGATGTGGTGGCTACATTGGTTTTCTTTTTTTTAAGCCTAGTGATCCACCCAGTAACACACCTCTTGTATTAGGCCCCTTTCACCCTGGGACATCGGCGCTGTCAGGGGTAAAGCACTGCTATTTTTAGCGGCGCTTTACCGACGTTTTTGTGGGGGTTTTTGGCTGCTAGCTGGGTGTTTTAACCCTCGCTAGGGGCTGGAAAAGTGTTAAAATGACCTGCAAAGCACCGCTGCAGCAGCGCTTTGTCGGCGGTTTGGCAACGGTGCCCATTCAGTTCAATGGGCAGGAGTGGTGAAGGAGCGGTGTATACACCGCTCCTTCACCGCTCCAGAGATGCTGCTAGCAGGACAGCGCACCGCTCCAGCGTGAAAGCACTTGGGCTTTGACACTGGTGAGAAAGGTGAGTCTCTTTACAGGCGCTATGCAGGCGCTATTTTTAGCGATGTAGCGCCTGTAAAGCGCCTCAGTGTGAAAGGGGTCTTAGAGTGCCCCTACTCTGGATGAAGGTGCAACAGAGACACATTTGGGCAGCAGCATTGTCAGTCTGGAGAGATGGGCGGGTTATAGACTAGCTGATTTAGATACACTAGCAAACTGTAGCCAAACTCAAGCTTTTTTTTTTTGTTTTTTTTAATTCTTTTGGGATAAAGGTTTTGCATAAATAAATAAAAGCTCATCATTGTAAACACCTCTGTCAGTGGTAAATAGTTTGTCTCAACTAGCTAACTGCTACATCTGGGAGGACAGCTTGTTTTACTGTCCGGATCACTAGGTCTAAATAAAAGGAAGAAAGTTTAAAAAAAAAAAAGAAAACTAATGCAGCCTAAGGATATCACATCTAAGGATCGGTAAGCTGCAATATTATAAATGTTTGCGTTTGGGTTTAATACAGCTTTAACTGCTTCCGGACCAGCCGCCGCAGTTTTACTGCGGCAGGTTGGCTCCCCTGAGCGAAATCACGTTAAGATATGTGATCTCACGGGGTCCAGATAGCAGCTGCACAGTGTGGGTGCCAATGCTCAGGTCCCGCGGACTTGATGTCCGCCGGGAGTCCCGCGATCGTCTCACGGAGAGGAAGAACGAGGAAATGTTAATGTAAACAAGCATCTCCCCATTCTTCCTAATGATAGGACACTGATCACAGCTCTCTCAGATCGGGAGCAGTGATCGGTGCCGTGTCACACATAGCCCATCCCCCTACAGTTAGAAACACTCCCTAGGACACACTTAACCGCTTCTCCGCCCCCTACTGTTTTTTTTAGCACTTATAGCTGTATAAATGTGAATGGTCCTAAAATAGCATCAAAAGTGTCCGATGTGCCCGCCATAATGTTGAAGTCACGGTAATAATCGCTGATCGCCGCCATTACTAGTAAAAAAAAAAAAATTTAATAAAAATGCAATTAAACTATCTCCTATTTTGTAGACGCTATAACTTTTGCGCAAACCAATCAATAAACGCTTATTGCGATCTTTTTACCAAAAATATGTAGAAGAATACATATCGGCCTAAACTGAGGAAAAAATTCATTTTTTTATATATTTTTCAGGGATATTTATTATAGCAAAATGTAAAAAATATTGCTTTTTTTTTTTTTAATTGTCGCTCTATTTTTGTTTATAGTGCAAAAAATAAAAACCGCAGAAGTGATCAAATACTACCATAAGAAAGCTCTATATGTGGGGGAAAAAGGACATCAATTTTCTTTGGGAGCCACGTTGCACGACCGCGCAATTTTCAGTTAAAGCGACGCAGTTTCGAATCGCAAAAAATGGCCTGGTCATTTGGCAGCCAAATGGTCCGGAGCTGAAGTGGTTAAGCCGTGTAAATGCATATCTATATATGTAATACAGGAAAAGAAACCCAAGCTGAAGGTTTATTTTGTCTTGGTATTGCCTCAGTCTTTCAAAACTTGAGGGATTGTTTGAACCTCGGAGAGGAGAACAGTCAAGAGTCAACAGCTGTGTCCGTTAAACCATGAAAACCACACAGTGTGTGTGTCTGTGTATGTGTCTGTGTGTGTGTGTATGTCACACTTCCCCAAGATAGAATTTAACGGCTAAGTACAGACAGAAGACAAGTTTAACCGAAATGATAAAGTACAATGTGGGATCAAATGACTGTTAATTGTACCGGACAAAGAAATGTATTGCGGAGTTGCACCGAGGGGTGACTCGTGAATAAATTCTGCAATGTGCTGTATCTCGTTACTTCACAAAGTTTTGACACTTTTCATAAACAACTTTCCTTTGTAACACAAACAGCAGAGATGGACGGTGCACAGATACACTGGAGGGTGATAGGAACAGAACCAAAGTTAAAGTGACACTAAACGCACTCCTTATTCCCCAAAAATAATCCATACACGTCCACTTCTTAACTACTTCAGCTCCGAAAGGTTTTACCCCCCCCCCCTTCCTGACCAGGCCTTTTTTTTTGTGATACGGCACTGCGCCGCTTTAACTGACAATTGCGCGGGCGTGCCACGCTGTAACCTAAACACAATTTAGGCCCCCCCCCCCCACAAATAGAGCTTTTGGTGGTATTTGATCATCTCTGCGGTTTTTATTTTCTGTGCTATAATCAAAAAAATACCGACAATTTTGAAAAAATAAAAAAAATATTTTTAACTTTTTGCTATAGAACATATCCAATAAAAAAAAAAAGGTAAAAAAAAAAATCGAATTTGTTCATCAATTTAGGCCAGTTTGTATTCTGCTACAGATTTTTGTAAAAAAAATTCCAAAAAGAGTATATTGATTGGTTTGCGCAAACATTATCGCGTCTACAAACTATGGGATAGATTTATGGACTTTTTTTTTTGTAATTGTTTTTTTAAAATTGTTTTTACTAGTAATGGCAGCGTTCAGCAGTTTTTAGAGCGACTACGACATTGCGGTGGAGAAATCTGATACTAATGCTGCGTACACACGATCGGACATTCCGACAACAAAATCCATGTTTTTTTTTTTCCCACGGATGTTGGCTCAAACTTGTCTTGCATACACACGGTCATACAAATCTTGTTGGAAATTCCGAACGTCAAGAACGCGGTGACGTACAACACGTACGACGAGCCGAGAAAAATGAAGTTCAATAGCCAGTGCGGCTCTTCTGCTTGATTCTGAGCATGCGTGGAACTTTGTGCGTCGGAATTGTGTACACACGATCGGAATTTACGCAAACGGATTTTGTTGTCGGAAAATTTGAGATCCAGATCTCAAATTTTGTTTGTCGGAAATTCCGATGGAAATTGTCCGATGGAGCCTACACACAGTTGGAATTTACCTTTATTGCCACCTAGCCCCTTCAGGTTTTAGGAGGATTCCACCATATTTTATCCACTCTTTACCATTAAGGATTACCAATCATTTGTATACAGACAGAGTTCTAAAAGTTCCTCCCTTTTCCTGAGTGAGGAATTGGTGACAGTCCTTGCAGTCTTGATCTGGGTGACCCCAGTGAGCTTGGGAGTTTCTTTGGGCCCCTGCGGGCATAGTGAACACTTCTTCTTTTTTCCTCCCCCTTCACACAACAATTACAGCGGGAATCCCTTAGCCAAGACAGCGACAAGTCTTTTTGTGCCATGTTTTTATGAAAGCGGTTTCGATCTTGTCATATACAAAAAGGAATAAATTACACTGTGAATGTCTGTACCCCTGAGGAAAAACCCAAAAGAATTGTCATTCGAAACGCGTTGGGTATTTCTGTCTCCTATAGTACACAGACCCATGTGGACAGAACCAGCAGCCATTCCATCTATGTAACCTTGGTATATGGTATATATGTCTCAACCACAGCAATGCTTTTAGCTTCCTTCGTTCTTTGTCTAATCTTGTATAAATAAAGTTTTGTTCATTTTATAAACACAGTTTTCATCTAATTGTCTGCCCAGTACAGCCCCACTTAAGGGGGTTCCTTTGTTGTTCGAAGGCTTTGTTTTTAGGTAAGTTTAACATAATGTGCTAGTATGCAATGCCCTCAGAACCCTCCTGTATTGAATTGTATTGTAACTGTACTGTCTGCCCTCATGTTGTAAAGCGCTGTGCAAACTGTTGGCACTATATAAATCCTGTATAATAATAATAATCATAATAATCATAGACTTTATTGATAAGACAGGGAGGCCTGGAGTAAAATGTAGAGAAAAAAATAGACAGAGAGCCGGCACGACAGGGGTTAGGTTGGTCTTTTTTTAAATCTGAAAGTTAAGTGCTATATAAATCTAATAAATAGGCAGCAAAGCTTATCTGATTGGGCCAAGGTAAGGGACAGGTGGAGCTGCAGGGGGTTGTCTGGCAGTTGGTCTGAGGAGGTTTTCAGTCAGAGGTCTTCCGAGTTTGGGAAAACTTCCCACCCTCACACCAGGGGCGCAACTAGAAATCACAGGGCCCCATAGCAAAATGTTGTATGGTCCCCCCCACAAAAAAATGAACTAATGCCATAGAAAAACAGATTACCACACCCACGTGGCACAGTACCCAGGCAACAGCTTATATTAATTTAGAACAACAAAGTATGCAGTATACTGTATGCAGCCCCTGAAGGACACACATTGCTGACCTCCATGCCTTCTAACCAATTTCTGTTCTGATTAAACTTCTGTGTAAATACAAGACAAATAGGGGAGAAAAAAGACAGCAATGATGAACAGTGGCCCTAATGGGAGATTGATCAAGTTTATTCTTAAGGTCTTAGGAACATCTGCACCCTTGAACCTGGCATTGCTTCCCCTCTCTTTGTGCCGAAATTATCCTAATGAGAAAATATAGCAAATATTTTCTTCACAAAAATATCAAAACAGTGCAAAACAGATGACAGTCTCCCACTCCCTTCCTACCTCCTGTCCAGACTCCAGAGCCTCCTCATGTACCGAAAATGATGTCCCTTCACAGGCGGGCTCGAGCGTTCTGCCCAGCCCACTCTGCTCCCGCCCACTCTGCTCTCTGCTCCTGCTGTATGCGGCTGCGTGTGTTGGGACAGGGCCGGACTCACGGGGCCCGGGAGGCTTAACAGTAAATTTACATTCCTCATCCTCACCGCAGTGGCGGATCCAGAGTCTAGTCTCCACGGATCCGCCCGCTCTCACCCACGGAGCCGCCTGTTCTCACCGGGCCCCACTCAGCTGCGGGCCCCATAGCGCCTGCGTGGGTCGCTATGGCAGTAGTTCCGCCACTGCCTCCCACCCTGCATTTGTTGGCCTTTCAGTGTTGGGAAGTTTGTTTGGTTGTGGATCCCTTTTGTCATGCAGCAGGCGGGGTACAGTACATGGTCCTTTTAAATTAGTATGGGCACAAAGGTATGTTGTAGGGACCCATCTGAGGTACAGATCCCACTTGTTTGAATGTGTATCTGCGAGTTGTCTCCAAGTCAGTGGTCTTGTGGCTGGAGGCCTGATTAAGCGTAGCCTATTGATGCCTAATAGGACCTTGGGGCTCCATTTATTACACTGTGTTATTAGGTTATTTATCAGTTATTTAACTGTTATTTATACATTTTGGTTAATAAAACAATGCTATGGCCATTTAACTCCAGCTTGTTTTGGTGTGGTTATTTTATAGGAGGTAAGATGGGGTGATGGTCAGAGTATAATATAGACAACCCATATTTAATACCCTAGTCAAGAACCAGTCCACAGCAGAGCCCAAGCAACAAAAATGGTGAATTTTCTGAGGGATAAAACATATCAGGAGAGACTTTAAGAACTTAATATGTGTAAGGTACCTGTAGCAGGTAGTGTCCGAAGTGGAGCTTGTGTGCTGAGGATTCAGGCCAAAATGTAGTCAGGCAGGTCAGGTCGGCAACAGATCAGGCAAAGTGGAATATGATCAAAATCCAGAGAATGGTCAGGCAGGCAGAGGTCATACACGAGCTGGCAGTGAAGTACAAAATCAGCAGGCTCGAGAATAGTCAAGAATTCAGGCAGAAATTCATACATGGTAATCAGTGTCACAAAGCTATCAATACACCCAGGGAGCTAGTCCACACAAACGGGCACTGAGTAACAGGAAGTGCTGCTCTTTATGGGCTGCTTGATTGTACATTGTCCGCTGCTGGCAGCAGGTGAGGCTAGTGAGTCCAAGGCAATGCCTCAGGCTGGGAAAACATTGCAACAACTCCAGAGCTCCCCCCGTGGCACAACAGGTAAGGCTCCAGCTGTGGAACCAGGTACATGACAATATGTCCAGTTTTGAGGAAAGAAGGGAAAGGGGAGACATGAGTGAAACCTTTAAATACATAAAGAGGATGGGTCGTATTTTCAATATGAAGCCAAGATCAAGAACACGAGGACGTGACCTAAAACTACTTGGAATAGACTTCCATCAGAGGCAGTAAGTCAGTCAACAGTAAGTGGATTCAAACCTGCTTGGGACAAACATAGATCTATGCTCAGTTGAAAATAAAATAGAATAAAAAACAAAAATAAATAAATAAATTAGACAGATAAGCTCGGTAACAGCGCATTGGGACAGTGGTTAAGCTTTTGACGTTCCCAGGTGACCTTGACAACTTTGAGCGCTTGGGTCTCTCTGTCCTCCGGGGACATGGGCTCCGATGGACCAAATGTGTCGCAACCAGTTAATTGGTGCCCGGTCCCTCGGGATCCTTCCTCCCTTCGACACAGAGACCATTGTAATAGTTTACGATCATGGATGTGATAGTCATATGTTTCACTCATTGACAGTCCTCTGGTTAGGTGGTTAACTTGGTTATAGTAGACCATATGTTTCTTATTTTCTATGTTCTGAGATTTATTCTACATGTTCAATGGCATTCTGATGGTTTTTCGTTTTTGTTTGGCAATGAATAAGGTTTATGGGTTATGGGGACATGACCTAAAACTTGCAGGAGGAAAGTTCAAAACTAACCTTAGAAAGTATTAATGTACCGAAAGAGTAGTTGATACTTGGAATAGACTTCCAACAGAGGGAGCGAGTCAGTCAACAGTAAGTAATTCAAACACGCTTGGAACAAACATAGATCTATTGGCAATAAAAAAAACTATAAAAATAATGGACCAGTGAATAAGGTTCATGGGCATCATTTTCAATATGAAGTTCAAGAACACAGGGACGTGACCTCAAACTACAAGGAGGGAAGTTCAAATGCTTGGGACAAACATAGATCTTAATTAAAAGAGAAAAATATATATTAAAAGAAAAAAAAATTGGGGAAGACTCAATAGACCACTTGGTCCTTTTTCTGCAGTCACTCTTATATGGTTCTATTTTTCTATTCAGAAAACTGATTCATTTCTTGCTAATAACAAACATAGCCCTGTCTACAAGAAGAAAAATAAATAAATAAATAGCCAGAAATTATTTTAATTACACCTTTTTTTCCATAAAGATACATGTAGCCACTGCAAAGAATGGTGGGTTTAGGGAGACCAGCATTAAAGGACCTATTGGTGACACATTATGAAAATCCAACCCCCTGTCTCTTCTCAATTGTCTTAAATAGCTTTGCTATCCAATCTAGGCATTGTTGGCTGGGATCTAAGTGCTTTGCGTTTCCCTTTAGCTTCTAAATGCTTAAATGATGAATATGGCATTTTAATGAAACTTGTAGACCTGCAGTGCCATTGATAATGGAACCCGCTGAAGTGAAGCATGAGATTAAAAGTTCCAAAGGAAGGAATCATACCATCGAAAATTAGGTTTAAACCCCCCATTAGAAGTTCCTTTCTGAACCCATTATTTTCCTACTATGGATTTGATTACACAAGTTAAAAAGTGATGGAACAAGAAAGACAATTCTCCAGCAAGGATTTGGAGTGTATGGCTATACACACATATGCACCAACACAAAACACGACCACTATCACCCCCACTCCAAAACGCACAATATAAACAATAAAGTTAATACAAGACACGTGAATGGGAAAAAGTTTTGGTCATAGAACTTGTCCTCTTCTCAACAGAAAGTCCACAAACCACATATCCAGATAGTATAATAGTAAAAAATACCGTGCTAAGTGCCAAATAAAAAAGAAAAAAAATGAAAGAATAAAGTGGCTGCTAAAAACGGGAGATGCACACATATACTAATTTAAAATTAAGTAAAGCTGCGCTAAAAAAAATATGAATAAATAGGAAAATAAAAAGAATGTGAATATAGTCCAAAAAACACAATAAATGTGTGTGAACTTCCAACACAACAGCAGCCTATAGGTTGATTTACTAAAGGCCAATAGACTGTGCACCTTGAAAAGTGCAATTGCACTCTGTAAGTGCAGTTGCTCCAGAGCTTAGTAAATGAGGTAAAGCTTCACTTTGCAAAGAATACCCAATCACATGCAAGGAAAATAAAAAAAACAGCATTTTTGCTTGCACATGATTGGTTGATGAAAGTCAGCAGAGCTTCTGCTCATTTACTAAACTCTGGAGCAACTGCTCTTGCCGTGTGCAACTGCACTTTCCAAAGTGCACAGTCTTTTGCCTTTAGTAAATCAACCCCTATAAAGTGCTCCAAATGTGTAATCTTGTAATAAAAACCACTGAAAGACAGTGCACCTCCACCACATAAAGTGTGTGCTTACCAGAAGGCAAGCTCTTATGAGCCTGCGGCTAAAAACCCAGCCAGGGCCTCTGTCCGGAGGAGTGTTGATATAGCAATTCACAGATATTTGCTGAGGAAAATCTTGAGCTAGTCACCAGGCGACCAGGGCGGCTTTATCATCAACCAGTCAAGGGAGTAAGTCAAGCATTACCCGAAAATGTAAACAGACTCACCATAGTGGCAAACTTACCAAAAAGGTTTATTAAAGCTAAAAATTGCACCAGCAGGAATGCAGAGTAAAATCAACAAGAAAAACAGCCGGTCGGCTTGTGAACACCCGTCCACTGCGTTACAGCGCGATGACATCAGCAGGGAGGTTTGACGTGGTGACGTCATCGCGCTGTAACGCGTATGGTGAGTCTGTTTACATTTTTGGGTAACGCTTGACCTACTCCCTTGACTGGTTGATGGTCGAGCCGCCCTGGTCGCCTGGTGCCTAGCTCAAGATGTGTCCCATTGGGGAGACTTTCCTTCATATCCTGTCCAATAACCAAAACAGGAAGTGAGAGCAAATCCCCCAAAGTATCACCAGAACTAGTGTTCCCATTGGAAGATTTCCCCTTTACTGCTGTTTTGGGGACAATCCAAAATTTGTATATAAATAAACGTGCCTGCGCTGAAAAAACATATATATCCCAATAGTTGGGAGGTGCATATATAGTGTAAAACTATACTACAATATTTCAATAAAAAAAAAAAAAAAATGCTAGTAATATATAAATTAAAGAATAAATACAATCCTTATATAAAAATATCCCATAAAGTGCAACATGCAAGAAAACAAAACATATATGTGGTTATAAATATAAGATCAAAGTGCAAAATCAAGTGTCCACATTTAAAAAGTTCAATTCATTGATATTAACACATAAAGTGCAAGTAAGTAGTGTCCACAGAAAACAGTGTTCCTCATGCTCCTCCTTAATTGTGTTCACAATCCAGCATGCTTCAGTGCTCTCCTGTGACCCCCCACTTGTGCTTGCGCTCACCTCTGAGCGTGTGACACGGTAATTAAACGGTGTCTAAACACGCATTGGAGCCACCCCTTGGGCTCATACAGGGTATGCTGGTATAAACTCCACTACTCTCAGATGTCATCAGATAGTCTCACATACAAGAAAGAAAAAGCTCCATAGTGTGATACAGTAGGGATTTATTTAAAATATATTAAAACTTCCCTCCAGAAAGGTACTCACAATATGTAGGTGCGTGAGTGCACCAATCTTTCCAGAGAGTGTTTGTATAAAACAAGCGTTTGTATGGCGTGCGGTGTGTCATTCCTCATCTACCTCTGTTGCTGACAGCTCCGTCCTCCCCCTCCCCGACGCGTATTCGGCACAGGGATCACGTGCCTTCCTCTGGAGGATCTAATTGGACGGATGCTCTGTGTGTGTGTTTATATGCTTTCTGTGGCCATTTTGCCTAGGACCGCTGACAGCTCTAGTAATAGGCTACATCGATGTAAGTATATCCTGTCAGCGGCCATTTTGCCTAGGACCTCTGGTGGCCATCAATTAGTGTCATCAGCCATCTCCCTGCGTCATCAGCCAGGGAGACCTGCTTGTATACCTATCCTGCTGGTCGGTGGGTGCCTCTTTGCTTCTCTAGCTACTGGTACCTGAGCCTGACCCCTGACTGTGACACTGGTAGAGAAATTGGACACACCCCCTTCTTCACAGTCGCATAGAGGAACAGTCACAGCTGAGGCTGTTATTCACCTGCTGTGTGCTCAAGGGGGTGCGGCTCCGTCTCCCAGGATTGTCTGGCATCAGCACAGACTGTCAGAAGTGTCCCATGCATAGGAATGAGAGAGGTGACAGAAAACACACTAGATGCTTTAGATTGAGGCAAGTACACACTATAGAAGGTTATGCCTTGTTCATTTTTTTATTTCAAAGGTTTACTGTAATGCCGCGTACACACGATCAGACTTCTCATCGGAAAAAGATATGACGGCTTTTCCAACGGGATTCCGCTCAAGTTTGCCTTGCATACACACGGTCACGCAAAAGTTTGTTGAAATTACGACCGCCAAGAACGCGGTGACGTACAACACTACGATGAGCCGAGAAAATGAAGTCCAATGCTTCCGAGCATGCGTCGAATTGTTTCAGAGCATGCGACGGAATTTTGCACGTCGGAATTGCCATAGACGATCGCATTTTCGGATAGGAACTTTTCCCGACCGAAAAATTGAGAACATGCTCTCAATCTTTTGCTGGCTGGAATTCGGCCAGCAAAAGTCAGATGAAGCATACACATGGTCGCATTTTCTGACGAAAAACTTTCATTGGTCTTTTGCGGGCCGAAATTCCGATCGTGTGTACGCGGCATAAGACATTCGCACTGTGAACTTTTTGTATACCTAGACCCCTTCATGTTTTGGTGCTTTTATCTGCAATCTTTTACGTTAGTGACAGGGACTCTTTAAAGCATTTATAAGATTTTAGTGGTTGGATTAGATCTGCTTTAAACCTGCACAGCAAGTATGTTGCAGAGGAAAACTGAAAAGGTGAATCTGTGTTAAAAATAAAAAGGAAAAAAGGAGAGAACGTGGGAAAAATCATATATAAAACTTAGACTGATAAATCTGTCATGTTATCTACAAACAAATCATCCAGGAATATGAAAGCAATTTCAAACATTCGATTTTGTTGACCCTTTTTCACATACCGAGGTATAAAAATATATTTATTTGAACTTTGGATTTGACACGAGCCTTGCCTGCTTTCTTTTTTTATGGGGGACAGGTTATTTTTCTAAGTTCAAATAAATATATTTTTATACCTTGGGGAAATGTAGGAAATGTATAGAGCCAAACTTTCCCTGCAACGGACACAAAAAAAAAAAAAAAGAAATTACAAATACAACATCACAATAAAAAAATACAAACAGCAACAGACACAATGGAAAATACAAAAAGCAATAGACGCAAAAAAAAAAAATAGAAAAAGCAATAGACGCAAAAAAATACAAATAGCAATGGACGCAAAAAAAATACAAAAAGCAATAGGCGCAAAAAAATACAAATAGCAATGGACGCAAAAAAAATACAAAAAGCAATAGACGCAAAAAAATACAAATAGCAATGGACGCAAAAAAAAATACAAAAAGCAATAGACGCAAAAAAATACAAATAGCAATGGACGCAAAAAAAAAAATACAAAAAGCAATAGACGCAAAAAAATACAAATAGCAATGGACGCAAGGACAAAAAAAATGCAAATAGCAAGGAACGCAAAAAAAAAGAAAATATTGATGCATCAAAAAATATAGATGATTAACAGGCAATGGTTTTTGTAACGGTTATTAGCGCTTCAAAGCGTAAAATGAAGTTTCTCATTTAGCCGAGGGGAATGGGGAAACGTAGCTTGGTTACAGAGACAGAAGTCTAAAATGTTCAAAGCACAACCACCTATGGAGAGAAAAAAAAAAGAAAAAGCCAGAGAATCGTTCTTTGAATGCCAGAGAGAGCCGCTGCGCCGCTCTTGCTGCAAAATACTGTTTAATTGCGTTTTCTTTAATTCTGAATTCTTTAAGTCATTATACAACTGTCCCAGTGATGGAAATGGGAATTCTGTCCCTTCTTCACAATGAGGGCCTAATACAGATCTTTAAAACTGTGCTCTGCAATGCATAATTAATCTGGCCTCATAGAGCGGCGGACAATGGGCCCCATTCAAGGCTCGGATCCTTCCCCCTGAGTTGGTGCATTTTTTTTTTTCTTTTCCTAAAAGCTCCTGCCAGCTGGGCTAAGGGAAACCTCAGTACTGTGGGAGAATGAGCGAACGGCGGGCCTCTGAGGGATTCCAAATAACTATCACAGCAAATTGGATTAGAATGTTGGCCATGCAACGGGGGTTCTTAAAACGTCTTAAAGATAATAAAATAGGGCACTGTACTAGAATTGGCACACAAGGTGGACGTGAAAGACATTCATTTATGGAAAAAACAAGTCCAACAAAAGTGTTGGGGAATGAAAGGAGATATAAACCCCATCACTGAAACCTCTTATAAGCCTAATATATCATTTCCGGAGTTTTTCAAATCTTTTTTTTAACCACCTGAGCTCCGGAAGATTTTACCTCCTTCATGACCAGGGCATTTTTTGCTATTCAGCACATCACTACTTTAACTAGCAATTGCGAGTTCATGCAATACTGTACGCAATTTTTATCATATTCTTTCACACAAGTAGAGCTTTTTTATGGTGGTATTTGATCACCTCTTGGCTTTTTATTTTTTGCGCTATAAACGAAAAAAAGACTAAAAATTTTAGGAAAAAACTATATTTTCTAATTTATAAAACATATCCAATAAAATCAAATTTCATCATAAATTTAGGCCAAAATGTATTCTGCTACGTCTTTGGTAAAAAAAAAAAAATATCCCAATAAGTGCATATTGATTGATTTGTGTGAAAGTTATAACATCTACAAACTATGGTATATATACAGTATATTTAAAAATTGATCAATTCTGATGTACTGACGGCGTATCTCATTTCTTGAGGTCTTAAAATGCCAGGGCAGTACAGATATCCTCCAAATGACCCCTTTTTGGAAAGCAGACAGTCTGAGGCATTTAGAAAGAGTCATGGTGAGCAGTGGCGGCCCGTCCATTAAGGGTGCATGGGCGCCGCCCCCCCATCCATGCTTTTGTCTCCCTAATCTACTCATGCAGAGTGGTGGACCATGGATTCCAATGGGGGGGGGGGTGTTTTTTTTTTTGAAGCATGTGATTAGCGTCAAAGACTCTAATTGGCTTTAAAAAAGGGTGGGCTCAGGGCGCAGAGCACTGCGCTCCAAGCCCACCCAGTTGTGTGACAATAGCCAATGAATATTCGCTATTGCCACACTGATCCTCCTCCTGGCCAATCAGGAAGTGGGTCCTGAGACCCGTCGCCCAATTGGCTGAAAGGACTGGCGATCCTATTGGATGCCTAGGTGGAAGAGACGCACAGTGGAAGCCGCCATGATGTAGAGGAGAGGAGACATGATAGAAGCCGCCGTCTTCTGCCCGCCGCTCGTAGGATCACTGCCTGTCCGTAACCTAGATGGGGTAAGTGCAGGGCTGGATGACTGAACGACTTGGGAGTGCCCCCCCCAAGAAAAAAAAACACCAGCCGCCACTTATGGTGAGTGTTTTGAAGTTGAAATTTTTTTTGCACATTTTTTTTGAAAATGAAGAAAATGGATACTTTTTTTTTTTTTTTACATTTTTTTTTTTAATATATACTGTCACCAAAAGTGCAGTACAACATCACCATATGACTGATGTGATAGTGACTGGTAACAGTATGTTAAAAAAATAAAAATAAATTAACAATTTATTAATTTTTTCTAATTTTTATCATTTTTTTAACTTTCTTTTTTTACTTTATTACAATTTTTTTTACATACTTTCATCACCATAGTAACACTGTAATACTTTAAGTAGGTCAGTGATTTATTATTATTTTTTTTTTAACGCTTATCTTGCTGCAATAAAGATCATTGTAACAACAAAGTTTTCAATTGTCAAGAATGGGTTACATTAATGACAGCTGTGAACACTAGTGATCGGTATTTGGCTACAGCTAATCGCATGGTACAGGGTGCTGTAATTGACCCAGGTACAGCCAGGTCCATAAATATTGGGACATCAACACAATTCTAATCTTTTTGGCTCTATACACCACCACAATGGATTTGAAATGAAATGAACAAAATTTGCTTTAACTGCAGACTTTCAGCTTTAATTTGAGGGTATTTACATCCAAATCAGGTGAACGGTGTAGGAATTACAACAGTTTGTATATGTGCTTCCCACTTTTTAAGGGACCAAAAGTAATGGGACAATTGGCTGCTCAGCTGTTCCATGGCCAGGTGTGTGTTATTCCCTCATTATCCCATTTACAAGGAGCAGATAAAAGGTCCAGAGTAAATTTTCTAGTGTGCTATTTGTATTTGGAATCTGTTGCTGTCAACTCTCAATATGAGATCCAAAGAGCTGTCACTATCAGTGAAGCAAACCATCATTAGGCTGAAAAAAACAAAACAAACCCATCAGAGAAAAGCAAAAACATTAGGTGTGGCCAAATTAACTGTTTTGAACATCCTTAAAAAGAAAGAACGCACCGGTGAGCTCAGCAACACCAAAAGACCCAGAAGACCACGGAAAACAACTGTGGTGGATGACCGAAGAATTCTTTCCCTGGTGAAGAAAACACCCTTCACAACAGTTGGCCAGATCAAGAACACTCTCCAGGAGGTAGGTGTATGTGTGTCAAAGTCAACAATCAAGAGAAGACTTCACCAGAGTGAATACAGAGGGTTCACCACAAGATGTAAACCATTGGTGATCCTCAAAAACAGGAAGGCCCGATTAGAGTTTGCCAAACAAAATCTAAAAAAAAGCCTTCACGGTTCTGGAACAACATCCTATGGACAGATGAGACTAAGATCAACTTGTACCAGAGTGATGGGAAGAGAAGAGTATGGAGAAGGAAAGGAACTGCTCATGATCCAAAGCATACCACCTCATCAGTGAAGCATGGTGGTGGTAGTGTCATGGCGTGGGCATGTATGGCTGCCAATGAAACTGGTTCTCTTGTATTTAGTGATGATGTGACTGCTGACAAAAGCAGCAGGATGAATTCTGAAGTGTTTTGGGCAATATTATCTGTTCATACTCAGCAAAATACTTCAGAACTCATTGGACGGCGCTTCACAGTGCAGATGGACAATGACCTGAAGCATACTGAAAAAGCAACTAAAGAGTTTTTTAAGGGAAAGAAGTGGAATGTTATGCAATGGCCAAGTCAATCACCTGACCAGAATCCGACTGAGCATGCATTTCACTTGCTGAAGACAAAACTGAAGGGAAAATGCCCCAAGAACAAGCAGGAACTGAAGAAAGTTGCAGTAGAGGCCTGGCAGAGCATCACCAGAGATGAAAGCCAGCGTCTGGTGATGTCTATGCGTTCCAGACTTCAGGCTGTAATTGACTGCAAAGGATTTGCAAACAAGTATTAAAAAGTGAAAGTTTGATGGATGATTGTTAATCTGTCCCATTACTTTTGGTCCCTTAAAAAGTGGGAGGCACATATACAAACTGTTGTAATTACTACACCGTTCACCTGATTTGGATGTAAATACCCTCAAATTAAAGCTGAAAGTCTGCAGTTAAAGCACATCTTGTTTGTTTCATTTCAAATCCAATGTGGTGGTGTATACAGCCAAAAAGATTAGAATTGTGTTGATGTCCCAATATTTATGGACCTGACTGCCTAATATGATAGCCATGGGTCAATCACTGCATAGGAAACACAGCTGTTATAAATTAATTTATTCATAACAGTTTTGTTGACACTATGATCACGTGATTGCATAGCGATCAAATGAGAACCAGGCCCCAAGTACCGGGATCCGCTGCACACCTCTAACCCGGAGTAGGCCGAATGACGTACATGTATTTGATCCGGCCTGCCTATGTCGCCCGCCTGCAGTAAACGTACTGTGGGCAGTCGGCAAGTGGTTGGCAATCTATGGTCACAGCATACAGTTTCATTTTATAACATCAGCTTTGTAATAACAATACAAATACTTATATTTGACAATCCTGTATAAGCTTGCTTGAAAAATCTTTCATGTTGAGAATGCTGGCTGTCTGCTGGCCATCCTTTTCCTCAACTTCCTTGATTCCCAGCATGCTTTGTGGCTTCTCTATTATTTCTAAGGACTACATATCCCATGGTACTTTGCTGCCTGCAAGCAGCGATTCCTGTACTGACTCCTGAAAGAATAGAAATGCAATAGGGATGATTTACTAAAGGCAACCTTTCCAAGTGCAGTTGCGCCAGAGCTTAGTAAATGAGAATAAACTGCTGACTTCCATCATCCAATCATGTGCAAGCAAAAATATATGTATATTATATATATTTTTTCCTTCTCTTTGCATGTGATTGGTTATTCTTTGCAAAGTGAAGCTTTGCCTTATTTACTAAACTTTGAAGCGAATGCACTTGCAGAGTGCACAGTTTTTTTGCCATTTGTAAATTACGCCCTATGTGTTTTTGAGTGATGAAGGGTTAAAACCAATGTCTTTTTTTGTTTTTTTTGTTTTTTGGCTGTCTGTGTCCCGTTACTGAGATTTCTCATCGCTTCCTGTTTTGGAGACTAGACAAGAAGTGATGGAAATCTTTAAAAAGTGAGGGTGTTTCCTTTCTTAGTTGTCACTGGGCACAATTTTAACATTTTGGATTTCCTCTCACTTTCCACCACAATGAAAAAATCATCTTTTCAATACATTTTTATATTCAAAGCTAACTCCCTTATCCATGTCTCCATGCTTTATTTTGTTGAGAAATCTCCTTGAAAACCCCCCTAGCATTTCTAGCCGTGGCCATCTTTAAGCGATTGTATACCCCACTTGGTCCTTTTTACTTACAGGTAAGCCTATAATAAGGCTTACCTGTAGGTAAAATGATTATCTCCTAAACCTGCACCATTTAGGAGATATTCACCCTTCTTGCGGGTGTGACATCATTGCAGCTCCAGCCACTCACAGAGCCAGAGCCCGCGAACCCGGAAGAAACACAGAGGGAACATGTCAGCTCCCTCAGCGGTGACCGGGCGCGCTGCAGGGGCTTCGTTCTAAGTGTAACACCCTAAGAGCAGGCAGGGTTGCTAACAAATTTAGCTTGCTAGGTGATAACTAGCCTGACTGACTGATAGAGGATTCACTGGCTTTTTCCCAAACTCTGGATTTGATGCACCTCTCTCTTTGGTCACTAGGTGGCATTGTTGCCTGTGGCAATGGAATGATAAGGGCATAGGGAATTCAGACTAGGAGTGAATAGGTTGACAATTGGCAGGGGTTTCTTTGGTCCATTGGCCTGCAGGGAGCACCTATTTATTCGGGAGGAGTCAGGTGATCGGGGTTCTGTGCCACCTGGACGGCTGTCTGGGTGAACGTGTGTCACAAGGCTCCGGGTTGCTAGGCCAGAAGCCTGAGGCCTATCCAGGTTTGAGAGAGTCAGCGCGGGGTTGGGGCTTCAGGCTGGAAGTCCAACAAAGTTGCAGAGGTTCTACCAGACGGGGAACTGGATCGTTGCCAGCGGTGAGGGAGAAGCAGTTGCCACAAGAGATGACCACTCCTGTCGCCAGGGGCAAGTGATTATCAAGGCCAGAGGTAAAGGGAGGAATAGTTGCTAGTAGGGATGAGCTTCATGTTCGATCGTTCGCCGAATTATGAACGTTATAGGCTGTTCGCGCCAAATTTGAGTGGCGCGTCACGGCCCATAATTCACTGCGGCATTGCAGTGCATTGCTGGCTGATGATTGGCCAAGCATGCACTATGACCTGCATGCTTGGCCAATCACAGCACTGTGTGTACAGAGAGCCATAATTGGCCAAAGCCAAGGAGGCTTTGGCCAATTATGGCTCAGGGGGTTTACTACACACCCCACACTATATAAGGCCGCCTCCGTGGTGGCCTTGTGTAGTGTGTTGCTGTGGAGACTGGAGAGAGATAGACAGTGTAATTTGATTTAAGTTAGATAGAGTAGGCAGGTCGAGTCAGTTAGCTGCACTTACAGTGTATTGTGTATATATATGCATCCCAGGTGCTGTATATAAATATATATATACACTGTATTCAGTTTAGCTAGATACATTCCTGTTATTCTCTTCCTAATATACTGACAGGCAGGCAGGTGTTTTTACAGTATTTCCAGTTGCACCTACAGTATAGCTACCTGAAGCCAGGTGCTTGTGTACGCTCTTGACATATTTCCAGTTACTGTACTGTGTACCCTGCACAGTTGCACCTACAGTATAGCTACCTGAAGCCAGGTGCTTGTGTAGGGTCTTGACGTACTTCCAGTTACTGTACTGCATGCCCTGCACAGTTGCACCTACAGTATAGCTACCTGAAGCCAGGTGCTTGTGTAGGCTCTTGACGTACTTCCAGTTACTGTACTGCATGCCCTGCACAGTTGCACCTACAGTATAGCTACCTGAAGCCAGGTGCTTGTGTAGGCTCTTGACGTATTTCCAGTTACTGTACTGTGTACCCTGCACAGTTGTACCTACAGTATAGCTACCTGAAGCCAGGTGCTTGTGTAGGCTCTTGACGTATTTCCAGTTACTGTACTGTGTACCCTGAACAGTTGCACCTACAGTATAGCTACCTGAAGCCAGGTGCTTGTGTAGGCTCTTGACGTATTTCCAGTTACTGTACTGTGTACCCTGCACAGTTGCACCTACAGTATAGCTACCTGAAGCCAGGTGCTTGTGTAGGCTCTTGACGTAGTTCCAGTTACTGTACTGTGTACTCTGCACAGTTGCACCTACAGTATAGCTACCTGAAGCCAGGTGTTTGTGTAGGCTCTTGACGTATTTCCAGTTACTGTACTGTGTACCCTGCACAGTCGCACCTACAGTATAGCTACCTGAAGCCAGGTGCTTATGTAGGCTCTTGACGTATTTCCAGTTACTGTACTGTGTACTCTGCACAGTTGTACCTACAGTATAGCTACCTGAAGCCAGGTGCTTGTGTAGGCTCTTGACGTATTTCCAGTTACTGTACTGTGTACCCTGCACAGTTGCACCTACAGTATAGCTACCTGAAGACAAGTGCAGGTGTTCTCATACTAATAATACTACAGGCAGGCAGTTGATTCTGCTAGCTGCAGTATTATCGGTATATATATACATCCCAGCTTTGTGCAGCTACATCTCACTGCAGGCCAATAGTATGTCTGGAAGGCCAACAAGGAGAGGCAGACAGTCACAAGCCAACAAAAGAGGGCAAGCAGACTCTGTGTCTAGAGGGAACAGTGCTGGTCTTGGACACGGTGCATCCTCATCAGCACGTGGCCGTGGGACACGCTTGGCCTTTTTTTCGGCAGCTGGCCGCGTTGAGCCGCAACATGCCGAAGACTTGGTCGAGTGTATGACCAAGCCATCCTCATCCTCCTCATCCTCTCTCACCCAGGCTCAGGGTGCTTTGTCTGGCAAAGCAGCTGCCAACGCGGCCTCTTCCCTCGGCTCAAGGCTATCAGTGACTCCTTCCCTAGCCCCACCATCTCCTCATGAGGAGTCCCCCGAACTGTTTGACCACAGTGTTGGGTACATGCTCCAGGAGGATGCAGAGTGTTTTGAAGGCTCCGATGATGGTACTCAGCAAGAGGAAGGCAGAGACGTGAGCCCAGACAGAGGGGGTGCCCAAGAAGGACAGCAATCTGGCAGTCATGTTCCCCCTGCTGCAGCATACTGCCAGGTTTGCCCCCGTAATGAGGAGGGAGGGGATGATGAGGTCACTGACTCCACGTGGGTGCCTGATAGGAGAGAGGAGGAGGAGGCACATCACCAACGAGGCAGGATGCCCTCCAGGGGCCAGCCTAAGGGCAGCACACCGACTGCATCACACCACAGAGCTCCGCATGTGCAGGGCGCTGCTGTCTCTGCGCAATATTCCAAAAGTTCTTTGGTGTGGGCCTTTTTTGAGACGAGTGCATCAGATCACACCGCTGCTATTTGCAAGATATGTCTCAAGCGTATCTCGCGTGGCCAAAACATCTCCTGCTTGGGCACCACATGCTTGACCAGACATATGTTGACCTGCCATGCAGTTCGTTGGCAAGCGTACCTAAAAGACCCACACCAAAGAACAAAGAGGACCTCTCCTTGCTCCTTATCAGCTAGGATCTCCAACCCCACTATACCTTCAGTCCTCTTTGAGACCTGCACTGAGAGGAAGGAAGGTGTAGAATTAGGTGTGTCACAGCCAAGTACTTGCGGGCAATCTGCTATCGGTACACCGACATCAGATTGTACCAGGCAAATTTCCCTGCCCCAGCTGCTGCACCGCAGAAAGAAGTTCCCTCCCAGCCATCCACATGCCCAGCGGTTGAATGCTAGCTTGGCAAAATTGCTAGCACTTCAACTGCTACCTTTTCAGTTGGTAGATTCTGCCCCTTCCGTGAATTTGTGGAATGTGCGGTTCCTCAGTGGCAGGTTCCCAAACGCCAATTTTTCTCACGGAAGGCGATTCTGGCTCTCTACCGGCATGTGGAAGGCAATGTCTTGGCCTCGCTGGACAGGGCGGTCAGCGGTAAGGTGCATATTACCACTGACTCATGGTCCAGCAGGCATGGACAGGCACGTTACCTAAGTTTCACGGTGCATTGGGTGATTATGCTGGCAGCTGGGAAGGATGCAGGACAAGGTGCAGTAGTGTTGGAGGTTGTTCCGCCACCAGGCCTCCAAAATGCCACTACTGGTAATTCTGCCACACCTCTCTCCTCCACCCCCTCCTCTTCTTCTTCCTCCATGGCCTTTTCCTGTGCTTTGTCCTCGTAACCAGCGGTGCTCCATAGGAGTTCTCTGCCCTTCGACAGGGACAACTGACCCATGTGCCCTATTTGGTGCACGTCTTTAACTTAGTGGTGCAGCGGTTCTTGGGCAGGTACCCGGGCTTACAGGATGTCCTGAGGCAGGCCAGGAAAGTCTGTGTGCATTTCCGTCGGTCATATAATGCCAGTGCTCGGCTGGCTGACCTCCAAAAGGAATTTAACCTGCCCAAGAACCGCCTAATCTGTGACATGCCCACCAGGTGGAACTCAACGTTGGCCATGCTGCATCGGCTGCACACGCAGCAGAGGGCCATCAATGAGTACCTATGCGACTATGGCACCAGGACAGGGTCAAGGGAGTTTAGTTTTCCTGTCACCATTTGAGGAGGCCACAAGGATGGTGAGCAGTGACAGTGCATGCATCAGTGACACTGTCCCCCTTGTCCATCTGTTGGAGCACACACTACATGGAATAATGGACAGGGCACTTGAGGCAGAACAGAGGCAGGAAGAGGAGGACTTCCTTAGCTCTCAAGGCCCCTTTTATCCAGACAGTGTTCCTGCGTGCCCGCCAATCACACAGGAAGAGGAGGAGGAGGAGGAGGATTGTGTCAGCATGGAGGTGGAGCCTGCACTCAGCATCAGCAGCAGTCTTTAAGGGATCATTTACAGTCCCAAGAAACCCATGGACTTGTACGTGGCTGGGAGGAGGTGGCTGCGGATCATGTCGTCCTTAGTGACCCAGAGGACTCCGGACCGAATGCCTCAGCAAACCTACGCTGCATGGCCTCCCTGATCCTGCAAAGCCTGCGGAAGGATCCTCGTATTCGTGGTATCAAGGAGAGGGATCGTTACTGGCAGGCAACCCTCCTTGATCCACGTTACAAGAGTAAGGTTGCAGACCTTATCTTGCCGTCGTAGAGGGAGCAGAGGATGAAACATCTTCGGGAGGCCTTGCAGAAAGGTCTGTGCAACGCGTTCCCAGAAACTGGGAGGTTACAAACTCCTGTTCCTGGACAACGTGTTGCCGAGGCTTCAGTCGATCAAAGAAGGAGCGGTGGAGAAGGTGGCCGTCTGACCGATGCGTTCAGACAATTTTTTAGTCCGCAGCCCCAAGGTATGATCTATTCCAGCAACCATCGCCAGCGTCTGTTTTACATGGTGCAGGAATACCTAGGGACAAGATCTGACTTGGACACCTTTCCCACCGAAAATCCTCTGGGTTACTGGGTCTTGAGGATGGATCACTGGCCAGAGCTTGCACAGTATGCAATTGAGCTACTGGCCTGTCCTGCATCCAGCGTTATTTCGGAACGCACATTCAGTGCTGCTGGAGGCTTTGTAACCGATCACAGAGTGTGCCTGTCCACCGACTCTGTAGATCGACTGACCTTCATAAAAATGAATCAGTTTTGGATCACCACCAGATACCAAGCACCTGATGCTGATGTAACCGAATACATTTTTTGGAAATGTCAGTACCGTTCAAGACTGCCTATGCTGATGCTGAGTGACTATCCTGTTATGCTGAGTGACTATCCTCTTCCTCCTCAATGATCATGCTGATAGCTTGTAAGAATATTTTTGTTTCTGTGTGCCGCCACCAGTGGCTAAGGCCATTTTTTCAGCCCCTGTTTAACAGGGGCATGTAATTACAATTTTTGATGCAATACTTTGCAGCAGGGCTTGTTTCTGCACTCCAACTAGAGTGTCTGTGAGGGGATGCAGTGTTGTGACACCAGTGCCTAAGGCCCAGTCTTTCAGCCCCTGTTTAACAGGGGCGTGTAATTACAATTTTTGAAGCAATTCTTTTCAGCAGGGCTCGTTCCTGCACTCCAACTAGAGTATCTGTGAGGGCTTGCAGTGTTGTGGCGCCAGCACCAGTGCCTAAGGCCCAATTTTTCTGCCCCTGTTCAACAGGGACATGTAATTACAATTCTTGATCTAATATTTCACAGCAGGGCCCGTTCCAGCGCCCACCAAGAGTAACTGTGAGGACTTACAGTGTTGTGGCACCAGCACCACCACCACCAAAGGCCCAATTTTTCTGCCCCTGTTCAACAGGTGCATGTAATTACAATTCTTGATCTAATATTTCACAGCAGGGCCCGTTTCTGCGCCCACCAAGAGTAACTGTGAGGACTTACAGTGTTGTGGCACCAGCACCACCACCAAAGGCCCAATCTTTCTGCCCCTGTTCAACATGCTACCAAGCGGGTAGCGTGGGTGACGCTTGAGGAGTATACAGCGGGTTAGCTGTGGAAGAGCTCAGGGGATCCAGTGAAGTCTGGGATCTTGAAGTCTAGTGAGAGGCTGGGAGCTCAGTGAGTGAAGATCTACAGTAGGATACTGTGAGATGTGAGAGCAGATCTTTAACAGGTTACTGTGAGTTACGTGTATGGATCTCTATTGACTGTTCAAAGTTCAGTTGCCATAGGAGACAGCAGTTCTACAAATACAGTTGCAGCATCCAGCTTAAAAGCCCTCTACCTGTATAGCTGTCTGCCTATTATTTGTCTCGGAAGCTGCCAATTACTATTGAATCTGCCTAAGGGTGTCCTGGCTCTAACCCTCTCTCCACCAGTTCTGTTTAAGAGACAATAAATCTCTTTTCTTGCATTCCAAAAAATGACTGGCGCCCATGTTTCCAACTTGCAATACACCCAACATGCCTAATAACCCACACTACAAGGAAGGATGTCAGCTCTCCCTGACTCTGGAGGTCACCATCAGGCCTTTAGGGGTCGGGGATGCCGATACATAAGGCAAGTATTTCATAATGTGCTAGTATGTGATGCATACTAGCATATTATGCTATTGTCTTGCAGGTTTTTTATTTATTTTTTTTTTTCAGCGGTTTACTACCACTTTAACTACTTCACATCCCAGCTATAGTCAAATGACGTCCGCAGATGGGATCTCCCATCCTGGGCGGGTGTCATATGATGTCCTCAGCTTCCAGCGGGTATAGGAGGCGTGCGCACGCCTGCCACATCACTAAGGAGCCGATGCTCGCGGCCCTGTGGCCGCGATGTCCGCCAGGCACCCGCAATCACTCGTGACAGAGCAGGAATGGGGAACTGTGTGTGTAAACATGCAGATCCACATCCTGTCAGGGGAGGGGAGACCGATCGTGTGTTCCTAGAATATAGTACTCCCCCAGTCAGTCCCATCCCCCCACAGTTAGAACACACACTGAGGGAACACAATTAACCCCTTGATCGCCCCCTAGTGTTAACCCCTTCCCTGCCAGTGACATTTACTGTATACAGTAATCAATGGCTATTTATAGCTCTGATCGCTGTCAGTGGTTTCAAAAAAGGGTCAAAAGTGTCCGATCTGTCCACCGCAATGTCGCAGTCACGATAAAAATCGCAGATCGCCGCCATTACTAGTAAACAAAAATAAATAAATAAATTAAAATGCCATAAATCAATAACCTATTTTGTAGCCGCTATAACTTTTGCGCAAACCAATCAATATACGCTTATTGCAAATTTTTTTTACCAAAAATATGTAGAAGAATACATATCAACCTAAACTGAGAAAAAAAATTGTTAAAAAAATAAATAAACAAAAATTGGGATATTTATTATAGCGAAAAATAAAAATTTTTTTTTTTCAAAATTATCGCTCTTTTTCTTTGTTTAGAGCGCAAAAAATAAAAACCGCAGAGGTGATCAAATACCACCAAAAGAAAGCTCTATCAGTGGAAAAAAAAGGACGTCAATTTTGTTTGGGTACAGTGCCGCACAACCGCGCAATTGTCAGTTAAAGCGACGCAGTGCCGAATCCCAAAAAATGGCCCAGGCAGGAAAGGGTTAAATTCTTCCGGGGCTGAAGTGGTTAAGTAAGGGCAGGTGATTCATGTAGCATTTACTTCCTGGAATCTTCCTGAAATCTATCTGTCCTTAGCTCAGGCAGGAGGGTGTGCTTAGCTGAGAAAGCTCCTCCTCCTACAAAGACTCCTGGGATGTATGATATTAATTTGGCTTAGGACAGAAACCAGGAAGTAACTGAAGAAATGTAAATGAAAAAAGTTTAAAACAAGTAATTACTGTATAATATACCTTCCTATCTATTTACTAAGGATAGCAACAAAAGGGGTTAAAAATAGTTCATGTTGATTAAGAGAGTTTAGTTCTGCTTTAAGGCCCATTGGACGTGGGGCTTTCTAGGTGCAGTGCGTCAAGTCAGCATTTTTGTGCTCATGGGAGGGACATGCACACTAAACACACAGGGCTCTAAATGTGTCCCTCTAGACTGCACTAAGACACTGAGAGGTTCGCACTGCACCCAGATAGTCCTGTGTGCAAAAGGCTTAAAGCGGAGTTTTGTTTAAAAAAAAAATTAAACGTCAGCAGCTACAAATACTGCAACTGCTGACTTTTAATAATCGGACACTTACCTGTCCCAGGGTCCAGTGATGCGGGGGGTACGAAGCCTCGCTCATCTCATACCTCATCTTATTTCATACCTGAGGGACCACAGTGGAAGCTGGCACTCACTGTAGTAGTTGGCTTTCGGGTCCTGTGCCGAGTGACTGCCCTACTGCATATTGACTACAGGGGTCGCTGTCTGATTGGATGAGGTGGAGATTGGTATGAGCTATGTGCAATTCGTTTAGTTCTGAATTCGTTTTTTAATGACTTTTGACAAATCCGTTATATCCGAAATTTCCGAATTTTCGAATTTTTCAATTTCCGAAATTTCTTAATTTCCGAGATTCCGAATTTTCAAATTTCCAAAATTACGAATTTCCGAATTTCCGAAATTCCGAATTTCCGAATTTTCAAATTTTCAAATTTCAGAATTTCCGAAAATTAGAAATGTCGGAATTTCCAAAATTTGGAAATTCAGGAATTGGAACATTTCGGAAATTCGAAAATTCGAATTCGGAAGTTCGGAAATTCGAAATTTCGGAAATTCGGAAATTAGAAATTTCGGAAATTCGGAAATTCGAAATTTCGGAAATTCGAAAATTTGAAATTAGGAAATTCTAAAATTCTGAAATTTGAAAATTTGAAAATCCAAGAATAAGAATGAAAATCTGAAAATTCAAAAGAATGAAAATCTGAAAATGCAGAAGAATGAAAATCTGAAAATTCGAAAACCCGAAAATCTGAAATAATAACTAACTAATAATAAATATTAAATTATAGGTATTGGAATTTCCTTTCAAATTTGGCTGTTAGTGAATGTAATGGGCACAAATTTATCCGAAGTTACGAATTATCTGAAATAATGAATGCCGCATCTAAGCAAATAGAACGTAACTATCTAATAATAATAAATAACAATAATAATAATAAAACCTTTTTATTATTAATTAATTTGTTCCATACCATTTGTTTAGATGCGGCATTCGTTATTTCGGATAATTTGTAACTTCAGATACATTTGTATTTGTTACGTTCACAAACAGCCAAGTTTGAAAGGAAATTCCAATACCTATAATTTATTAGTTAGTTATTATTTCAAATGTTACTGATTTTCTTTCTTTTTTTTTCGAATTTTTGAATTTCCGAAAATTCGGAAATTCGGAATTCGAAAATTCGGAAATGCGAAAATTTGAAAACCGGAATTTTCGGTTTTCCGATTTTCCGAATTTTCGAATTTCCGAAAAGAGCAAAAAAACTAATGAAACTAAAACAAACAAATCTGTCTAATTGGTATGTCACTGCCCCTCCTATCCACCTCGTCCAATCAGAGAATATCTTAAATTCCTTAAAAAAACAATATGAGTCACTCGGTATAGGGCCCAGAAGATCGTCCACTTCAGCAAGCAGTAAATTCAATATTTTCCTCAAAATTCTACAAACAATACCCCAAAATGACAATGTGAAAGAAGTTTGTTTGAAATCTTTGCAAATTTATTAAAAATAAAAAACTAAAAAATCCCATGAACATAGGCATGACACTCAAAATTGAGCTCGGGTGCATCCTGTTTCCGCTGATCATTCTTGAGATGTTTCTACAACTTGATTTACCACCTGTGGTAAATTCAGTTGATTGGACATGATTTGGAAAGGCACACACCTGTCTATATAAGGTCCCACAGTTAACAGTTCATGTCAGTGCACAAACCAAGTAATGAAGTCCAAGGAATTGTCTGTAGACCTCCGAGACAGGATTGTATCGAGGCACAGATCTGGGGAGGTGTTCAGAAACATTTCTGCAGCATTGAAGGTCCCAATGAGCACAGTGGCCTCCATCATCGGTGAATGGAAGAAGATTGGAACCATGAGGACTCTTCCTAGAGCGGGCTGCCCAGCCAAACTGAGCGATCAGGGGAGAAGGGTCTTAGTCAGGGAGAAGACCAAGAACCTGATGATCACTCTGACAGCGCACCAGTATTTCTCTGTGGAGAGAGGAGAACCTTCCAGAAGAACAACCATCTCTGCAGCACTCCACCAAATTTCTCTGGTCTGATGAAACAAGGATTGAAGTCTTTGGCCTGAATGGCAAACGTCATGTCTGGAGGAAACCAGGCACCGCTCATCACCTGCCCAATACCTTCCCTTTAGCGAAGCATGGTGGTGGCAGCATCATGCCATGGGGATGTTTTTTAGCAGCAGGAACTGGACGAATAGTCAGGATTAGAGATGGGCCGAACACTCCCTGTTCGGTTCGCAGCAGAACTCCTGAACAGGGAAAATGTGCGAACCCCATTGAAGTCTATGGGAGCTGAATAGGAAAAATCAAAAGTGCCCATTTTGAAGGCTTATATGCAAGTAATTGGCCATAAAAGGGGTATGAGGGTCTTGGACATGTATCAATATATATATATATTTTTAAACAATTGTTTTTTTAACCACTTGCCGACCGCCTTCCACATATATACTGTGGCAAGGCGGCTCGGCTGCGCAAACCGACGTACCTGTACATCGGTCCGTACATGTGGTATTGTGGGCTCAATGTCCGCCGGATACCCACGATCATGGTACAGAGAGGCAGAACGGGGATCTGCCTATGTAAACAAGGCGGATCCTAGTTCTGACAACTCAGAGATCTGCTGTTCTTAGTGATCAGGAACAGCGATCTTTGTGTTGTCCCAGCAAACCCATCCACCACACAGTTAGAACACACCCAGGGAACACAGTTAACCCCTTGATCACCTCCTAGTGTTTATCCCTTCCCTGCCAGTGCCATTTATACATTGATCAGTGCATTTTTTAGCACTGTCACTGATCCCCAAAAAAGTGGCAGATATGTCCGCCGCAGTGTTGCAGTCCCGCAAAAAAATCGCAGATCACCACCATTACTAGTAAAAACAATAAAAAAAAATTATAAGTCCCTAAATCTATCCCCTATTTTGTAGATGCTATAACTTTTGCGCAAACCAATCAATATACGCTTATTGAGATTTTTTTACCAAAAATGTGTAGCAGAATACATATTGGCCTAAACTGATGAAGAAATTCGTTTTTTTATATATATTTTTTAAGGATATGTATTATAGCAGAAAGTAAAAAATATTGTTTTTTTTTTTTAAATTGTTGGTCTTTTTTTGTTTATAACGCAAAAAATAAAAACTGCAGAGGTGATCAAATACCACCAAAAGAAATCTCTATTTGTGGGAAAAAAAAGGACGTCTGTTTCGTTTGGGCACAGCGTCGCACGACTGCACAATTGTCAGTTAAAGCGATGCCGTGCCGGGTCACAAAAAATGGCCTGGTCAATAAGGGGGGGGGTAAATCCTTCTGGGGCTGAAGTGGTTAAGGAGCAGTGATCCTAATTATGCTTAAAGTGCAAAAATAACAATGAAAAATTCCTTTAAATATAGTGCCTGGGGGGTTCCCCTTAATGTGCCTGTAAAGTGACGCATCTGTAGCATGCATAAAACATGCTGCAGCAAAAATGACATTTCTAAAGAAACAAAAACGAGTCAAATCCCATTTAAAATGGCTTGCGGTTACAAGTGCCAGCACCCGGCTATTAAAATATAAAGAAAAAACTGTGTGGGGTCACCCCCCCAGTCCATACCAGACCCTTATCTGGGCATGCAGCCTGGCAGGTAAGGTAAGGGGGAGCGAGGGAGTGCCCCCCCTCCTGAACCATAGAAGGCCACGTGCCCTCAACATCGGGGGGTGGGTGCTTTGGGGCAGGGGGCCTCATCCCCACAACCATGGCCGATGGTTGTGGGGGTCTATGGGCAGGGAGGGTGGGGGGGCAAAGCACCCATCCCCCTATTTTGAGGGCATGTGGCCTGCTATGGTTAAGGAGGGAAGGGGTGCTCGCTCATCCCCCCCCTTTCCTGACATGCCAGGCTGCATGCCCAGGTAAGAGTCTGGTGTGGATTTTGTGGGGACCCCACGCCATTTTTTTTTCCATTTTGGCCTGTTGTTCCCCCCCAAATCCATATCAGACCCTCAGGGCCTAGTATGGACTGGGGGGGGTGGGGTCCCACCCTGTTTTATTTCTTTATTTTTTAACAGGCACTTTTTTTTTTTACTCAGCTGTCAGTGGGGAAACTCATTGACAGCTGATGACTCATCGGTTGTTAAGGACACCACGGCCGGCTTCCCGGTCCTGCTCCTTAACAACCAGCTTACACTGCGCCCTGATTGGGCAAAGCTTTGCTCAGTCAGGGTGCAGGATGCGCTCAGTGCATTGCAGGGTGTTCATCTGAACGAACATCCTGCAAACGGGTGTTTGGCGAATGGCCGAACAGGCAAATGTTCGTCAAGAACTCATGCTCGGGCCGAACTGTTCACCCATCCCTAGTCAGGATGGAGGGAAAGATGAATGCAGCAGTGTACAGAGACATCCTTGATGAAAACCTGATCCAGAGCGCTCTGGACCTCAGAATGGGGTGAAGGTTCATCTCCCAACAGGACAACGACCCTAAACACACAGACAAGATAACAAAGGAGTGGCTACGGGACAACTCTGCGAATGTCCTTGAGTGGCCCAGCCAGAGCCCAGACTTGAACCCGATTGAACATCTCTGGAGAGATCTGGAAATGGACGACACTTCCCAACCAACCTGATGGAGCTTGAGAGGTTCTGCAAAGAAGAATGGGAGAAATTTCCCAAAAATAGGTGCGCCAAGCTTGTAGTATCATACTCAAAAAGACTTGAGGCTGTAATTGGTGCCAAAGGTGCTCCAATAAAGTATTGAGCAAAGGCTGTGAATACGTATGTACATGAGATTTTTTAATTTTTTATTTTGAATAAATTTGCAAAGATTTCAAACAAACTTCTTTCACGTTGTCATTATGGGGTATTGTTTGTAGAATTTTGAGGAAAATAATTAATTTAGTCCATTTTAGAATAAGGCTGTAACATAACAAAATGTGGAAAAAGTGAAGCGCTGTGAATACTTTCCGGATGCACCGCATGCTGGTCATTCGGTTTTTAATTTTGGCGAGTCGGCTGGCAGCGGGCATCACGATTGATGAGGGATTTACAACGAGGGATATTTTGTTGGCATTGCCAATCGTTTGGGTGTCTTTATTTCCGGGTTACTTTTTTTTGAATATGGCATCTGAAATTCTTTGCAATTTGCCAAACCCTGGAGCAGTTCAGCTCATCCCTGGTTTTTAGAGACTGCAAAAAAAGTCATTTCCATTTAGGCCTCACTAGTGATTGGCATTTTTCCGCACTATGACACAAAGCCATTCACCACTAGGGCACATAGAAAACAACTGTCTTCTATGTGCCCCATTATCACTGCACTGTATTTTATTGCACAGCACAGGAAGGCACCGCATATCACTGCAAACAGCGCACCCTGCTGCTGCGTAGTGACATGAATGAATTGTCACTTTGTGCACTTCAAATAAAGTTGGCAAAAAAAGAAAGAAAGGGAACTGTGAGATGCGGTAAAAAGCTCAACACACCACTCCCTGACGCACATCACTGCAACCCAAAACTGCTCACATAGAAAAATGCAATGTTTTTGTGTGCGATGGACTGTGTGAATGAGTCCTGAGAGAAATCGATCTAGTAGGGAGGTACAAGAATCAGTAGGAAGAATAGTATAGGTAGCAAAGCAAATACACTTTATTAGGTACACCTATTCAATGGCTTGGTAACACAAATTGCTAATCAGCCAATCACATGGCAGCAACTCAATGCATTTAGACGACTTGCTGAAGTTCAAGCCGAGCATCAGAATAGGGATGAAAGGGGATTTAAGTGACTTTAAACGTTGCATGGTTGTTGGTGCCAGACGGGCTGGTCTGAGCATTTCAAAAACTGCTGATCTACTGGGATTTTCACACACAGCCATCTCTCGGGTTTACAGAGAATGGTCCGAAAAAGAGAAAATATCCAGTGAGCGGCAGTTGTGTCAACGAAAATGCCTTGTTGATGTCAGAGGACAGAGGAGAATGGACAGACTGGTTTGAAAATGATAGAAAGGCAACAGTAACTCAAATAACCACTCGTTACAACCAAGGTATGCAGAATACCATCTCTGACCGCACAACACATCGAACCTTGAAGTAGATGGGCTACAGCAGTAGAAGACCACACCGGGTGCCACTCCTGTCAGCTAAGAAAAGGAAACTGAGGCTACAACTCGCACAGGCTCACCAAAATTGGACAATAGAAGATTGGAAAAATGTTGCCTGGTCTGATGAGTCTCGATTTCAGTGGCAACATTCAGATGTTAGTGTCAGAATTTGGTGTAAACAACATAAAAGCATGGATCCATCCTGCCTTGTATCAACAGTTCAGGCTGGTGGTGGTGTAATGGTGTGGGAGATATTTTCTTGGCACACTTTGGGCCCCTTAGTACCAATCGATCATTGTTTAAACTCCACGATCTACCTGAGTATTGTTGCTGACCATGTCCATCCCTTTATGACTACAGTGTACCCATCTTCTGATGGCTCCTTCCAGCAGGATAATGCACCATGTCACAAAGCTCCAATCATCTCACCACTGGACAATGAGATCACTGTACTCCAATGGCCTCCACACTCACCAGATCTCAGTCCAATAGAGCACCTTTGGGGTGTGGTGGAATAGGAGATCCGCATCATGGATGTGCAGCCAACAAATCTGCAGCAACTGCGTAATACTATTATGTCACTATGGACCAAAATTTCTGAGGAACGTTTCCAACACCTTGATGGATCTATGCCATGAAGAATTAAGACAGTTCTGAAGGCAAAAGGGGATCCAACCCGGTACTAGCAAGGTGTACCTAATAATGTGGCCGGTGAGTGTATATTGCATAGACACTGATAGACCCACTGACTCTATAAAACAAAAAACACGGAGTCAGTTACGATTGTCTGAAAATACTTATTCTTGGCTGAGTTTATTTTTTTTTTAAATGTTAAAAATGGTTGTTATACAGATTTTCCTACATCCTAAAATACAGGTTTTTTTTTGTCAGCATCCTAACCAGCCTGTGGAATTTAAATGATGTGTAATTGTGCAGAAAATACAACCATCTGTGTT
Organism: Aquarana catesbeiana; assembly: GCF_042186555.1. NCBI lineage: Eukaryota > Metazoa > Chordata > Amphibia > Anura > Ranidae > Aquarana > Aquarana catesbeiana. The sequence continues at coordinate 649,417,200 of NC_133327.1, forward strand.
TCCAGGGCATCCAAATTGTTTTGAAATCCATTTGAAAACCGTAGCACTTATGCAAAAGCAGCTTGTCTTAAAGGATGTAACCCGGCTTTCCAGATGTACGGGGAAGACTAATAGAGGGCCGGGTGTCGGTGTGTTATATAACAAACAGTTAGGAGCAACCAAAGCAGCTGATATTTAACCACTTAAGGACCGGAAGGATTTACCCCCTTAATGACCAGGCCATTTCTGCAATATGGCACTGCGTACCCAAGCAAAATTGACGTTCTTTTTTCCCACAAATAGAGCTTTCTTTTGGTGGTATTTGATCACCTCAACGGTTTTTATTTTTTGCGATATAAACAAAAAAAGACCGACAATTTTTTTTAAAAAAGCAATATTTTTTACTATAATAAATATCCCCAAAAATATATAAAAAACTAATTTCTTCCTCAGTTTAGGCCCATATGTATTCTTCTACAAATTTTGTGGTAAAAAAATTAAAAAATCGCAATAAGAGTTTATTGATTGGTTTGCGCAAAAGTTATAGCGTCTACAAAATTATGGCATTTTGATTATTATTATTATTTTTTTTTTTTTTACTAGTAATGGGGATGATCAGCGATTTTTGGCAGGACTGTGACATTGTGGTGGACAGATCGAAAACTTTTGACACTTTTTTGGGACCACTGACATTCATACAGCGATCAGAGCTATAAAAATGCACTGATTACTGTATAAATAACACTGGCAGGGAAGAAGTTAACACTAGGGGGCGATCAAGGGGTTAAGTGTGTCCTAGGAGGTGTTTCTAACTGTGGGAGTGTACTGACTGGAGGAGGAGAGAGATCGCTGTTCCTGATCACTAGGTACAGACGATCTCTCTCTAGTCCCCTGTCAGAACGGGGGTCTGTTTACATTGACAGATCCCCGTTCTGTCTCTCTGTGAAGCGATCGCGGGTGGCCGCCGGTCATGTGCATCAGCTCCGACGCCGTGCACGCTTCCATGGTATCTATTGCACAAAGCAACGTAGAGCTACGATTCGTGCAATAGAGCCAACCTGCCACAGTATAATGACGTCGGCTGGTTGGCAAGTGGTTAAAGCGGTATTAAACCCAAAACCAAAAATGGAATATATTGCAGCTTATCAATCCTTAGATGTGGTGGCTGTATTCATATTCTTTTCTTTGGCTTTTTTCACCTCTGTTTTCACCTGGTGATCTGGCTAGTAACAATCCTCCTGTATTAGTGACAAGCAACTCTGAATGAATGAGAACAAGAGACGCAACCAAAGCTTCTGGGGATTGATATGGTAAGTATGCTCCTGTAGGGGTTGATTTAACCACTTCAATACTGGGCACTTTCACCCCCCTCCTGCCCAAGCCAATTTTCAGCTTTCGACGCTGTCATAGTTTGAATGACAATTAAGCGGTCATGCAACACTGTACCCATAAGAAATTTTTATCATTTTTTTTTCACACAAATAGAGCTTTTTTTAGTGGTATTTTATTGCGAATGGGGTTTTTTTCAACAACAACACAAAACAACACAAAACTTTGAAAAAAAAAAAGTTTTTCTCCTCTTCTGGGGGTCCAAACAAAAGTTCCTTGAGGGCGGGATCCATGCCATAGGAAGTGGAGACGACACACAATGTCTTTGGGATTGCTAAAATTAGCTTTTAAAAGAAATCTCTGGCTATAGGACATGTTTTTCTCTCTTCCATCGTCTTGATTGGTAAATATACACCTCCTTGTGTGATTAAATATATTATTATTATTATTATTATACAGGATTTATATAGCGCCAACAGTTTACGCAGCGCTTTACAATATAAAAGGGAGACAATACATATAATATATGTTATAACATATGGTATATGTTATAATACAATAAAATACAAGAGGATTAAGAGGGCCCTGCTCAGAAGAGCTTACAATCTAATAGGGTGGGGCAGGTGGTACAAAAGGTTGTAACTGTGGGGAATGAGCTGATGGTAGTGGTAGGAGATTAGTTGGAGACGTGATAGGCTTTCCTGAAGAGATGAGTTTTCAGGGATCGCCTGAAGGTAGCAAAAGTAGGGGATAGCCGGAAAGATGGAGGTAGCGAGTTCCAGAGGATGGGAGAGGCTCTGGAGAAATCCTGGAGACGAGCATGGGAGGAGGAGATGAGAGAGCTTGAAAGCAGGAGGTCTTGAGAGGAGCGGAGAGGTAGATTTGGGTGATATTTGGAGACAAGATTGGTGATGTAGCTCGGGGCAGAGTTGTGGATGGCTTTGTATGCTGTGGTTAGTATTTTGAATTTAATTCGCTGGGTGATTGGGAGCCAGTGTAGGGATTGGAGGAGAGGGTTGGCAGACACTGAGCGGTTGGTAAGGTGGATAAGTCTGGCAGCAGCATTCATGATAGACTGAAGAGGGGAAAGCCTATGGAGAGGTAGGCCAATGAGAAGGGAGTTGCAATAGTCAAGGCGAGAGATAACAAGGGAGTGAACGAGGAGCTTGGTGGTTTCATTTGTTAAAAAGGGGTGAATTTTAGAGATGTTACGGAGGTGAATTCTACAAACTTTTGACAACGATTGGATTTGAGGCTGAAATGACAAGTCAGAGTCTAGGATTACACCCAGTACCCTGGCGTGAGGGGAGGGACTGATGGTTGCATTGTTGATTTTGATGGAAAAGTCATGGAGGGGGGCACGGGCGGGGGGGAATATTAATAGCTCAGTTTTAGAGAGATTTAGTTTAAGGAAGTGGTGCGACATCCATGCTGATATGTCAGTTAGTAAGTTAGTAATGCGAGAGGAGACTGAAGGAGTGAGGTGAGGAGTAGACAGATAGATTTGGGTGTCATCAGCGTATAAGTGGCATTGGAAGCCGTGGGCGGTTATTAAGTGACCAAGGGAGGAGGTGTAGATAGAGAAGAGAAGGGGTCCAAGAACCGAGCCTTGGGGGACCCCCACAGAAAGCGGCAATGGAGAGGAGGAGACAGAATTGTAGGTGACACTGAAGGAGCGCTGTGATAAATAGGCAGAGAACCAGGATAGAGCAGAATCTCGGAGGCCAAGGGAATGTAGTTTATTGAGAAGGAGCGGGTGGTCAACAGTATCAAAGGCCGCAGAGAGGTCAAGTAGTAGGAGTATGGAGTACTGGCTGTTGGTTTTAGCAGTTAGTAAATCGTTAGTGAGTTTTAGTAAGGCAGTTTCGGTGGAGTGCTGCGAGCGAAAGCCAGACTGTAAGGGGTCAAGAAGGTTATTTAGACTGAGGTAGAAGCTAAGATGGTTGTAGACTAAGCGTTCTAGAAGTTTAGAGGTGAATGGGAGCAATGAGATGGGTCTTAAGTTGTTCAGGTTGGTAGGGTCCAGTGAGGGCTTTTTAAGAATGGGAGTGATCTGCGCATGTTTTAGAGGGGAGGGGAAGATGCCACTAGAGAGGGAGAGATTAAAGATGTGGGTGAGGGAGCATAGGATAGAAGAAGAGGGTGACCGTAGTAATTATGGGCAAACAAATCAAATGATTATTAAAATGCAAAATATTTCCTTTTCTCTCTGCATAGAAAAAATACCCCCTGAAGAAGACCACAATTACGGGTCGAAATGCGTAGGGTTTTTATGCGGAAGACCAATTTTTGCAGTAAAATGCAATTTTATTAAGATTTCATACAATATGTAGTTCCATGTTGATTGATGGTTTTGACATTTTCAAGTGAATGCCAGAGCTCAATTTTTTATGTAACTGTCAAATTGTTTTTTGATACAATAAAAAAAATCATTAATGACTTTTGAACAATTTCTTGGCTGCTAAAAAAACTCATGAGGGAATTTTTCCATTATACAAATGTTTTGGGGTGTGTAGCACCATTAGCTAACACATATGTGTTTTTCTCTTTTCTAGTTTTTATTTGTTTGTGTTATACAATTTTGCAAATAAATCAACTTTCTTTTTAAATTTAGGTCAAACTGGATTCTGCTACATTTCTTTCATAAAAATAACCCAAATCAGTGTATATTATTTAGTTTGTAGGAAAGTTCACAAGACTGTAGGAAAGAGTCATCAAACTATGGTATATACTGTATCTGAAAATCGATTAATCAATGTACTGATGGGCTCATTTCTGGAGGCCTGAAAATGCAAGGACAGTGCAAATACCCCCTAATGACTGTTTTTGGAAAGTAGACAGTCCAAGGTAATTAGTAAGGGGCATGGAGAGTTTTTGAAGTAATTTTTTGTCACAATTATTTGGGAAATTAAGAACTTTAAAATTATTTTTTTTCCTTTTTTTTTTTACATACTGTCACCAGTGCACTACAGTGGTATCATATAACTGGTTAACTGGTGTGGTAGTGATCAGGGACACTGACTGGTGACAGTATGTAAAAAAAAAAAATACTGTGTATATATATATATATACAGTATCTCACAAAAGTGAGTACACCCCTCACAGGTTTGTAAATGTTTTATTATATCTTTTCATGTGACAACACTACTGAAGAAATTACACTTTGCTACAATGTAAAGTAGTGAGTGTACAGCTTGTATAACAGTGTAAATTTGCTGTCCCCTCAAAATAACTCAACACACAGCCATTAATGTCTAAACCGCTGGCAACAAAAATGAGTACACCCCTAAGTGAAAATGTCCAAATTGGGCCCAATTAGCCATTTTCCCTCCCCGGTGTCATGTGACTCATTAGTGTTACAAGGTCTCAGGTTTGAATGGGGAGCAGGTGTGGTAAATTTGGTGTTATCGCTCTCACTCTCTCATACTGGTCACTGGAAGTTCAACATGGCACCTCATGGCACACAACTCTCTGAGGATCTGAAAACATGAATTGTTGCTCTACATAAAGATGGCCTAGGCAATAAGAAGATTGTCAAGACCCTGAAACTGTGAGCTACAGCACGGTGGCCAAGACCATACAGCGGTTTAACAGGACAGGTTCCACTCAGAACAGGCCTCGCCATGGTCGACCAAAGAAGTTGAGTGCACATGCCCAGCGTCAATTCCAGAGGTTGTCTTTGGGAAATAGACATATGAGTGCTGCCAGCATTGCTGCAGAGGTTGAAGGGGTGGGGGGGTCAGCCTGTCAGTGCTCAGACCATACGCCGCACACTGCATCAAATTGGTCTGCATGGCTGTCATCCCAGAAGGAAGCCTCTTCTAAAGATGATGCACAAGAAATCTCACAAACAGTTTGCTGAAGACAAGCAGACTAAGGACATGGATTACTGGAACCATGTCCTTTGGTCTGATGAGACCAAGATAAACTTATTTGGTTCAGATGGTGTCAAGCGTGTGTGGCGGCAACCAGGTGAGGAGTACAAAGACAGGTGTGTCTTGCCTACAGTAAAGCATGGTGGTGGGAGTGTCATGGTCTGGGGCTACATGAGTGCTGCCAGCACTGGGGAGCTACAGTTCATTAAGGTAACCATGAATCCCAACATGTACTGTGCCATACTGAAGCAGAGCATGATCCCCTCCCTTCGGAGACTGGGCCGCAGGGCAGTATTCCAACATGATAACGACCCCAAACATAACTCCAAGATGACCACTGCCTTGCTAAAGAAGCTGAGGGTAAAGGTGATGGACTGGCCAAGCATGTCTCCAGACCTAAACCCTATTGAGCATCTGTGGGGCTTCCTCAAATGGAAGGTGGAGGAGCGCAAGGTCTCCAACATCCACCAGCTCCGTGATATTGTCATGAAGGAGTGAAAGAGGACTTCAGTGGCAAACTGTGAAGCTCTGGTGAACTCCATGCCCAAGAGGGTTAAGGCAGTGCTGGAAAATAATGGTGGCCACACAAAATATTGACACCTTGGGCCCAATTTGGACATTTTCGCTTAGGGGTGTACTCACTTTTGTTGCCAGCGGTTTAGACATTAATGGCTGTGTGTTGTGTTATTTTGAGGGGACAGAAAATTTACACTGTTATACAAGCTGTACACTCACTACTTTACATTGTAGCAAAGTATCATTTCTTCAGTGTTGTCACATGAAAAGATATAATAAAATATTTACAAAAATGTGAGGGGTGTACTCACTTTTGTGAGATATATATATATATTTATTTATTACATTTTCTTCTTTTTTGTAACGATTTTCTAACACACTGTGACTAGAGCAATATAGTATTACCATAGTAACACTGTACTACTCTTGGGAAGTGATCAGGATTTTTTTTTTTCCTTTACACATTATGATTGCATATATTTATTTTTATTTATTTATTTATTTATTTCAGGTACTTATATAGCGCCGTCAATTTACATAGCGCTTTACATATACATTGTACATTCACATCAGTCCCTACCCTCAAGGAGCTTACAATCTAAGGTCCCTAACTCACATTCATACATACTAGGGACAATTTAGACAGGATCCAATTAACCTACCAGCATGTCTTTGGAGTGTGGGAGGAAACCGGAGTACCCGGAGGAAACCCACGTAGGCACAGGGAGAACATGCAAACTCCAAGCAGGTAGTGTTGTGGTTGGGATTTGAACCAGTGACCCTTCTTACGGCTAGGCGAGAGTGCTACCACTACACCACTGTGCCGCCCGCATATACAGTACCAATAAATTTCATTGGTATAAGCAACCATTTTTACTAATTGAAACTTGTTCATTCATTGTCTTTTGTTGTGATTAGCTGTGATTGGTCAAAGCTAATCACACGGACTGTGATTGGCCTGTCTGTACCACGTGTTCACTGTGACCATTCACAGCTAGTAACACAATTGTATACATTGGATGGCATGAAAAGAAGCTTACAATTGTTTACAATTGTCATGTGATCTGCTGTGATTGGTCACAGAGATCACATGACACTGGCAGCGGGCCGGGTGCAGTGATCAATCATCAGCTGTGTCTGGCGCATGAAGTCAGGCTACAGGAATTGGGGGGGGGGGGGAATAGAACTTTGAAATGGCCATGTGCTTAAAGGACAGATTTGTTCTACTTTGGAGACAATAGATGTTTTGTGCGGGACTCTGAAGGAAGGAACTATGAGGAAAATTCTATCAATGGAAAGCCCACGTTAAAACTGTTTAGTTCACCTATGCCTATCCCATACATGGGCCGAACACCCCCTGATTTGGTTTGCGCCAGAACTCTCAAACATTCCAAAAGTTCGGACCAGAACCGCAAACCCTATTAAAGTCCATGGGATCCGAACTTGAAAAATCAAAAGTGCCCGTTTTGAAGACCTATATGCAAGTTATTGGACATAAAGAGTATGGGGGCCCGGGTATTGCCCTGGGAGACAAAAAAACAGTGTCCCCGATGTAGATCCATCGTCAATCATGATGCCCACTGCACTGCTAGACCCAAAACTAAATAAAATAAAACGCTCCGCCCACGACGAAGGCTAACCGCCGAATGCCTGCTCCGAAGATGAAAAGTTTTAAATAGGTAAGGGGGGTCACTGACTGGTGCATGCTGGGTCGGTGACGGCACAAGGGGGCAGTGCCACCAGATGGCCCCACCCCTTACCTATTTAAAAACTGTCAAAGGACAGAGTAGGCATTCGGCGGTTAGCCTTCGTTGTGGGTGGAGCATTTTTTTGGGGGGTCAGGTGCGTGCGGGGGCATTATGATTGATGGTGAATGTTTTTTTTACACTTTTTTTGGTGAATGAGTAGGGGTACAATGTAGCCCATACTCATTCACATAGGGGAGGCTATGTTAAAGGGGGCTTTCAGATTCCGATAAGCCTCCTGCCTGCAGATCATCAATGTGGGGACAAGGTGCTTTGGGGTGGGGAGGGCAGCATCTTCAAGCTAAGGGTTTGGCTTATGGTTGTGGCGTGACCCCATTGACTTGAATGAGCAGTGCTACCTGTCAACTCAACAAGTCACAATAAATTTTCCCTGGCCATGACACAAAGTATCATGGCTGTGCCATGTGTACAGCCCCCTCCGAGTGTATAGTAGCTTTTTGGTAGGTGGTTGGGGGCGGTTAAATGGCGGTTCAACCATTGCTTTTACTTGTCCCTGTCTGCCCTTGTGAAAGAGGCCTCATGGTTACATGAAAGGTTGAAGTGGCTGAAATCCTTTTAATTTAGAAACACATAAAAACACTCTTCCAGAGACAAGGTACACAACTAATGTTCTGGCAATTCACTGCAAACTGGGAAGGCTTTTTGAAGGCTCACAGCCAAATCAAAGCAGATAATGAGCCAGCGCTCATTAGGCTTTTTTAGAACTACAGTACAGTCATCAGCTGTGGCTCACTGCATAAGTCAAACATTACTTAAACATACACTCACATGGATGCTGATAAGCAAGTACATTAACATTCTTTAATGAATACAGTCTTGACCAATAATAACACGTCAAAATACAAGATCTTCTTACTGGTTAAGCTGGCTGTACACTTATAGATAATTTTTTGTTTATCCTCCAGACTGAACAAAAGAAATCTAGCAAATTTCCTATTTGGAAATCTTTCCAGCCGGTTATTGTACTCTGACAGCCAATGGAAGCTAGGTTTTTCGTGTTTCTCTATACAATGCAGGCAGATCATGGCTGGTGGTGGCAGGATTATAAGCAGGGGTTGGTAACTTCTCTCCTGGGTGTGTAAGTGTGGGTTGGACTGTTTCTTTCCCTTATAAATGTTGGGCCTTGGCGAGGTAGCGTTAGAAGGTTGATGGAAAGCGGTAACCTGTTGTGAGCTACCATTAGGGTTGCCACCTCATCCCTTTAAAACCCAACACATATTAATTACACAGGTTCTGTGGCTGATTAAGGTGATAATTAAACTCACTTGGTGCCTTATCTGCATTAAGTTAGCCTCAGAACCTGTGTAATTCATATGTGTTCGGGTTTAAAGGGATGAGGTGGCAAACCTAGCTACCATATAAAGTTACAGACTATCACTGAGATATAGTCTTTAGGGTAGGCCTGGAGCAGGAATGAAAGGAGAGCCCATTTCAGGGGAAAACCTACAAAAGAGGAATAGTGGAAGAGCTGGTTGGCACCCCCTTGTTAAAAATTGATCAAGAAGGGACAGTGTCGCATTTAACATATATATTTGGAGTCTATGACTGAAGAGAACTTTGTACCCTGTTCGTGTTTGCAGTTCAAAAGGCTGATCGTGTACACCAGGGATATGCAAATAGCGGACCTCCAGCTGTTACAGAACTACAAGTCCCATGAGGCATAGCAAGACTCTGAAAGCCACAAGCATGACACCCAGAGGCAGAGGCATGATGGGACTTGTAGTTTTGCAACAGCTGGAGGTCTGCTTATTGCATATCCCTGGTGTAGACAATCATTTATTTAGAGAGGTGGCTCAGGCTGGGAGCACGTGAGTAACCAAAATAGCCGAGTTCCTCCATAACCAAGGTTACCCATTACTCATTCCATTACTGTCTCTGGAGGGCAATGGAAGGTGCCCTGGACCAGCATGGCTGTTGCTGGTGGCCAATTAGGGACCTACTAAGAGGGTGCTGTACATAGCTTTCTGAAAACACCACAACACCCTGCCTCGGTACTCCTCTCAAGTGGAATTGACTGGCTCTTGGGAGAAGTTATGCAAATAATGGGTTGATGGGTGGATGTCATTCTGGAGAAGTGGGTGTTCCAGAACAGACTGAATTTGCATGCAGACCACTCTAGGCAACACCCAAATGTGATGCTAAGCCTCCATGATTGAAAGAACTGAAAGCCAATCAGTCAAAGGGACTGGCCAAAGGCTCTTAGACTGGGCAGGAATGGGTTAGGTGGATGTCCCCCAGCCAGGAAAGGTGGGCTCTTTCTTTAGGTGGATGTCCTCCAGCCAAGAGATGAGGTGAGCTCCTTCTTTAGATGGATATCCTCCAGCCAGGAGATGAGGTGGGCTCTTTCTGCCTTGATGCGGCTTCTAATTCACACTGTGGCTGCAGTCACTGTTCAGCCAACAATTTTCCAACTGGCTCCTTCGGCCCCTGAAGGATGTCTGGCAAAGTGCTGCTAACAGGGATTCTTGTTGCATTTCCAGTAGCATTTTGCTGGCATCACTAGGGGTCGTTCAACAAAGTGTTTTTTGACATAGAGGCAAGCGGAAATGTAATATATATATATATATATATATATATATATATATATATATATATATATATATATATATATATATATACAGTATATTTATATACTGCTTATGGAACATTAAAGCTTTATGTACATGGTATCTTGGAGTGTGGCTATTATTGGGTTGTAAAGGGTAGGACGTGTATTGAAGTTTTCTTTCATGTCACGCTGGTAAGCCTATTGCCCCGTACACATGGTCGGACATTGATCGGACATTCCGACAACAAAATCCTAGGATTTTTTCCAACGGATGTTGGCTCAAACTTGTCTTGCATACACACGGTCACACAAAGTTGTCGGAAAATCCGATCATTCTGAACGCGGTGACGTAAAACACGTACGTCGGGACTATAAACGGGGCAGTAGCCAATAGCTTTCATCTCCTTATTTATTCTGAGCATGCATGGCACTTTGTGCGTCGGATTTGTGTACACACAATCGAATTTTGTTGTCGGAAAATTTTATAGCCTGCTCTCAAACTTTGTGTGTCGGAAAATCCGATGGAAAATGTGTGATGGAGCCTACACACGGTCGGAATTTCCGACAACAAGGTCCTATCACACATTTTCTGTCGGAAAATCCGACCGTGTGTACAGGGCATAACACAGGAGTGCCTGGAGCCGTGTGTAATTCTGCTGTTAGATATACCATTGTACTTTAAAAATCTTTCCAATTTTTATTTTTCCTAAGTGGCCACATTTGATGAGCATACTTTATTCAACATAACAGAAAAAAACTCTTTTTTACTCCCACCAAATGAATAAAATTGAGTAATCGGTCAGACAAAAGTGGTGAAAGCCAGCAATCAGAGATGGCTGCAACCGTTTTAGTAAATGTAGTTCAACCTTGAGATGTCACAGTGATTAGGATTTTGCAATTCCCCCCTTTCGCCCACATATTTTCCATATTTTCTTGGATTAATGGTTTTTAGGAAAGAGTTTTCTGCTGTCTACACTACACAGTCATGATTTAATTGCATACACCCAACTCAGCACACTTTTATAAGAGTTTAGAAAACAATTTTCTATTTTGCCAAACGCCTTTTAACCTCCGGCTGAACTTGTCATTACCCAGAATCCTCGGCTGCTTTAGAGACTCTATCCACAGATAATTATAGCCCTGTTTTTGAACCGGCGTAAGACGTGAAATCGCTGACAACAAGCCTTTTTTTAATGCCGTCTCTCTGTAGGGCAATATTTCACTGTATTTTTTCCGTCCCGAAACACGCTATAAGTTATGTTGTGTTCCCAGCTTGTAATCATGATCAATTTCACCAGCCACACCCTCAGGAGACCTGAGGAGCTGACAGAAATGCCTGTGAGTGCATTAGTTATACTTGCCAAATATGTTTTTCATCTAAAATGTTTAACAAATGAATATAAATACAAAACTCTATGTAAAGTTACTACTTGTTCTTCAGTGAGGTGGCATAGGGAGGACTACTCAAGAGAAGAGAGGGGCTGCCTACAGGTAAGCCTGCTCTAAATTTTTTCACCACCGTATATACTATATATGGCTAAAGTAAACGAATAACCCTCAAAATTACTAACTTGTATGTTTTCAGTGAAGGGTACAGCATACAAAGACATTTTAGACCAGCCTTTGTCAAGAGGTTAGTAAGGGTTCTTTGAACAATTAACAATTTCTGTCTCTAACACCAATGATGTATTTGGCTGTCTGGAACCGCTAATGCAAGGAGCATTCTTCCCTCTGACCATCAGTGTAAAAGGGCCTTTTTTCAACTGACCAGCAATGTAAGGGGGCACATCTTAACCAACCACCAAAATGAAGGAACGCTACAATTTTGTCCATCTGTATTTATTTTCTAGTCATTATCATCATTTGCCTAATTTCATTATTATTCAAAATAATTTTGATGTATAGAACAACCCTGGGTGTCTAATATATGCCAAGTATGCCACATCCTTATTCTTTTATTTATTCGTATTTGCAGGGGTTCCCTGAGAGCTGAAATTTACTTTAAGTGTTAAAAAGTTTAAGAAAAGCTGTATTAGACAACTGTGTTCTTCCAAAATGCTGACAACAGTTTGGGAAAGGCCCTTTTTTGTTCCAGCATGACTGTACCCCATAGAGAATAACAGCTCCATGAAGACCTTGTTATTGCCACTACTACACCAATACTATGATAGCTTGCAATAGGTAAGGACAGTAGAGGGCCCGCAGCCATCTTGCGGTCTCCCAGTGATCTCCAGGGCTCTCATCCACATCCATAGGCTCCAGAGACAACTGAAACCTGCTCTGGACCCAATCGGACCCTGCTTGGACCCACATGAAGCGGAAGACCCACATCTTTTAACGCTCTTAACCCTTTACTTCTTCACATGTACTGCAATCCCCCCAAGGAAGCTCATCCTGTTCTGCGAAGGTCCATCCCTGGAAGCTGACCTTGAATGACGTTTCTACATGTACAGTATATGCCTGATATCACTACATTGTCTTGTAAGTTGTCAATTGTGTGAATAAAGTTTTTATACACTCAGATGTGCCCTCTCTCTGCTGTCCTTATCTATTACTGTGGAGAATCTTCAGTCTCTTGACTGGTGCTGTACTACAGTGTATTGGAAGCAGTCCACCACCTCACCTGGACCCCCTAAGCCATCTTCCTCCAGTGTGTTGGTCACGTACACTTCTGCACCATATCTCTCCACATATATGATAGCTTGCAGTCTTTAATAAACTTTAAGCTTGAAGCCTTGCTTCCACCATCACATTTCATCTGGCTTTTCTTTTGTTAGGGTAATGTTCTGCTTTACATCATGGCTGCCTGTCATTTCTTGGATGTCATTCATCCACCATGTCCTTCTTTATCTTTTCCCATTCTTTTCCTTGCTCTCTTCCACAATTTACCATAGGTCCTGTCCAACTGAGTCTTTTGCAATATGGCCAAACCATTGGCATTTTCTCTTTAATTTTCCTTCCAACCGACGTCAGTATCATTGACATAACAACATGGTTTGATTTTACATTTCTAAAGCTGCTGACGAAAGGCTGTGCAAATGCTGCAGAGACAACTCTTGTCTACCAGGCCTTGCCAGGTCATAACATTTATAATCCACAACAAAAGAAGCAGGACCAAGGTGCTCACTGCTCAACCAGAGGTTTTTTGTTAAAGAAGGCAATTAATAGCAGAGCATTGAAAGCAAAAGACCTTGACATGTTTCACACTAAACATGCGTAATCAAATGAGTAAGCAGGTTTAGCATGAAAGGCAACATGGTTTGATGAGTTTGGTGTGGAGGAACTGGAGTGGCCTACACAGAGCCCTGATCCCAACCCTACTGAACACTTTTGGCACAATGAGCACACATTTTGGATACACACTCCAAAATCTTCTGGAAAGCTTTCTCAAATGAGTGGAGGCTGTTATAGGTGGAAAGTGGAGGGTTGGGGAAAATTCATATTAATGCCTATGGCTGTAGAATGGGATGTCTAGAAGCTTGGCCATATGTTAAATATCTCAATGTATGTGCTTAACCACTTCAATATAGGGCACTTTCACCCACTTCCTGCCGAGGCCAATTTTCAGCTTTAAGCACTGTCGCACTTTAAATGACAATTGCGTGGTCATGCAACACTGTACCCATATGAAATGTTCAATATTTTTTTGAGACAGAGCTTTCTTTTCATTGAATTTAATCACCACTGGGTTTTTATTTTTTGCCAAACAAATTTAAAAATAAAGAAAAAGTTGAAAAAAAACAAAAAAAAGTTTTCTTCATCTCTGTTATAAAATTTTGCAAGTAAATTATGTTTCTTCTTCTCTGATATGCGCTGATGAGGCTGCACTGAAAAGTGGCATTGATATGCTGCACTGGTGGGCACTGATATGTTGCACTGATGGGCACTGATATGTTGCACTGATGGGACTGCTCTGATGAAAAGTGCCCTGATTATCAGTACGTCATTAGCTCTTTACCCTGATCGGTGATGCGATGTGTGCGGACATAGCTCACCACCAATCGCCATGCTGCACACCCCCCGGGGCACACATGAGCGGCGTGATGTGAAGAATGTCATATCTGTCATTTAGCTATAGGCCTTCTTTAATATTAATTGGTCCCTGGGCAAACATTTTCTTGAGGCCCCCCTTCCATGTAATTTCACTCTCCACAAACACAATAAATAGCAGCTAGACTCAAAATCAGTTTACCGAATCAGATCAGGTAGCTATTGCGATTGGTTGCCCGAGGTTACAGTCCATCATTACTGCTCACTGACTGGCTGCTAGAGGTTACAGCACACATTATGGCTCACTGATTATTTGCTAGAGGTTACAGCACGTGACTTCTGCTTGTTGATTGGTTGCTAGAGATTACTGTACACCAATACTGCTCAGATTGGTTGCTAGAGGTTACTGGACATTCGTACCACTCACTAATTATTTGCTAGAGGTTACTGCTCATTATTACTGCTCACTGATTGGTTGCTAGAGGTTGCCGCATATCCTTACCGCTCAATCATTGGTTGCAAGAGGTTAATGCACATCTTTACTGCCCAGTGATTGGTTGCTAAAGGTTACAGCACATCATCTCCTCACTGCCTGCACACCATGGACTGGGGAGGTGAGGGGACTCATCAACAGACAGAAAACTCCTAGGGATCCTAGAACTCCTGGCATCAGTGGCAATTCTAGGGGAGGGTGGGGTGATCAGTGGCAAAGCTGGAGGGGGGGGGGGTTGATGGGATCAGTGGCAGTGGTGGGGAATGGGATTAGTTAGGAGGCAATACACTGTGGCAAATTCTGAATCATGTAGAGCAAAGCTGGAAATCTTTGGCAATTAAATAGTGAGGGATTTTACACTGACCACCAATATGAAGGGGGATTTACACTGACTACCAATGTGAGGGTGAATTTGCGCTGACCACCATGTAATAGGGGATTTTACACCACCCACCAAAGAGGGATTTCTACACTGACACCAATGTAATAGGAGCATATAATCCAATCACCAGTGTAAGGGGGAATATACAATGACCTCCATGTAGGGGGGAATATACATTGACAACGATTGTTGAGGAGATTTGTACTGACCACCAATGTTAGGGGGGATTTAATACTGACCACCAATGTAAAGGGTGATTTACACTGATCATCATTGTAAGGGCAATTCTGCACTTACCACCAATGTAAAGGGAAATGTACACTGATCACCAATGTAATGAAGAATTTAAACTGACAACCAATGTAAGGAGGACCTTCATACTGGCCACTAGTGTGAATGAATGGATTGTACACCAAGCCCCAATGTAATAAGAAGATTTACACTGACCACCTATGTAACCTAGACATTTAGCCTGCGTTCACATTTCTTTGTGTCCGAAACGCATGCAAAATCGCTTTCCTGACACCACAGAAAGGTGCTGCCCTTCAGCAGATACACAGCAGTGGCATTAATTATTAATGACACCCTCACGCCTCTGCTGAGATGTGCATTTTCACATCCACCAAAATTCATGGTGCTGTGGCACCATGTTATTTTAAAAAAGGGTTCCACCTCCAATTTGCTAACCTTTGCAGAACAGGCTGCATGCCCCTTTACCTCCTCAGTGGGCAGCATTCAGCAGAAGTGATGGTGGATATGACCTCTGGAGGGCATGATATACATATGAATGCTGCCTCTATTTACATATCAATGCAGCCGATCCCTGGTTATTTGCATATTAATGTCGTCACTATTTACAGATCAATGCAGGTTATTTTCATGTAAACACGGGATCTGCAGGTGACTCATCTGTACACGGCAATAGGGCAGAGCTGGGCAGCATTAGTAACGGAATTTCACACTGAGATGTCGGGACACAGCACGGGACTAAAACTTCAAGGGACAAGATCATTTAAACTGGGATAGTTGGCAAATATAAAGGCAGCTGCTTTGGGCCCCACAACAATGATGGGGCCCAGGGCAGCTGCACCTTTTGCCCTGCCTTAAAGACAGCCCTGACTGGGCGGGAAGGTGTTACATAGTTGAAAAAAGACACAACTCCATCTAGTTCAACCAATAAAAAAAAAAACATACAAGAAGAAAATACTTATTTTTTTAAATAAAAACATAAAAGAGATCCTAATATAAATAAATAAATCAAATTAAATAATAAAATAATAACAATATTGTTTAACTTTTTTTTTCTGTAAGGGCCAGTTCAAACTATAGAAGCACAGTCCAGATGCGTTTCACATGGTTTTCTACATGAGTGTTTTTTGACGCGTTTTTGATGCTTTCTGGTGAGTACTGATGCGTTTTTGGTTTTCTTTTTGATGCAGCCCGGTGCATTTTTTACCCCTCTTTTTTCCCTACCTTAAATAAGGACATGTGTGTTCCAGTGCATTTTTGGTGCATTTAGGTGCATTCCGGTGTGTTTTTGATGCATTTTACAGCGTTTCAGTACAGTCCAGTGCAGGAAAAACGCACTGGAACTGCAAGCACTGGTGTGAACTAAGCCATTGAAAACCATATAATCTATTTTCCATGCGTTTTTGTTGCAGAAAAAAACGCACTGCATGTGGTGTGAACTGGCCCTAAAACAATATTTACATAGGGTGACCATGGGACAAGATGAAGACCCTTGAGAGACATGAACTGGGCACTGTCACCCTTTAACAGAAAGTACATGAACAAAGCTCTTTATTGAGGAATCACAAGGTGAAAGCTGCAGATTTAAAGGCATTGAAAAGTTACTTGTTTGTGTTAAAGCTTATATGATATTTTGGAGTTGAGATTACGTTTACATTTTTGTAGGTTGTCCACTAGGGAGAACCCTATAATGCCTGGTTCACACCTATGCAGGTAGCAGTTGCACATTCCAGGTGCATTTTGCGTTTTTCAATACACATTTTTAATCCATTGAAGTCTATGGAACCAAAAATCAGAATAAAATTCCTGGCCCTCTCCATAAAATGCACAGATGTGAACTACATCCATAGGAAACCATGTTAAATGGACTGTGGTGTGTTTCTGCAAAACTAAAAACGCACTAAAAAATGCATAGGTGTGAACTAGGCCTTAAAGTACCATTCAGCTCAAGTTTATAAATCTTGAATATCGTTGCACAGTGCAGATAAGTATTACTTTTTTTTTTTTTTTTTTAAATTTAAGCCTTTAGTATCAGTTAACCACTTGCCAACCATGCTATAGCCGAATGATGGCTACAGCACAGCCAGCCAGTTCTAGGAGGGAGTCCTATGACGTCCTCCCGTGATCGCTTCCAGTGCGCACCCTCTGTCACACATTGGCGGCGCACTCTATGATCGCTGAATCCTCAAGTGCCGCCTATCAGTGCCACCTATTAATGCCCATCAGTGCCACCTATCAGTGCAGCCTCATCAGTGCCTCATCATCAGTGCCCACTAGTGTCGCCTCATCAGTGCCCATCAGTGAAGCCTCAGTGCTGCCTCATCAGTGCCTCATCATCAGTGCCCACTAGTGCCGCCTCATCAGTGCCCATCAGAGAAGCCTCAGTGCTTCCTCATCAGTGCCCATCAGTGCAGCCTCATCAGCCACATCAGTGAAGGAGAAAAATTACCTGTTTGCAAAATGTTATACCAAACTATGAAAAGGTTTTTTTTTTGTTTTTGTTTTTTTACATTTTCTGACTTTTTTTGTTTATTTAGCAAAAAATAAAAAAACCCAGTGGCAAATAAATACCACCAAAAGAAAGCTCTATTTGTGTGAAAAAAATTTAAAAATGTCATATGGGTACAGTGTTACATGACCACGCAATTGTCATTCAAAGTGTGAGAGCGCTGAAAGCTGAAAATTGGCCTGGGCAGGAAGGGGGTGAAAGTGCCCTGTGGGCAAGTGCTTAATGAGCATAATGGATCAGTACAATTATTCTGTTTCTCTCTAGGCAAATATTGAGATAAGACACCAGACACATAGGACTTGGACTAGGCTGGCACTATATACAGTAAGTCATTTGACTAGCAGACTAAAGCTGGTTATACACAGAGTGCATTTCAACCCATTCCTAATGAACATGTAGAAATCTGTGCACGTAGGGTCAACTTAGGGGTTGGCATACCCTTCTAAAAACTCAGAATTTTTGCAATGGCTATGTCAACAAAATATCTTCAATATGTTGCAGCCCATAATGAGAAGAATCATAACATTTCTAAGAACTGCTCTGCTATAAATTACCAGTGACAGCATCTAATTGGCTGGAGGGGGTAATCCTAGCTTTCGGGGGGGGGGGGGGGGGGGGATCCACCAACCAAATTCAGTGGTTGGGAATAGTTCAAGTCACAACAAACAAGTCTGTAGTCTTCAGTCCCACTCTCCCAGACAAGCCTGCTACTTTTGTTTTGATGCCTCGGGCAGATGAAGATAAAATGACTTGCCCAGGGTCACGACTTGGTCTAAAGGAGCCCCCTCTCTCCCAGTTCTCCAGTGTTATTGTTTTCATTAACTTCCATTTTTCACCAAGTCACTCCCTAATCTTCCAAACAATCTTCTATAGCCCTCTGAAAAACATCCTGCCCAAGTGGAAGTGATGGATTCTGAAAATATTTTATTTGCTTATATTGTCAGGGTAAAACTAGGGCTAGGCAAATTTAAAGTGAAACTATGAGCAAAATAAAAAATGACATCTATGATGCAGTCTGTCGGTAGCAGATTTTTTTTTGTCGCTGGTCAGGTAAATCTGTTATTTTGCCCTTCCATTTACAGACCAAGCAAAAGTAATGCCTGGTACACACGATGAGATTATGGAATCCCTATCACTAATCATCACTTACAGATTGCAGATCTGTTCAACCCCCTAAGGGCAACTCTTGACTCGTCGTCCTGTTGTATTCCTGTAATGGGTAAAACAGAACAACATCCTAGTCTGACTAACTGGACACATTTCACATTTGAACCATATGACTAGCAATAGACTCGGTCCCTCTCAATTACTAGGATACTGACTCTTGTCTATCCTAGTCAGACCCACAAGTTAGGATGAAGAGGTACAGAGTCCATCTGACTGATGCCCGTAGTGTCCCTTCCTCTGCGGCACTGAGGCAACACAACGTCTACTGGTGGCCTGCTGTTATTGCTGTAGCCTGAGCAATAGCTGCCTACTTGTAAAGTGTTTGTAGAAATTCTTCAAGGGAGCCCTTTCTTTCTGGAACTCTCCTTCTCTGAAGAGACGATGAGCCACTACCCCTTTCTTTTTTACAGGGTAGCAACTCGCACACTTTACACTGGCCAAAGGAATCTTCGCAAAGTGTCCTTGCTGAATGAAGTATCTTCGCAAAGTGTCCTTTCTCTTTCTTTTACAAACAGTGTCTTTGCGAACTAGGGATTTACCCCCTCCAGGTAGCAGCCCCTGGTTTTGGCAGATGGGAATCCTCTTTAGCAAAAGGATTTAGCTCCCAGATGATGAAACATTGGTAGCTTCAATAGTTCCCTCCTTCAGTTGCAAGTATAGAAGGGAAGGGGAAACTTGGATGAATAGGCCCTTTAACCTCGTGAACAACAGGCCAACTGTGGCAATCCTTCAGGCTCAACAGACTATTTACAGACAGTCCTTACATCCATCTTGGACTTGGCATTCCTCAATAATAGTGGTCTGGATGAGGGATCTGCACTACCTTGCCTTCCAGACTTATGATACTGAGAGACCAAGCCTGGCCTCTCCCATCTGGGCAATTGATCTCTGCTTGGTCAATGCGCATTGACTGCCCCAGATTCCAATTCTCTTTGATGGAGAGGAAGGTGTCCCAAAGAAGTGATCTGGACAAATTCCGGTATGGCTTGGGGACATATAGGAAGTCCCAAAAGGCTTTATCACACCAGGCATCCCTCTTACTCTCAATCTCCTCCATAGTCTTCCTTGGGACATATGGATAGTCGTATCCATATTCCATGGCTATCTTCCTCTGAACAAGCCCTTGAAAATGGAAGAACCTGGGGAGTTTCTGCCTATCACCTCTCCCAGGTGGGGCATACGGGTCTCCACTTTGGTGATCAGTTTTTCATAGGTGTCATTCTCTGCTTGAGCCCGGACATAGGTGCGGGGTGGGGATAGATCTGGGACCCTTGTAGCATAAGCATTGTAGAATCCCAGATTCCTCATACACCTCATGCAAACGCCTCTGTCTCTTCATTGAGGGAACTGGAGTTTGAGGGGCTTCTTCTTCCCTCTGGCTCCCCATCCCACTCAGTCTCAGCCTCTATACAGTAACCCCTTCACTGCTGCTATCACACTTCCCTGCTTCCATGAATGGTACTGTAACGCAGACTGCGTTCACTATCACGGGGACACACTCATCTGCTGACACTTGAGTCCAGGCTGCATTCTCTTGCTCACATGCCAGCCCGGCTCCCTCTCTGCTGCTGGAAACTGTCCCACAGTTGCTAGCTGCATGGCAAACATTTCCCTCCTCGGCACATGTACAGACACAACGCAACAAAACAAATACTCTTGCGCATAAATGTGTAAGCCCGACAGTTCAAAGTTCAGGATGGACGGTAGCTTTCAGCTTTGCTGCCCTCAAGGGTAGAGATATCCTAGCAATCAGACAAAAAACAGAAAAGAAAGGGCGCACTGGCCTTGTGCATTATCCTTAAAAAAGTTTACTAAAAAAGAACACATAAAAATTACTACTCACAAGGGTAGATGAAAATCACGCTTAAATGATCTATTGCTAGTGGTGATCGGTCCACTGATGGCAGTCTCCAGACCTATGGAGAAGACGTGCAGACCGCTGCTGGCCAGCAGCGGTCTGCACGTCTTCTCAATGGGTCTGAAGACTGCCATCAGTGGACCGATCACCACTAGCCATAGATCATTTAAGCGTGATTTTCCCCACCTCGACTAACTCTGAGCACATGTACTCTGGCCTTATATACAGTATCCCAACATGCAATGCAGCACTTTTCCTCTGCCAATTGCCAGGGCTGTAACAAAGCCTGTGCACTCACTTGTCATGTCACCTCCCACTATCCAATACGCCTCCCTATTGGACCAGTGGGGGACAGTCAGAATAAGCTTAGTTGCACCTGAGTACAATGAGCAGGCCTAACCAATAGATCCTGCTCCCTGGTAGGCAGAGAGCACTCTAAGTTTTACCTGACCATCTTCCTGGTAAACAGAAAGACCAAAAACTATACTCTCTTCTAGCACATTTACATTTTTTAAAACTGTGTGATGGGGGACTCTGTAGTAATGGGAGGCCTCTGATGTATAAAGGGGATCTTTGATGGGACCTCTGAAGTTATGGGGGAACTCTCACATAGAGGGGGCCTTTGATGTGATCGGGAAATCTCTGACGTGATGGGGGAACTCTGATGTCAAGCGGGGGGGGGGGGGTGGCTCTGACGTGATGAGGGGCCTTTAATGTAAAGTGGGGCTCTGATGTGAAGGGGGTTTTGAAGTGATGGAGGGACCTCTGACATGATGGGAGGACCTCTGGTGTGAAGGAGGACCTCTGTTTTAAAGGATGCATTCTGATGTGTCAACAAGGTTGTTTAGTGCATCATCCAAGGCTCTGGTTTCTCTTTGATAAGTACCATTTAAAGCAGAACTAAACCCTCCTATCCTTTTCAGCCATAGAAGCTGCCATCTTGGCCTCTGTTTGACCCGTAACTGCCATGATGCTGCACATGTGATCAAGTATGACACCAGCCATTTGACGGTTTGACAGTTTGGTTGAGAGCACAAGCAATTGTGACTGTTAGCATTCTCTGAATGTCGGGAATGTAACTGTTTTTTGAAACTGTTAAATTGATGGGGTTTTTTTCCTTTTAAGTTTTTTACATTTTAGACTGGGGTACCTCAGGATTTTGCATACTTTTAAAGGGTGCCATGACTGAAAAAAGATAAATGCTGAGTTAGATCCCTTAGTACCAGGATGTCTTAAAGGGGTAGTAAACTCTGCATTTTTATTTGTACCTACAGGTAAGTTTATAATAAAGCTTACCTGTAGGTTAAATGAATATCTCCTAATAATGAACAGCAGCCGGTGATGTCACCGATGCATGCACTCTGTAAGAACGGCATGGGTATGCTGTGCCTTCAGAGTGCTATGCCGCAGTCTAGACTCCCGGGCGCATGCGCGGGAGTGACGTTGTTGTCGCTCGGCTATTCAATCGCCCGAATCCCGCAAACCCAGAAGGAAGACTGGGTGAAGATGAAAGCCTCTGCAGCGGTAACAGAGCTCCATTGGAGGGCTTTATTTTAAGGTAGGTCTTTCATCTACCTTTACTACCGCTTTAAATGATCTTATTATTATTTTTATTTTTTTAGCAGAATTAAATAAAGATAGTGTTATTATTATTATTATTTTTATTTTTATTATACAGGATTTATATAGCGCCAACAGTTTGCACAGCACTTTACAACATCAGGGAAGACAGTACAGTTACAATAGAATTCAATACAGGAGCGATCAGAGGGCCCTGCTCATTAGAGCTTACAATCTAGAAGGGAGGGTCAAGTGGAACAAAGAGTAGTAGCTCTGGGGGATGATCAGATGGACAAAATGAAAATACAGTTGTTAGGTGTGGGTAAGGTAGGCTTCTCTGAAGAGGAGGGTTTTCAGGGATCGTCTAAAAGCTAATAGAGTAGGAGATAGATGGGCAGATTGGATTTGAGAGGCTCTGGAAAAGTCCTGGAGATGAGCATGGGAGGAGGTGATGAGAAAGCTAGAGAGCAGGAGGTCTTGAGAAGAACGAAGAGAACGATTAGGATGTTTTTTTTGAGACTAGGTCAGTGATGTAGCTGGGGGAAGAGTTGTGGATGGCTTTGTAGGTAGTTGTTAGTATTTTTAATTTAATTCGTTGGGTGAGCAGAAGTCAGTGGAGGGATTGACAGAGAGGAGTAGCAGAGACAGAGCGGTTGGTAAGGTGAATGAGTTTGGCAGCAGTATTCATGATGGACTGAAGGGGGGAAAGAGTATGCAGAGGTAAGCAAATGAGGAGGGAGTTGCAGTAATCGAGGCGAGAGATGACCAGGGAGTGACTAAAGAGCTTTGTTGTGTCATTGGTTAGAAAGGGACGTATTTTGGAGATGTTGCAGAGGTTGAGGCGGCAAGATTTGGACAGTGATTGGACATGGGGCTTAAAGGCGAGTTCAGAGTCCAGGACTACTCCTAGAACCTTGGCTTGTGGGGATGGGCTGATAGTTGTGCCATCGATTTTGACAGAGAGATCAGGGGGAAGAGGTACGTGGGGGAGGAAAAATGATAAGTTTGGTTTTGGATAGATTGAGTTTGAGAAAGTGGTGTAACATCCAAACTGATATATCTGATAGTAAATTAGTGATACTTGAGGAGACTGAAGGAGTGACTTGAGGGGTAGAGAAATAGATTTGAGTATTGTCAGTGTAGAGATGGTATTGGGAGCTGTGTTGGAAGGCTATCAGCTGACCCATGGAGGAGGTGTAGATTGAAAATAGGAGATGTCCAAGAACAGAACTTTGGGAGACCCCAACAGAGAAAGGAAGTGAAGAGGAGGAAGTAGAATTGTAAGTAACGCTAAAGGTGGGGTTGGATAAGTAGGTAGAGAGAACCAGCGAAGAGCACAGTCACAGAGACCAAAGTTGTGGAGTTTTTTGAGGAGGAGGGGGTGGTCAACCGTATCATAGGCAGCAGAGAGGTCTAGGAGTAGGAGTGCAAAATAGCGTCCCTTCGTTTTGGCCATTAGATGGTTTTTTAATTTTAGGAGAGCAGTTTCTGTGGAATGTTGAGGACAAAATCCAGACTGAAGGGGATCAAGAAGGCTATTATCAGCAAGGTGGACGCTCAGTCATTTGTAGACTAGACGTTCAAGGAGCTTTGATAAAAAGGGGAGCAAGGAGATGGGGCGTAGGTTGTTAAGATTGAATGGGTCCAGTGAGGGCTTTTTAAGTATGGATCTGACAAGTACATGTTTTAAAGAGTTGGGGAAGATGCTAGAAGAGAAGGAGAGATTGAAGATGTGGGTTAGAGAGTGTAGAATAGAGCTAGAGGGTGAATGTAGCATTTGGGAGGGAACAGGATCCAGAGGGCAGGTGGTAAGATGGACGTTAGCAAGCAATTTAGCAACCTGGTCTGTAGTGGTGGGGTTGAAAGAGGGAAGTAATGATTGTACCTGTGGGTATGAGGTGTAAAGCATGGAGGGTATCTGAACAGTAGAGATCTCCTCGCGAATTGTATCAATTTTTTGTTTGAAGTGATTGGCGATCTCCTGGGCAGTGAATGAGTTAGTGGGTGGAGGCAGTGGAGGACGAAGTAGAGAGTTGAAGGTAGAAAAGAGTTGACGGGGACGGGATGATACGTTTTTAATGAGATTGATGAAATAGGTCTGCTTAGGCTGGAATTGTATTTTTGGAGGGCAGATTTATACTGGCTGAAATCTTTCTGGGACTTCATCTTGCGCCACAGGTGCTCGAGGTGCTAGACTTCTAGTATCATCTGTTTGCCAGGGTTGAAGTGGACAGGGCCTGATTCTGTGTGTAGTGAGGTCCAGTGAGGCTAGAAGTGAAGTGTTGTAAACAGAAGTGGCTAGGTCGGTACAGGACAGGGGGTGTGATTTTGTCATAGAGGTGGTCAGTCGCAGAGTAGAGAAGAGAAGAGTTGAGATGGCAAAGGTTTCTATGGGTCACCGTTAGGTGTTTGGAGGGAGAGGAGGTGGAGGAGAGGGAGAGAGTGAAATTAATAAGGTAGTGATCAGAGAGAGGGTAAGGATAGTTGGAGAGGTTGCATGGAGTGCATAAGTGGGAAAAGGCAAGGTCAAGGGGTATTGCCATCAGAATGAGTAGAAGCATGTATCCATTGCTTCAGGTCAAAGGAGGAGGTTAGACAGAAGTTTGGAAATTGCAGGAATGTTAGTATTAGTAGGGATGTTGAAGTCCCCAAGAATGATTGTGGGGATTTCAGAAGAGAGAAAGTAGGGTAGCCAGGCAGAGAAGTCATCAGGAAAGGATAATACTGGACCAGGGGGCCGGTAGATCACAGCTATCCTTAGAGAAACTGGGGAGAAGAGACGAATGCAGTGCACCTCAAATGAGGACAGTGACAGAGAGGGAGGTGGGTGAAGTACTTGAAAGGTGCTATGTG
The DNA here is from genome assembly GCF_042186555.1 of Aquarana catesbeiana. Lineage (NCBI taxonomy): Eukaryota > Metazoa > Chordata > Amphibia > Anura > Ranidae > Aquarana > Aquarana catesbeiana. The sequence goes on from NC_133327.1 coordinate 649,442,274, forward strand.
GGGCTAAAAGGATTCCAATGCCCCCTCCTTTGCGTCCACTGGGTCTGGGGGAGTGAGTCCAAAGAAGACCACCTTGGGATAGAGCAGGAGAAGACGCAGTGTCGGATTCGTGAAGCCAGGTTTTGGTAATGGCGAGTAGACTAAATGAGTTAGTGAGAAAGAGGTTGTGGAAGGAGGTGAGTTTGTTACAGACAGAGCGAGCATTCCAAAGGGCGCAAGAGAAAGGGAGTCTGGTCTTGGGAAGAAGAGAAATGGGAACTAGATTGTGTGCATTGCGGCTGCAGCCAGAGGGTGTAGGGTAATGGGTGCGTTTAGTACAGTTAGGTGAAGGAGGCCCAGGGTTCAGGGATACATCACCAGAGGATAGGAGAAGCAGAAGGGCGAGGGAGGTAATGTGGGAGTGTGATTCATATGAAGGGACATGCCCCAGTGGTGTGGAGTATTGGGTGTGTGGATTTAGAATTAGCAGGAGTTTGTGAGTGCGGTAATAAGGAGAGGACAGAAGTGAGGGTGATATATATAAGGTGTGGGGTGGAGAAGAGGTGTGCAGAGGTACACACGGGCGGACTTTTCGACCGGACTGGTCCAACGGAACAAATCCGTCGGACAATCTGACCGTGTGTGGGCTTCATCGGCCCTACAGCTGACTTTTTCTGTCAAAAATCAGATGAACTTTAGATTTGGAACATGTTTCAAATCTTTCAGACAGACTCGAGTCCGGTCGAAAAATACGTTCGTCTGTATGCTAGTCCGACAGACAAAAAGGACGCAAGGGCAGCTATTGGCTACTGGATATGAACTTCCTTATTCTAGTCCCTTCGTACGTCATCACGTTCAAAGGAATGGACTTTCGAACGGACTTTGGTCCGTTCGTGTGTGGGCAAGTCCGGTCGTTCGAAAGTCCGTCGTAACACCGGCGAAAGTCAGTCGGAAAGACCGTCGGACGTTTGATGCTGAAAAGTCTGCCCGTGTGTACACGGCATTAGTTTAAGGATGGAAGACACAGCTGTCAGAAGGAGTGGTAGACTGTGCATTTTAGAAGGGGGAAGAAGAGCTGAAAGTGTAAACAAGGTCACCTGTATTGTATTTTTCAAGGTGTTTTCTTGTGTTCCTTCGCTTTGTGTGAAGTTCTTATAGTGTTCTTATAGTGTTCTTATTACACATTAACATGTTCTGGGCTCTCTGGGCTGGGTTACCTGTGACAAGTTATTTACGTGTTGGTGGTTGAGTCCCCTTTAAAAAGTCTTGCTTTGAGAATTTCGTACATTTCGGTGACTGCAGCAGACTCCGTCTTCATTTCATGTTGAGCGTTGAGTTGGGTTTTAGAATCTCAATCAGTCTTATCTGTCTTCCTTTTATAACTCAATTTTATTTTATTTGAAAAAATAACCTAAAATCAGCCTTTTATGCAGTCACTTGCAGTATAAAAAAGTAACACTGCCAAGTTTGTAAGATCCCTCTGATTACATAACATATTATTACTGAGAGGTATTTACAGTGGTTTTGTGGTTTAACGTTGAACTCTGGGAATCTTTTTTCTCTTCCAGATGGTTTTAAATAAAGATCTTGTGTCCATTATTTTTTAAGCCAAGAAAAAACATTCGAACCTAAACCGCGGAACTGCAGATGAATGCAAATGGCCCCTGTTTTTTGTTGTTTTTTTTTGCAACCCTGGCCACATATATCCAGAAGTACCAAATTCTTTTCCCCAAAAGCACATAACATTCTCTAAGAGGCAGTGACACTTCACTGCTGGGTCAGTAGGATTCTGAAGTTTTTTTGTTTTTTTTTCCCTCTCTAGTTATTTAGTTTCAAAGGAAAAATCACCATGGCAACACGCCAAAGGGGGCAGCCTATGCAAGTCTGTGAAATGTGAGGAGATGGACGCTTGATGCTTTACTTCACCCAATCCTCCTTTCCTAAGTCTGCATTCCTAACTCTAAAGTATGGGGTGTCACTGACCCTCAAAGGGTGTAAAGTCAAAGTTTGTTTAGCAGGGAGCTAGTAGGAGGGGGAAGGGAGGGGGGAAGCAAAGAAAACAGTTCAGTATTTCACAAAACCGGCACTTCTGTGTTTCTTAAGCAGTTAGAAAGTTGGGCAATATGCAGATTACTTGGCTTCATGCAGATGTGGTGTTAGGTGGACTGACAGATGGCCGGCTTTGGTTTAATGCTGAAAATAGAACGTTTGTGTTTTAAAGGGTTAGTTCATCTTTACCAAAAAATGCAGCTTTGAATAAAGTTAAATAATGCCCTTGAAATAGGTATAGGCCATTTACATACCCCCCCCGAAGCCTGGCCAAAAGCACCCCCCCTCCCCCCCAAGATGGTATTGTCCCATCCTGCCATGTTGCTAGGGCTTATTTTTAGCGGGAACACGGGGGAACGCAGTTCCGACATCTACAGCATTGAATGTATGTAATGGCAAGAGGTGCTGAAGTGTGTGATCTGTTGTTGCTGGTGAGGGATCTGTTGTTGGGCATTTTTGCTAGGAGGGATCTACTGTTGATGGCTACTGGAGGGCCTATTAATGCTGGCTGCTCAGAATTCTATTGTTGGTGGACAAATCCTCTAGAGGGTGTATTTTTGCTGGGGTATTTTGTTGCAAGGGTTGGTCTGTTGTTGCTGGGGGTTATTTTGTTGGTGTTGCTGGGGTGGATCTATTGCTGCTGGCGGACAAATCCTCTCCAGGGTGTATTTTTGCTGGGGAGGATCTATTGTTGTTGTGGATCTATTGTTGCTGGGGGGTCTATTGTTGCTGGAGGATCTATTGTTGGTGGAAGATATATTGTTGCTGGGGGTATTTTCTTGCGGGGGGGGGGGGGGCTAGTGTTGCTGGATGGGGGGCTGTGCTACTGTTGTTGGCTACAGTGGATCTAGTTTACTACTTTTCTTGTTATCATTAACAAATTCAAAACAAAGCACCACAAAATAATACTTGATTCTGCATTCTCTAAAAGGGATGATACTAGGAGGTGGCTAGGGGGAGGGACCAAGGAACGGTGCTCGGAGGTGGGTAGGGGGTGGAGACAAGGGTTTACTCAGAGTGAGGGAGTACCTGCACCTATTCCCTGAGAAAAAAAAGCCCTGGCTAAGAAATTGCTAAGACACTTCCAGTCGTTACTGCTTGCTCACCATCACATGAGCAAGCTCTCAAACCCCTGGATTTGTATGGCTCACTATCTCCTCTGTTGCAGCACCACGACTGAGCTCAGAGCAACTGCAACAGGGGGGAGAGAACACATGCAAAGGAGTTTGTATTGATTGGCATTGTCTTAGCAACTTCCTAACAACAAGGCAGGATGTGCTATCATAGGCTTCGTGAGGTACGTAAATAGCCTTAATCTACAGGAAGGACAAAAGTCTGAAAAAAATAAAATGAATGCAGCCACCACATCGAATGATTGGTAAGCGGCAATATAATACATTTTGATTTTTGGGTTTATCACCACTATAACTGTTTTATTAACTTGCATACAGTAGGTTGTTCAAATTTCACATGACATAATGGTAGAGTAACTCTTCTTCTGTATTAACCCTTCTTATTCATTTTCATTGCAGGTAAATAATGGATTCCAAGCAGATGCAATGTGCCATCATTGAGTTTTTACAAAGGGAGATGCAGGCTGTCCACGTTCAAAGAAGGTTACAGAATGTTTATGGAGATGACACCATTGACAAGAGCAATGTCTTGTCATCGGTGACTCTTGTCAATGGTGTCATCTCCATAAACATTCTGAAGCTTTCTGTGGATGTCGGAAAGCCTGCACCCCTCCTTCATCGAGAACTCAATGACGACACATTGCTTCTGCTTGAAACCCATTATTTACCTACAATGAGGAAGAAGAAGAGTTAATACAGAGAAAGGGTCACCCTACCAACATGTGAAATCTGAACTATAATGTAAGTTAATAAAAAAAAGTACAGTAAGTACAGTTTATTGGGATTTTATGTGATAGACCAACACAAAGTGGCCCATAATTGTGAAGTGGAAGGAAATTAATAAATGTTTTTCAAAAATTTTGGCAAATAAATATCTGAAAAGTGTGGGGTGCATTTGTATTCAGCCCCCCTGAGTCAATACTTTGTAGAACCTCCTTTCACTGCAATTACAGCTGCAAGTCTTTTGGGGGATGTCTCCACCAGCTTTGCACATCTAGAGAGTGAAATTCCCCCCCACTCTTATTTGCAAAATAGCTCAAGCTCTGTCAGATTGGATAAAGAGTGTCTAAGAACAGCAATTTTCAAGTCTTGCCACAGATTCTCAATTGGATTTAGGTCTGGACTTTGACTGGGCCATTCTAACACATAAATATGCTTTGATCTAAGCCATTCCATTGTAGCTCTGGCTGTATGTTTAGGGTTGTTGTCCTGCTGAAAGGTGAATCTCCCCCCCAGTCTCAAGTCTTTTGCAGACTCTAACAGGTTTTCTTCTAATTTTGCCATGTATTTGGCTCCATCCATCTTCCCATCAACTCTGACCAGCTTCCCTGTCCCTGCTGAAGAAAAGAATTTCCACAACATGATGCTTCCACCACCATGTTTCACGGTGGGGATGGTGTGTTCAGGGTGATGTGCAGTGTTAGTTTTCCACCACACGTAGTGGTTTTTGGTCTCAACTGACCAGAGCACCTACTTCCACATGTTTGTTGTGTCCCCCACATGGTTTCTTGCAAATGGCAAACAGGACTTCTTATGGCTTTCTTACAACCATGGCTTTCTTCTTGCCACTCTTCCATAAAGGCCAGATTTGTGGAGTGCACGACTGATAGTTCTCCTGTGGACAGATTCTCCCACCTGAGCTGTGGATCTCTGCAGACTCCTCCAGAGTTACCATGAGCCTTTTGGCTGCTTCTCTGATTAATGCTCTTCTTGCCCGGCCTTTCAGTTTAAGTGGACGGCCATGTCTTTGTAGGTTTGCAGTTGTGCCATACTCTTTCCATTTTCGGATGATAGATTGAACAGTGCTCTTTGAGATGTTCAAAGCTTAGGATATATTTTATAACCTAACCGTGCTTTAAACTTCTCCACAACTTTATCCCTGACCTCTCTGGTGTGTTCCTTGACCTTCATGATGCTGTTTGTTCACTAAAGTTGTCTAAAAAACTTCACAGAACAGCTGTATTTTTAATAAGATTAAATTACACACAGGTGGACTCTAATTACTAATTAGGTGATTTCTGAAGGCAATTGGTTCCACTAAATTTTAGTTATGGGTATCGGAGTAAAGGGGGCTGAATACAAATGCACGCCACACTTTTAAAATATTTATTTGTAAAAAAAAATTGAAAGCCATTTATCATTTTCCTTACACTTCACAATTATGTGCCACTTTGTGTTGGTCTATCACATAAAATCCCAATAAAATACATTTATGTTTGGACTAGAGCAGTGGTCTCCAAACTGTGTCCCAGGGGCCTCTATCTGGCCCTTGGGACACTATTCCTCCCACTAATACAAGACACGATTCTTCCAACTGACACAAACAATGGGTCCCCATTTCTCCCAGTGACACCAATAATAGGGCACTTTTCCTCCCTTTGATACAAACGATGAAGCACTATTTCTCCCTATGATACCAAATGTGACAATGTTTACCCCTACTGATGCCAGGAATATTTCCACTCCCGCTGGCCACAGTCCAGCCCCCCTAAAGTCTAAGGGACAATAAACCGGCCCTTTGCTTAGAAACTTTGGAGGCCTTTGGACTAGAGAAAAGTACACTGTACTTCTGGGTATGCAAGAGCAAGTGGCTCACTCCCCTAGTGTCATGTACCTGTATGGGGAGGATGAGATGACTAAAGTGGACTCTTCCATAATTCCTGTCCAAGCACTACTGGAAGCTATGTCAGGACCTGAAAGAGAGATGGAGGGGCACAAGTGCCTAGGTGCATGAACTGATGACTGGAACTTGGGAGCATTGGTATCAGAAGTGCAGGAGTACAGCTGGTAATATACCAAAGATGCACTAGGTGTAGACAGAGGCAGGTCCCAGGCCATGGTTTGTAACATATTAGCAGTGAAATACCAAATCCTAAGCATAATCGAGGTCTGGAACAGGCAGAGGTCAGTAATGTACAGACACAGTGAGGCACAAAGTCAGCAGGCAGAATCTTGATTAAAAGTTTATGGTACTGGAGGTAATCAGCAACCATTGGCAGATAAGGGAAATCCAAGTCAGAGAGAAGCTGGGTCAATAACAAAGGCGAGTTACAGGTTCAGGATCAGAAATCATAGGTCACAGGTGTGTAGCAATAACTCACGGTGGAGCTGCTGGTTTAAGCGGGTCTGTTACCTTCACTTTGCTTCCCTCTGTTTCACCGGCAAAGGGTCTAGGGTTCCGTTGAGTTTACTGATGGACGATACACGCACCAACACTTGAGTACGTTTTCAATGCTTTATTAAACAAACGACTTAGGAAACGGCAGGAAAGAGACAGAAAGGAGACTTGCAGAAGAAACTCAAATATTCTCTGGTAGGGTTCTCTTGACAAATGTCCTGGTAGAATTCAAATACTATATGGAATGCGCTCCCCTTGTGGGACACACTCCTTGCTCGTCTAGATAGGCCTCTCTCACCGGTCTAGCAGCCAATACACAGCACGAATCAAAGTCTCTGCCACAGACTTGTTTGGGAACAAAATCCGTACGATCCTCTGCCACAGGATGTATAGATTTTCTGTAGTGAAATGTCAGTCACAGTGCTTGAACCTTTAAGCTGAACCGGCAACTCTATGCTGTATAGTTACTTTCGGATACGTCCTCCAACCGAGTCACCAGGCCCCTCTATAGACCAGCACGCTGCGTGATCTCTCCAAGACGGGTCCTCTCCTGGGATCTCCTTGGTTGTCCAGCTTCGTCACACAGGACCGACAGCTCAGGACCATTCCTCGGCCGCGGTGGTAGGCCCTAGACAAGCCTCCGGACCCACCTCTGCGCCGCAGCATCGTGGGCCTCCCGAATGGAGGACCACGAGGTAGCTCCTTAATGCATACCTGTCGGCCAGGAGGGCCAGCAGGTGGCTGTAAAATGAACCCCAAAACATGGCGTCTGACCCATAAATACCCTCGCCCAGAATGCAACTCGGAGGACCACCTCCACCGAGCTTGTCTCCGGGACAGAGGAGCATCCATACGCTTTAACACGTTGCCTTTCCAACCCTGACCAGTGGTAACAGCGACACCCACCGATCAGCACGGAAACACACACAATGTCAGTCAAGCTGGAACAGAGGCAAACTTAACCTTCCTAACGCACAAATTACTAAATTTACCTAACATGCAGTAGATTGCAAATCTACCAGCGCTACAGGTGTATATCTGAAAGACTGTACAACAATAATCTTATGCAGGACTCAGGTTTAAATAGCCCTCTTGGCCCAAAGTACATGGTGGATGTGCATGCAAGTTTGTGCACAAGCACTGGGACACACACACAAGTGAACAGTTGCCCATCTAGCTAGGCTTCTATGCACAAAAACGTGCACACATACTGTATGTTCCCATGCATGAATCCAACTACTAGTACAATGTTCCTGATTCCTTCTTCTGTGTGACAGCACTGGTGCTTGGAGAATGGTTGCTCAGGCACCAACACTGTCACATGGGGAGGGGAAGAGAGTCCTTAGCCTCAAGTAAGAACCAAAGCTGGCCATACATTAATTGCAATTTGGCCCGTTCATCAGGGACCGGCCAAATATTGATCTGTGTATGGCTCTACTTGCTCGACTACCTGGCACTGTCTACTACGACAATCAGGACTACACACTGCAAGAAAAAGAAGAGGCTCCGGGGATGTTATTTTACTGGACTGAATTATGCCTAAAAAAAGCACATGGGGGCTCCAGGGAAGAGAGGGCATGTGTTATGGGCATGTGTTAAAACTGAATTTGAGTTTTAATCATTTTTGGGATAAGCATACATTCCAACATCAGAATTTGAGAAACAGGGACAGGCAGCGAAAGATGGATGTGGTCAGAGGGAGGGGAAAAAGACAGGCCGATGTTGTTGGTCAATGGGAGGAAAAAATGGCCGACATTGGTGGTCAATGGGAGGAAAAAATGGCCAGGGTCTCACATGGCTGCTTAGTGCTTACTATGCTTGAACTATAGTGCTCATGTAAGGCAGGAGAATATGCCACCCAATACAGCAGCAAAGGAGCCAAAGCCGGGTGCTGTAATGAGCGATCCTGCACCCATCTGGCAGTGGCAGTCTGGATTCATGGGATGCCATAATTATGGTAAAATCCTGGGACAGTCCCGCAAAATCCAGGACTGTCGGGAGATATGAATCAGATGTCAATCAAGCAGGGGGTGCATTGATCTACATATTAAGATGGAACTAAACCACAATGACTATGAACAATACTCTACAAAGCAAGAAACAGAGCTTGAGTTTGTAATGAGCAATAATGGCTGTCCTTGTATTAGTGCAGAGCAGGCACCTGTCGGACTAATCTGCCCCAGGTTCTCTTCCCATTTGGGTGTACAAGCAGCCAGGCACACAACTCAGTCATTCTCACAACTCAATCACCAGGCATGGGATGTCTTTTTATGATTTAATGCTTGTTGAACTTGGTTGGGGTGCAGGGTGGGCTTTGGGATACTCTGGATTTAGTGCACTAAGAAAACCAGAGCGCACTCTCTGTCTTGTCTACACTCTTCAGGATAATTCCCTCCTGGCAAACAATAGGGGTCAGCAACCCTGGGACTCCAAGCAAAGGAAAAGTCCCAATCCAACAGCACTATAGCAGATACCTAAGGGATTAGAGCAGGATCCTACATCCAGGCCTATACTCACAATGTCCCTGTATACTTGGATGCCTCCATCCAATTTCAGCCAGACACTCTCATGTGAGTATCCAGGCTGGATCTTCAGTGAATCCCCTTGATTTGGCTCCAACTGCTTCCAGCAAATAGGCCCCCAGCTCTCACTAAGCTGGGACCTCAATTAACTCCTGCAGACTTCATCTACAGCAACCAGAAGGGCAGCAGCCCTTCAGGCTGGGATCTTCTCCTCCTGGACAAGAACTCTACTGCCCCAGGCCCCAAATATTTATGCACCCCTCAGGCACCCACTGGGCATTCTCCCCCAAAAACCACATGAATAGTCAGCCAAGGGCCTGTCTCTTCTAGCCCAGTACATTCTAGAATCCTCTAGAAGGCAGGGAAAAGTAGATGAGCCTGCATCTAACGAGACCCAGATCAGCCAAAAATAATCACACATCGCTGTAATGTTTACAGAGGAGCCAAAGAAATAGATTTACCAGACCCTCTCTAGCAACATACTCTAGGAGGGTGCTACATATGTATACTGTATGTAATGTAGTATAGAAACTATGTATGGAACCAAAAGTACACACTTTAATAGTATGCCTTAAAGTAATATTAAAGCTTCAGTTTTTTTTTTTTTTAAATAACAGACATGTCATACTTACCTGCTCTGTGCAATGGTTTTGCACAGAACAACCCCGATCCTCTTCTCAGGATCTTCCCTGCCAAACGTTCCTGGCTCCTCCCCCTTGACCAGTGCTCCTAATAGCAAGCCACTTGCTATGGAGGCACTGGTGCGTGCTCGCTCCCGAGCCCCGCTCTATGCAACCATAAGACAAAGAGTGGTGACTCAGCCCCGCCCCCTGCTCTCTTCCCATTGGCTCACTGGTTGTGATTGACAGCAGTGTCAACCAATGAGGAGAGAAAGCCCTGGCACAGCCGAGGCTCCTGTGCACATCGCTGGATTGAAAGGGGTCTGTGGGGGGAGCAACACACAGAAGGTTTTTTTACCTTCATGCATAGAATGCATGAAGGTAAAAAACCTTCAGCCTTTGCAACCACTTTAAGCTGATCTCGAAAATCAACAAAAAGATTACACATTCCCTTTAAACAGCCCTCGCCTGTGTACATTCCCATGTGTACATGTGTTCCCAATACATGATACATTTCTGTGAACAGGTCACAGCAAAGCCAAGTCATAATTTATCAAGATCTCTTCCATTTGTGAGCCACAAACTATTGCAAAGCCAGAAAAGATAGATTGGAGCAAATTTCTTTCATTTTACAGCTGATGCAGTACTAAAAACATGCTAGGATTATCCATTGATATTCAGACCACACAGGATCTAGGCTCCAAGCCAGATTCTATTAGGCAACTGTAGTGTATTTTCCACCAAGATTGCACATAGCAGCTAAGGCTCATAACCCCCGTCTGAAACAAGTAAAACAGAAAGCATGCAATTATATTGGATAAATAATATTATTTTATGGGGCTCGGGGAAAAGTCTCAGATTTTGTGGTATTCCATTCCTTTAATCCCATGCCACTCTTTTCCTGTTGCTTTAATTTTGGCATGCACAAAAGCTCGCTGTTAGCCAGATGGAGAGTGTTACATTTCTTTGTAACTTTATTAAGCTTTATTGATGTTTTATTAGTAACAATAGCCAGTGGTATTACACCCTATAAATAAGTCGCTCAGCCAGCAAGGGTGTAGTAGTAGCTACAGCAGACCATGTCAGTACTATGGGGCCCAGCAGAACATGGGCTGTGGGTTGTGTGACTGTTCAGTGATTTAACCAAGTGTCAGTGATATCTGGGAATGAGGATAAAATGAGTGAGTGAGTGGTATTTGGGAATGAGGACAAATTTGTATAGCCAAATATATTTGAACACTCCTTGTATTGAGTCCAAGTGCTCAAAGCCAAACCCTTTAGGGTACGGTTTAACATTTGGTGTGATCCAGACAGCAACCGAGATTATAAGAGGGACTATTGGCAGGACAGTGGCTTAGTGGTTAGCATGTATGCCTTGTAGCACTAGGGTTGTTGGTTTGAATTCCAACCAGCACACTATCTACATAGAGATTGTATGTCCTTGTTGTGCTTGCATGGGTTTCCTACCACACTCTAAAAAACATGCCGGAAGCAGTGGCGGACGCTCATGCAGGGCGCATGGGCACCGCCCCCCCCTAATCCATGCGCCCGGCCCCTAATCTGCATGCAGGGTGCCAGACGCATGGATTTCAACAGGTTTTTTTTTTTTTGGAAGCACATGATTAGAGCCTGAGTCTCTAACTGGCTTCAAATAAGGGTGGGCTCGGGGCACAGAGCACTGCGCTCGGAGCTCATTCAGTTGTGTGACATTAGCAAATTATTATTTGCTAATGTCTCCCTGTTTCTCCTCTGGGCCAATCTGGACCCGATTGGCTGGGAGTCCTAAGACCCCATTGGCTGGATTCCAGGACTCCTGATTGGCCGGGAGGAGACCGCCGGTACTCCAGGAGAGAGACGGAGGGATGAAGGTAAGTGTGAGGCGGGGCTCCTGGCAGGCGACGGGCGAGCCAGTGAAGCGGCGATCAAGGGGGGACTGGGTGGTTTAAGGTCAATCAATCAAGCAATGGGCGAGGGGGTGGGAGGGGTGTTTGGTGGTGGTCGGATGGCTGGCTGGGGGCCCCCCCAAGAAATTTGAGCATCAGCCGCCACTGGCTGGATGGGTAATTGGCTAAAATGAGTGCACCGAAGATAACTACCTAAGCACTATATTTTTAGAGAAGAGGTGCCCCTTCCGAGTCATCCCTTGGTTTCACCCCTACCCACCTGCCAGTTTTTTCGTATTTTTTCTTTTTTTTTTTTGTTTCCCCCTTTTCCCATGGGATAGGAGGTTTTTGAATACACTCATGGATATGCATGTATGTATGCGTCTGTACTTATTGTATTTATTGAATTATCAATATAAGGTATTGAGTCAGATGATGAGAGGCTTAAACCCTGAAGAAGCGGCTGTGACCACGAAATGCGTAGGGAATCTCTAAAAACAGTCTGACTGCTACCATTTTGCTGATTTTATGTATGGGGGGTGGGGGGTTTCTATACTGCCCACCCAATGTAAAATGTTTTTTTAATATTCTGTAATAAAGTTATGCATTTTTGAACGTTCTGTGTATTTGGTCATGTTGGATATACCAAGAGGTCATCTCTAAAGACCCATTTCTCTTTATCTTCCTCATTTTAACAATAGACCCCTTGCAATAAAATAGCTCCTAGAAATAAAAGAACTCCCAGCAGCCAGCATCAATACACCCTCCAGCAACCAGCAACAATATATCCTTCCCTAAAGAAGTTGTAAACCTCTGAAAAAAATTCCAAAATAAAAAAACCTGCAAGACAAAAGGCATAATGAGCTAGTATGCATCACATACTAGCTCATTATGAAATACTTACCTTATAACGAAGCCCTGCAGTGTGGCCCACACTCCGCTCCCACGGCCGACATCTTTACAGAAGTCACTTCTGGGTTTGCGGGCTCCAGCGCTGTGTTTGGACGAGACCTCAGAGACGTCACTCCCGCGCATGCACGCAGGTGCTGTCGGTCACAGCACGGCTCCTTCAGCGCACATGCGCCAATATCATCGGTGGCAGCGTATACAGTAAATATCTCCTAAACGGTGCAAGTTTAGGAGATATTTACAGTATAAAAAAAAAACCCAAGATAGAGTCGAAGCTGCGCTCAGACTAAAAACATGTATATAAACAATGGTGTAAGAGAAAAGAGCTGCCAGCACCTATAAAAGTCCCGTATCTGACTCTCAAGATATAATAAGCAAAAAAGGATGCAGCGCTATATATATAAATGAAACATAATGAATAAGAACCCACCAAGTGACAACATATCAAAATAATCGATACATAAGTGGAATCATATAAGCAAAAGGAACTTTAACATGTGAAAAAATTATTTTTTAAAACCAGTGATATGCAATAGTCCAAAAACTTTTTAAAGTCCATAGACAGAAAAGGAAAAAACCCTCATCCAGGAGAGGTGTGATGAAGAATAGATAATCCCCCAAAAAGTGTATAAGTAAGGCCTGCTTACCAAACAGCGATGACTACTATTACAGCAGTCTCGCCCAGCACAGGGATTAAGGTCTCCCTAAACCACAGGTAAAAAGCGGGACCAATGTCTTTAACCCTCGATATCTGTCGCCGATGAAAGAGTTGTGGTGTACTCCCAGATGATTCCGCTGTACGGCGCTGTTCCGTCACAGGAGCTCCGAGAAGACACCACCTTCCTGCTCGCCGGCGAACTCAAAAAATTTTTGAGTTCGCCGGCGAGCAGGAAGGTGGTGTCTTCTCGGAGCTCCTGTGACGGAACAGCGCCGTACAGATATTTACAGTAACCACAGGTAAGCCTTACTATAGGCTTACCTGTAGGTACAATTAAAGAGGAAGACTTTTCTTCCTCTTTATCAGTAGATCAGTCCCTGCAACAGTTTACCCCCCAACAACATAAGTTCCCCCACCAGCAACAATAGACCCCTTGCAACAATATACAGTATCCCCCAGCATCAAAAGATCCCCACCAGTGACAGTAGATTCCCCAGCAGCCATCATTAATAGACCCTCCAGCACCCCTCACCATTACATACATTCAGTATGAACTGCTTTTCCTCACGTTCCTGCTGAAAAAAAGCCCTCATAATAGTTATATACTTGAAAAAGAATTTAAAACAGTGAATGAGACCACCAAGCATTTACAGCATGTGAATGAATATCTGTAATTTCAAAAATACAGTATGTGCCAGGAACATTCACCTGCAGTGAATGTTTGGTAAATATCACATTTACTGGTTTATAAATATACTCCTGGAAGTCTAATTAACAGTGGTTTTTACCAAAAATTTGCTCACTTGCACACATTTTTCCTCTTATGGGAAAAACTAGGCGAATCTTGGGTGAAAAAAAATTGATAAATAGACCCCTTAATGTGTTGAGCCCCTTTCACACATGCTGTCCGCTTGTCCGTTTTTCATCCATATGTTGACGGATGAAAAATGGACATCAATGCATCTCTATGGAAAAACGGATGTAAATGGATAATCGTCTATTTACATCAGTTTACATCCACATCCGTCATCATCCATTTTTTTAAACTGATCTAAGCTCTTTCTTCCTCCATTAAAAAAAATGGATCAGACGAAAAATGGACGAAAACTGACAAATGGTCAGTTTTTCATCCGTTTTTGCATTGGTATTGGACGTAAAAAAAAAAAAAAAACTAAAAAAAAAAAATTGATGAGCACTGATAAAAAACAGATATGGTAAATGCAACCAAAATGTGCATACCATGCCGATGGCGAGCTTCCGACTCAACTATAAAGGCATGGCTCCAACGTCTAAAAAGACCCGGAAAATGGGTGTGGCCTCTATGATTGATTGCTAAAGATAAAAATTAAGAAGCTTGTACCATCACCCAGGAAACACATTTTTATTTGTATACCTGTCATATATTTGAACTTTATTGTCCTACTGTACCCCAATAGTCCAATTGCCCCCATGTTCTCGTGGTAGCCTGGTTAGGGACCAGGCTCCCAATCCCTTTCTGTATAAAAAGAACTGCAGAAATGGAGGAGCTTGCCCATGAAGCAAAGGAGACTATCCAAATTCAACAAACTTTGGTCCTGCTGGCACCACTTTACCACAATGGTTGAGTACTCCAAGCTTTTGGCCTAACTAGGTGCGCATTAATCTCTGACATCCTCAGGCGGAGGAGAATGGAAACCTTACCTCCCTTCCCCTGTGTCTCTCTTCTACCCCTTTCCCCATCTCCACGGGCAAAATTACCCTACCCTTCGTAAGATCTGACTTTTGGTCCCTCTTTCCCCACTTTATAACAATAAGATCATCAAGATATCACACATGCTCACGAGTTTAAAACATCAACCGACCTTGGGTAAAATAAGGAACCATGCCCGAGGGTGATGATTGGCTATGCCCCCACCTGGACACAGTTTGTTCCCAATACATGTGTCTGGATAGACTGGAGGCATGTCCGAAATCACCAATGGGTTGTAGATCTACCTACACACAATGTTAATATGGTTTTACTTTTACTGCTTTTTCAATATCTACGTTGACTATGTTAGGTGGCACTCATATGTACCTATCTGTTTTAGAACAGAAACTGGACAATACCCTATTTGAATTCTTTTTTTTTTTCCTGAAAATCTTCAATAAAAATATGTTTAAAAAATTCCAAAAAAACTGATGAGCACTAATGAAAACCTGAAAACCTTCATCCATTTTGATGAGACTGAACTGATGAACAGTCCGCATGTGTGAAAGGGGCCTTACTATCAATAATTTTTTTTTCTGTGGTGCAATAATATAAAAAGAAGGCACATTGATTAGGAGAAAGGATTGCAACTAGTAATAAAAAATTGTCTTGACTTCCGCTTTACCTCACTAAGCATCCACCCATGCCTAAAATATTTGTTGTAGGTGGACAGAGCATCCATGGAGAACCGCCAGGTAAAACTCTAAAGTCCATCATAAATACTCAGAGGAGAACCCTATTTACTGTTATTACAGGGTATTTATATAGTGCTGACAATTTACATAGAACTTTACGTATTGTAAATTGATAGTAGTCCCTGCCCTCGAAGAGCTTACAACAAGCTAAGATCTCATGCACACATACTGGAGCAAATCTAGACAAGAGCCAATAAACGGAATGTCTTTGAAGTATGGGAGGAAACGCACACAAGCACAGAGAGCCCATGCAAACTCCATGGAGGGAGGTTGGGATTCAACTTGATGACCCTAGAACTGCAAGGCAGAAGGGCTAACTACTAAGCCACTGTGCTGCCTTTTGTTGATTTTTTCTATGCACTATTTGAAAGATAAATAATATTACATTTTTGAGCATGAAATGAATCCCATCAGCATCTTTCTTCTGTGGAGTCTGAAAAGCACACTAGCAATAACATACCTCCCAACATTTTGAGATGGGAATGAGGGACACCTACTACCAAACGAATGTAGACATAGGACCCCCCCCCCCCTCAAAATCAGGGGCAGTTGGAAGCTAAGGCAATAACACACAATGCAGTTCCATCCAGCAGTAAACGCTCCTCGATTAGAAGCTGAGAGGACCTAATTTGTAAACATCCAGGTACAGCTGCTGTTCACAGTCATTAAAAAAAAAGAAACAAAGTACATATTACTCACCTTTATCTTTAAAAAGTTAAAGCCCTGGGGATTGTTCTATTTCCTATCTGTGTGTTGTGTTTTCAGAACACTGGCTATCATCTTTACATTCCATAATTTTAAAGCACAAATGCACCCTAAGGCACCTCTCCATATAAAGGAATTATATTACATTATATTTTTCATATATTCCTTAACCTCTTAAAGTCTGGGGCAGTTTTTTAATTAATTAATTAATTAATGTGTTTGTTTATTTATTTAATTTATTTTATAAAACATTCTGTTTTTAAATTTTTTAACTACATGCTAAAATCAGCATTTTTTTCAAGAGAATTACTTAAAGGGGAGTTCCACCTCATACACATACTGTAGCTGCTGACTTTTAATACTAGGACACTTACCTGTTCTGGAGTCCAGCAATGTCGGCACCGCAGCCGATGTTTCTATTGGCTGCGGTGCCGACGACGCCATTGCCGGTGAGGGAACCCGGCCGTGAAGCCTACTGCGCATGCGCGAAGCGCGCTACGCTCTCCCACTGGCCCGAGAGTAGGGGAAGGAGGAGGGAGGAGGGGGGGGGCCTCACTACGGTGAGGACCGACGGAAGTGGGGACAGGGTACCTGTCAAAAACAGGTACACTCCCCCCCCCCCGAAAGGTGTCAAATGTGGCACCAGATGGTGGAACTCCGCTTAACCCCACCTCAAACATTTAGACCCCTTTCACACTGGGGCGCTTTTCAGGTGTTTTAGCGCCAAAAACAGCGCCTGTAAAGCGCCTGAAAAGCACCTCTCATGTCTCCCCAGTGTGAAAGCCCGAGTGCTTTCACACTGGGGCGATGCGCTTGCAGGACAGGAAAAAAAGTCCTGCAAGCAGCATCTTTGGGGCGATGCAGGAGGGGTGTGTGCACCGCTATCAAAACGCCCTGCACCTTGAAATGAATGGGCAGCGTTGCCGAAGCGCCTGCAAAGCACTTCGGCAGCGCCGCGACACAGGCGCTATTAACCCTTTCTTCGGCCGCTAGCGACCAAAAAGCGGCACTATAACATCGGTAAAGCGCCGCTAAAACTAGCGACACTTTACCGCTAACGTCGGCACCGCCCCAGTGTGAAAGTACTGTTATATATTTTCTGAAAAACATAGGCCCTGTAAAATAGAATGGTAGTAGGTGCAAATTTTTAATATTGTGCAACTGTTTATCTTATGCATATTTTTAGTATAAAATACACGCAAATTTATTTTAGTGCAACAAACACAAAACAATATATTTCCCAATTTTTGGTAACCACCTGTGGGTCACCCACAATGTACTGCAGTTTTTTTTCCAAAATGTTTAGTTTTTTTTGTTTATATCACAAAGAATAAAAAACACAGTGGTGATCAAATCCCAC
The DNA here is from genome assembly GCF_042186555.1 of Aquarana catesbeiana. Taxonomy (NCBI): domain Eukaryota; kingdom Metazoa; phylum Chordata; class Amphibia; order Anura; family Ranidae; genus Aquarana; species Aquarana catesbeiana. Next base: position 649,459,634 of record NC_133327.1, read on the forward strand.
CAAAAGAAAGCTCTATTTGTGCGAAAAAAATGATATAAATTTAGTTTGGGTACAGCGTTGCATGACCGCACAATTACCAGTTAAAGTAGCACAGCGCCAAATAGCAAAAAAATGGCCTGGTCATGAATGGGGTAAAACCTTCCGGAGCTGAAGTGGTTAAAAGATGAGTTTGCATTGATAAAATAAATACTAAACATGTCAAGTCTTAGAATTGTGCATGCCCGTGAAATAGCGAAAACGACAGTACCCCAAATTGTCCATAGGAGATGTTTTAAAAGCCTTTACAGGTTATCAGTCTGGAGGTAACCGAGATCTATGGCCGTAGAATGTATGCTCTGACTCCAACGTTTGCAGCAATATCTCACTCAATTGTGTGGCGCAATTGCTGTTTTCATACATGTGTGCACCCTACATGTACATTAGCATGTGTGTGCAGGGTGATGGGGTTGCATTTACATGTTTTTCTATATTATTTTTACTTGTTTCATTATAATTTTATTGTAATTTTTTAATATTTTTTTGTTTCAATTAAATTTACTGCTATTGCAAGGGGGGTTTTAAGCTTGGAAAAAGGACAGCGCTTGTTCCTGTACTGCTAGGGGGCGCTCCTCCTAACAGGTGGTCCTTCCTAGAGAAGTGAATAGGACAGAGCTGTGAAAACCATCCGAAGTGTTTGGGGCAGGCTTCACTCCATGCACAAATGGCCTACAGGATTGGGAAGAACATTAAATGGATATCTTCAAAATCGGATCAGTTTAGAATTTTGGAATGGCGTTTATGGACAGCATAGAGCAGTGGTCTCCAATCTGTGGCCCAGGGTACGGAACTGACCCTTTGCTTGCCTTTATCTGGCCCTTGGTGCATTATTCCTTCAATGGACACCAATGACGGGGCACTATTTCTGCAACTGACACCAATGATAGAGCACCATTCCTCCCATTGTCACCATCAATTGGGCTTTATTTCTCCAACTGACACCAGTGATGGGGCACCATTCCTCCCATTGTCACCATCAATTGGGCTTTATTCCTCCAACTGACACCAATGATGGGGCACCATTCCTCCCATTGTCACCATCAATTGGGCTTTATTTCTCCAACTGACACCAATGATGGGGCACCATTCCTCCCATTGTCACCATCAATTGGGCTTTATTCCTCCAACTGACACCAGTGATGGGGCACCATTCCTCCCACTGACACCATAAATGTGACACTTTCTCCAACTGAGACCATGGATGGTGCAATATTCCTCCAACTGACACCAATAATGGGGTACCTTTCCTCCCTCTAAAATCAATGATGGGACATAATTTACTGACACTGACGTGGGGGAAGTTTCTACTCCCACTGTCCACAGTCCGGCCCCCCTAAAGCCAAGAGGACACTAAAGTGGCCCTTTCCTTAGAACGTTTGGAGACCCCAGGCATAGAGTATTTGTTATAAAGGTGACCAACCCTTTCATTTTTAAAAACATGAACCTGTAAAGCAATAAAACAATATTAAACCAAAAGGCAAACATTTATTATATTGCAGCTTACCAATTCTTACATGTGGTGGCTGCATTCGTTTTTCCTTTTTTAGGCTTTCTTTCTTCTGATTTCATCTGGTGATCCAGCCAGCAAGTCTGTTGTTTTTTCTCAGCACAAACTCTCCGGCAGAATTTACATGGATGAGGCAAACCACTTAACACTGGCAGAGGTGATTAAAATGATCAGCTTTTATTTACCTATGTAAAACATTTATCAAAAAAAGGAAAAAAAAAACAGTTTGCTGTAACTGATTATAAAGTGTGAGCTGGAATTTGGCTTCAATTTGTTAGTGTATTTAAATCTGCTAATACATTTAACACCACACACACATACTCACACACACACTGACAATGCTGCTGTTTGCTGTGCCTCCTCCTCACATTCCTCCAGAGTAGTGTCCCACTAATACAGGAGGTGTGTTACTGGTCAGATCACCAGGTGAAAAGCCAAAGAATGGAATCTGATTCAGCCACCACATCTAATGATTGGGAAGCTGCAATTTGTTTGCGTATTTAGATCTGCTGATATATCTAACAAACCTCTCCTCCCAGACTGACAATGCTGCTGTCTGCTGTGCCCCCTGTGCTCCTTCATCCAAAGTGGGGGGCGCACTATTACAGGAGGTGTGTTACTGGCATAGGTGTGCATTATAGCCTATTGCATTAGGGTGTGTACCCCAAAGATCAAACACACATACCTTTCTCTGCAGCCTCAGCTGCACTGGACAGTAAATGAATGGGAAGTGCTCTGTGCAGAGCGGCTTCCTGTTCATTCACACACTGAAGCTTAGTAAACACCGTTTCTATGCTTCAAATTTAAAGGAACACAGTGAATGAGTGTATTAACTGTGTTCATTTAGAAAAGAAAGGGGCCAGTAAAAGACATATTTACTAGCCCATTCCCCCATTCTCCATTCTGAAGCATGGGAGGAGAGGAGGGAAACTGCAGCACTGCGGGGGGGGGAGGCACAACATGAGGGGAGGCCTGGCCAGGAGGGGGAATCGGCACTACACATAGTGATTAGAGTGTGCCCAGGCACACCTGGCACACCCACTGCGCATGCCTATAGTTACTGCCGGTTCACACAGGGGCAACACGACTTGCAGGCCGACTCACCAAGGCGACCTGCACACGACTTCAGCGGCGACTTGCAAAACGACTTCTGTATAGAAGTCAATGCAAGTCGCCTGAAGTCGCCCCAAAAGTAGTACAGGAACCTTTTTCTAAGTCGGAGTGACTTGCGTCGCTCCTATTAGAATGGTTCCATTGTACAGAACGGGAGGCGACTTGTCAGGCGGCTAAGTCGCCTAACAAGTCGCCCCTGTGTGAACCGTGGCTCACTGAATAGATCACCAGGTGCAAACAGAGGGGAAAATCCTAAAAAAAAAGAAAGAAAACTAATGCAGTCACCACCCCTAATCATTGGTAAGCTGCAATATTTTAAATTTGGGGTGGGGGGGGGGGGTTGTAACAAAATGTGCATTACAAAAACACTTTTGTATAATTGTAAACCAGCATGGACATAAGTCTTTGGTCACACCGAACGCAGCATGATTTCTAAGCCGCAGGTCAGTGTGACTCGGAAGGCTTCTGTGCGACTTCATGTACAGATGTCGATGCATGTCGCACCTGAACCTGCAAAAAGTAGTGCAAGGACTACTTTCAAAATCGGTGCGACTGCGATGGGGTGTCGGAGTCGCACCGATTTGACCGCTTCTATTGCTTTGAAACTATCAAATCGCACCAGTGTGACCGGGTCTTATAGAAACATTATAGAGGAAATATAATGTCTGTACAAATATTCTGCAACTACCCAGCTGTGGAATATCTTCAGGTCTCAGAATAGTCCTGCAGGGCATGCTGACACTTCTAGTTCCTCAACAGCTGGAGGGCACAGGTTGGCCCTGCCTGGCTTCTAGTAAAGTCGGAGCTGACAGCATGTGCCAAACTGACACTTTGAAGGGCTTAGGTTTGGCATTATTCATCAGAACAGGTGCAGAACAGCCAGCGGTTATAGACGGGTTCTCACGGACTGAGATGCCCATGCGAATGGAAGGCATTTCCTGTAAAAGTGCTGCACAGCTGTGCAAGGATTTCACGATGTCCCCCCCCTGCTTACGTAAACAATCAGTAAACTTTCTGCATAGATGTGACATCCACAACACTCTACTATTCCTCCGGCTGTGTAGGCCTTCTAGAAACTGTTAAATGATAACTCGTGGGAAAAAAATATAGCAAACTAAAAAGAAGAATAATAATAATATCACACTCTCATTCATGTTTGTACCCTCCTCTTTGTTTTTGAAGGAATATTCATATCTGTTTATACCTCTTGTTAAAACCCCAAAAAAGATCTATGTGAAATAAAAATAATGATTTACAATTCCTTCACAAGCCATGTTACTAACCGGAAGATTTTTCCCCTTAATGACCAGGCCATTTTTTGAGATACGGCACTGCGTCGTTTAAACTGACAATTGCGCGGTTGTGTGACGTTACATTTTTTTCCCCACAAATAGAGCTTTCTTTTGGTGGTATTTGCAGTTTTTATTGTTTGCGCTATAAACAAAAAAAAGAGCGACAATTTTGAAAAAAAAGCAATATTTTTTACTTTTTGCTATAATAAATATCCCCCAAAAAAACAAAAAAAAAAATTTCTTCATCAGTTTAGGCAGATATGTATTCTTCTACATATTTTTGTTAAAAAAATCGCAATAAGCGTATATTGATTGGTTTGCGCAAAAGTTATACAAAATAGGGGATACATTTATGGAATTTATATTATTCATTTTTTTTTTACTAGTAATGTCGGTGATCTGCGATTTTTAGCGGGACTGCAACACTGCGGCGGACAGATCGGACACTTTTCACACTTTTTTGGGACCACTGACATTTATAGCGATCCGTGCTATTAAAATGCACTGATTACTGTATAAATGACACTAGCAGCGAAGGGGTTAACACTAGGGGGCGCTCAAGGGGTAAAATGTGTTCCCTGGGAGTGTTTCTAAAGCCTCGTATGGATTTTCCAACGGGAAATGTGTGATAACAGGCTGTTGGCGGAAAATCAGACCGTTTGTACGCTCCATCGGACAATTGTTGTCGGATTTTCCGCCGACAAATGTTGGATGGCGGGCTTTAAAATTTTCCGCGGACAAATGTCTGTTGTCGGATTGTCCGATCGTGTGTATACAAGTCCGTCGGACAAAAGTCCAAAGTACAAACACGCATGCTCGGAAGCAAGGACGAGCCAGAAGCGGTCGGTCTTGTAAACTAGCGTTCGTAATGGAGAATTAACATTCGTGGCGTGGCAAATTATGAAATCTCCAAATGCAGCGCACAATTCTCTTCTTCTTTAATGGGATAATAATGAAGCTGCTTTGCTGGTGATACTGATGGAGTTATTGCAAAAGAATTTTCAAAGCCTTTTTTTCTAGTGATATCAAGAATAATATTAATGTGCTTTTTTTTTGATGCAAGTTACCACAACACCATTATCCCGTAGTTTTTAAGATCCAAGATACAACTATGTTGGTGTCCCTTGTCAATTTTACATTGTATTTTTTAAAATGTAACTGCCTACTCCCAAACTGTCATTTGAAGTAAAACACACAGCCAAGTATTATTCTCCACAATTTTTTTTATTGTGCATTAAAAAAAGAAAACAAATAAAATTAGACTTGCTATCTACCAATAGAACTTAACCAAAAAGAGCATTCTAAGCATCCAAAAATATAGAAAATATACCAAATCAAATCATTTTTCAACCCAAAAATAAAATAAAAGCCTCATGCATGTGTCCTGCTTCTTAATCGAGGGGATCAACAATGCCAAGAGTTGGTGAAAGCAGGGGTCCGTCATCCGGAGATAATTCCAAAAATCATCTGGATTATTCTTCTGGAGCTCCCGCAGCAAAGGCATATGACATAATTGGTCACGAATAATAAAGCAACCAATTTTTGGTCCAAGAAATCCTCCTCCTGTCCCTGTTACTGGACTGGACTTGGGTCAAAGCAATAACTCCAAGGCTAATAATAAATAACACGCTATCTCCTCCGATTCTGCAACATGGCTGGTTGACGAATGGCCGTTCAGAAACGAACTGAAAAGCGCAAACTGAAAAGCATGAAATGAAAAGCGCAAAATGAAAAGCGCGAAATAAAAAGCGTGAATCAACACTCACCAAACTTCTACTAACACGAAATTAGCAGAAGGAGCCCAAAGGGTGGCGCTAAAGAGCTGAAAAAACACTTAGTACGTCACTACGTTCGTGCCGTTTGTATGCAAGACAAGTTCCTGGCCAACGCCCTTTAGACAAAAGTCTGCAGAGAATCCGATCGTGTGTACGAGGCTTAACTGTACGGAGATGGGACTGACTGGAGGAGGCGAGAGATCGCTGTTCCTGATCACTATGAACAGCAGATCTCTCTCTCCTCCCCTGTCAGAACGGGGATCTTACATTGTTTACATTGACAGATCCCCGTTCTGGCTCTCTGTGAAATGATTGCGCGTGCCCCTGCTATAGCTCTTAAAAGAGCCGATGTACAGCCACGGCGATTTGCGTAAACTAGCCGGCGGCTGGTCGGCAAGTAGTTAAAGTGGTATTAAGCCCAAAAGCAAATATTAAGCCCAAATATTTACATATTATTTATAATAATATATTTATTCTATTTTTATAATATTTGTATTATTATATTAATACATACAGCATATTCTATTTTATATCATTTAATATATTTTTAATTTAAAAAATGAAAGTGGTTATAAAGGCTGAAGTTTTTTTTTCCTTCATGCATTCCAATATTTATGAAGAAAATTAGATTTTCACATTTTTTATTGGATATGCTTTATAACAGAAAGTAAAAAATATCATTTTTTTTTTTTTCAAAATGTTTGGTCTTTTTTCATTTATATCGCATAGAATAAAAAACCCAGTGGTGATCAAATACCACCAAAAGAAAGCTCTATTTGTGTGGAAAAAAATGATATACATTTTATTTGGCTACAGTGTTGCATGACTGAACAATTACCAGTTAAAACAACACAGTGCTAAATAGCAAAAAAATGGCCTGGTCATGAAGGGGGTAAAACCTTCCGGAGCTGAAGTGGTTAAAAGATGAGTTTGCATTGATAAAATAAATACTACACATGTCAAGTCTTAGAATTGTGCATGCCCGTGAAATAGCGAAAACGACAGTACTCTAAATCGTCCATAGGCGATGTTTTAAAAGTCTTTACAGGATATCAGTTTGGAGGTAACCGAGATGTATGGCCGTACAATGTATGCTCTGACTCCAATGTTTGCAGCAATATCTCACTCAATTGTGTGGTGCAATTGCTGTTTGCATACATGTGTGCACCCTACATGTACATTAGCATGTGTGTGTGCAGGGCGACGGGGTTGCATTTACATTTTTTTTTTTACTATTTTTACTTGTTTCATTATAATTTTATTGTAATTTTTTTATACATGTATCTATGCAAGGGGAGTATTAGTCCTCTTTCACACTGGGGCAGGTGTTAGCTGCGCTTTACCGCTGCTATATCGGCGCTTTGGCACTGCTAGCAGGGTTTATTTAACTCCCCAGAAGGGGTTAAAAAGGGGTTAAAAGCGCCTGCTTAGCATGCTTTTCAAAGCGCTTTTAAGGTGCTTTAAGAGCAGCGCCCATTAATTTCAATGAGCAGGGGAGGTGGAGGAGCGGTATATACATTGCACCCGCACTGCCCCAAAGATACTGATGTAGGACTTTTTTTCCTGTCCTGCAAGCGCACTGTCCCAGTGTGAAAGCACTCGGGCTTTCACACTGGGGCTGCAGAAGAGACAATTTACAGGCACTTTTCAGGCGATATTTTTAGCGCAAAAATGCCTATAAAGCGACTCAGTGTGAAAGGGGTGTTATGCCGTGTACACACGATCGGACTTCTCGTCGGAAAAGGCTATGACAGCTTTTCCGACGGGATTCCACTCAAGTTTGCCCTGCATATACACGGTCACGCAAAAGTTCGCTGAACTTACGACCGTCAAGAACGCGGTGACGTACAACACTACGACGAGCCGAGAAAATGAAGTTCAGTGCTTCCGAGCATGCGTCGAATTGTTTACGAGCATGCGTAGGAATTTTGCACGTTGGAATTGCCACAGACGATCGCATTTTTGGATAGGAGCTTTTTTCAACCGAAAATTGAGAACCTGCTCTCAGTCTTTTGCTGGCTGGAATTCGGCCATCAAAAGTCTGATGGAGCATGCACACGGTCGCATTTTCCGACAAAAAACTCTCATCGGTCTTTTGCAGGCCGAAATTCCGATCGTGTGTACACGGCATTAGCTTTGGAAAAAGGACAGAGCTTGTTCCTGTTTTGCTAGGGGGCGCTCCTCCTAACAGGTGGTCCTTCCTAGAGAAGACAATAGGACAGAGCTATGAAAACCATCAGAAGTTTTTGGGGCAGGCTTCACACCATGCACAAATGACCTACAAGATTGGGAGGAGCATAAATGGATATCTTCAAAATTGGATCAGTTTAGAATTATGGAATGGCGTTTATGGACAGCAGTGGTCTTCAAACTTTGGCCCGGGGGGGAGGGGGGGGCAGAAGAGGTCCTTTGCTTGCCTTTATTTGGCCCTTGGTGCACTATTCCTCCAATAGACTCCAATGATGGGGCACAGCCTATTGTCTTCTGTGCTGCTTCATCCAGAGTGTAAGTGTTGTAATACAGGAGGTGTGTTAGAACCCTTTCACACTGGGGCGGTTTGCAGGCGTTATTGCGCTAAAAATAGCGCCTGCAAACCGACCTAAAACTTCCGCTGCTGTTTCTTCAGTGTGAAAGCCCGAGGGCTTTCACACTGAAGCGATGCGCTGGCAGGAGAGAAAAAAAACTCCTGCAAACCGCATCTTTGGAGCGGTGAAGGAGCGGTGTATTCACCGCTCCTAAACTGCTCCTGCCCATTGAAATCAATGGGGCAGCGCGGCTATACCGCGGCAATACCGCGGCTATAGCCGCGCTATGCGAGCGGTTTTAACCCTTTTTCGGCCACCAGCGGTGGTTAAAACCGCACCGCTAGCGGCCGAATACCGCCGCAAAAACAACGGTAAAGCAGCGCTAAAAATAGAGCTGTTTTACCGCCGACGCCCCCACCGCCCCATTGTGAAAGGGGCCTTACTGGCCAGACCACCAGGTGAAAACAGAGGGAAAAAGCCTAAAAAAAGAAAACAAATACAGCCACCACATCTAATGATTGATAAGCTGCAATATATGCAATATATAATATTTTGGATTTAATACCACTTTAAAAATGACCTTTCCTTTTCAGTCTGCAGCGCTGTTATTTTCTGTAAAATTCAATGCAATATGGCAACCTGGAAGTGTTCTGTACACATCCGATCAGTGGGTATACAGCCTAAATGATTGGCTGTAACCTGCTGGCAAACTGTGTCCAGTCACAGCACAGGTCAGCAGGGGGCCCGCCCAAAAAAACAGGAAGTACACCGCAACGTACGGGAACGTCGGGGTGCCTGGCTGTGCCACCCGTTTGCAGTAAATGTACTGTAGCTGGCTGGCATGTGGTTAAACTTCAAAGCAGGGACTTCTAGAACTCATGTTAAAAACAAATATCACATTTTATTATATAAGATTACTGAAGATTTTGGCATGACTGAGGTCCTATTTTAAAATGTGTGGTCTTAAAGTGTGACGTATAGGAACAGTTCCCGTCATCCAGCTCTTGGTAGCCAGTTCAGGCAGTCTGGTAGATTTCTAGCTAGACTGTCTCCAGCCGCTCCTCGCTATATATCACACAGTTCTAGATCCTGTGACATGTTGCCTTCAATCCAAACATAATAGTCCGAGTTCCTAATCCTCCTCAGGAAACGTTCACACTTCGGTGAGGCTGCCGCCCACTTGATGGTCTATGAGTGGTTATACAATTTAAAGCTTACTTCCCAGAAAACAGTAACCCTAGATGACATAATGATGGTTTTGACTGTTGACTTGATGTTTTGGCCTTCAGACGACGTTTCCATGTGATTCTTAGGAACTTTTTCAGGAAAGTGCCATAGGGATTCCTCTTAGTCATGGTGCAATCTGAGGAGCCATTAAGGGCCGGCTTAGGCTCCATCTGACAAGTTCTCAGCTTAGTTGTGGTCACTTAGGACATCACCACATGTTCAGAAAACAATGATGTCTGAGCCTAATGAAGGTTAAATTGCAGCTTTTGGGGATGTAACTGAAAACTCCCGGGCCAGAAACACAGCTGTGTATCAGACTCCGGGATCTTTTGTTACTGAAATAAACCTGTATCAGATTCACTTGGAATATACACAAATAATTCCCAAACATCTTGAGCCCTGTTTTCTAAACTGTGCAAATTGGCTTAAAGTCTGTCACAGTTAATTGTTAACGTCGCCCGACTAGCCATTTAAAGTTATACAAATGTAATATATGGGTTATACATGTGTTCTAATTTAAAGGGGCAAAAAACATATGTTATGTCATTTTCATGAGCTTTTTTTTTTTGCCTAAAATATTTCTAATAGCAAGTTTTGGAGTTGATTTCCTAAAACTGGAGAGTGCAAAATCTGGTGCAGCTGTGCACGGGAGCCAATCAGCTTCTAACTTCTGCTTGTTCAATTAAAGTGGAATTCTAGTTAAAATTAAAAATGTGCCCTTTATTTCTTAGAAATATATAATCTTAGATGGTAAGCTCTTGTGAGCAGGGCCCTCTTAAAGTGGTAGTAAAACCTGTTACCCCCTTGTACTTACAGGTCTGCCTATATTAAGGCTTACCTGAAGGTACTGTGAATATCTCCTAAACTTGGAGATTTTAAATTCAGGAAATGCGCGCTGAAGGTCCGGCCTACAGTGCTGAACCTTCAGAGCCCGTGCTGGAAACAGCACCTTCCACATGTACGGGAGTGACATCATTGCAGCTCCCACCACTCGCAGCACTGGAGCCTGCGAACCCGGAAGTGGGCGCCGCTGGAAGGGCTTTGTTCTAAGGTATTTCATAATATGCTAGTATGTGATGCATACAAGCACATTATGCCGCTGTCTTATGCCCTGTACACACGGTCGGACTTTCCAATGGAAAATGTATGATCGGATTTTGTTGTCGGAAATTCCGATCGTGTGTGGGCTGCATCTGGCTTTTTTCGTCGGAATTTCCGACACACAAAGTTTGAGAGCTGGATGTAAAATTTTCCGACAACAAAATCCGATCGTTTAAATTCCAATCGTGTGTAGACAAATCCAACGCACAAAGTGGCACGCATGCTCAAAATAAATTACGAGACTAAAGCTATTGGCTACTGGCCCGTTTATAGTCCCGATGTACGTGTTGTACGTCACCTCGTTCTGAATGATTTTCCGACAACTTTGTACGACCGTGTGTATGCAAGGCAAGTTTGGGCCAAAATCCGACGGATTTTGTCGTCGGAATGTCCGACCGTGTGTACGGGGCATTACAGGTTTTTTTTTTCTATATTTTATTCTGCAGCAGTTTACAACCGCTTTAATCCCTTTGTATTTTATTGTATTGTAACTGTACTTATTTCCTTTTATATTGTAAAGCGCTGCATAAACTGTTGGTGCTATAAAAAATCCTGTATAATAATAATAATAACAATAATAATAATAATAATAAACTTTTATATTAAAGTGGTTATAAAGGCTAAAGGTTTTTTTTACCTCCATTCATTTTATGCATGAATGTAAAAAACCTTCTGTGTGCTGCTCCCCCTCACAGCACCCCTAATACTCACCTGAGCCCCCTTTTGGTCCAGTGATGTGCACGAGAGCTTTGGCTGCCCCGGGACTCCCTCTCCTCATTGACCATTGCCTCCCACTGCTGTCAATCACAGCCAGTAAGCCAATGAGGAGGGAGCGGGGGCGAGGCTGAGCTGCAGCTCTACGAGGTTGATTTACTAAAGGCAAATAGACTGTGCACTTTGCAAAGTGCAGTCGCTCCTGAGCTTATTAAATGAGCAGAAGCTCTGCTGGCTTCCATCATCCAATCATGTGCAAGCAAAAGCTTTTTTTTTTAATTATTATCCTTGCATGTGATTGGGCATTCTTTTTTAAAGTGAAGCTTTACCTCCATAGGCATGTGCAGGAGGTGTGTCGGCTGTGCCTGGGCACACCCTAATCACCCAGTGCGGCACAGATTACCCCTGCTGATATTTCACCAAAGCTCCTAAAAAAATTGAAAAAAAAATAATAAAAGAATATAAATAAAATTGTAAAAAAATAATACCAAAATAAAATAATAAAAAACAAAAACTACTGACATCATCCACTGCTCTACTGACACCATCCACTACCCTACTACATTTTACATTTTTTACATGTGTGCATGTGTATATATATATATATATATATACGCAGTATCTCACAAAAGTGAGTACACCCCGCACATTTTTGTAAATATTTTATTCTATCTTTTCATGTGACAACACTGAAGAAATGACACTTTACTACAATGTAAAGTAGTGAGTGTACAGCTTGTATAACAGTGTAAATTTGCTGTCCCCTCAAAATAACTCAACACACAGCCAATAATGTCTAAACCGCTGTGAGCAAAAGTGAGTACACCCCTAAGTGAAAATATCCCAATTGGCCCCAAAGTGTCAATATTTTGTGTGGCCACCATTATTTTCCAGCACCGCCTTAACCCTCTTGGGCATGGAGTTCACCAGAGCGGATTGTGGATGTTAGAGACCTTGCGCTCCTCCACCTTCCGTTTGAGGATGCCCCACAGATGCTCAATAGGGTTTAGGTCTGGAGACATGCTTGGCCAGTCCATCACCTTTACCCTCAGCTTCTTTAGCAAGGCAGTGGTCGTCTTGGAGGTGTGTTTGGGGTCGTTATCATGTTGGTATACTGCCCTGTGGCCCAATCTCTGAAGGGAGGGGATCATGCTCTGATTCAGTATGTCACAGTACATGTTGCTAGTCATGGTTCCCTCAATAAACTGTTTGACTGTAGGCAAGACACACTTGTCTTTGTACTCCTCACCTGGTTGCCGCCACACACGCTTAATACCATCTGAACCAAATAAGTTTATCTTGGTCTCATCAGACCACAGGACTTGGTTCCAGTAATCCATGTCCTTAGTCTGCTTGTCTTTAGCAAACTGTTTGTGGGCTTTCTTGTGCATCATCTTTAGAAGAGGCTTCCTTCTGGGACGACAGCCATGCAGACCAATTTGATACAATGTGCGGCGTATGGTCTGAGCACTGAGAGGCTGACCCCCCACCCCTTCAACCTCTGCAGCAATGCTGGCAGCACTCATATTTCCCAAAGACAACCTCTGAATATGACGCTGAGCACGTGCACTCAACATCTTTGGTCAACCATGGCGAGGCCTGTTCTGAGTGGAACCTGTCCTGTATGGCCTTGGCCACCGTGCTGCAGCTCAGTTTCAGGGTCTTAGCAATCTTCTTATAGCCTAGGCTATAGAGCAACAATTCTTTTTTTCAGATCCTCAGAGAGTTCTTTGCCATGAGGTGCCATGTTGAACTTCCAGTGACCAGTATGAGAGAGTGAGAGCGATAACACCAAATTTAACACACCTGCTCCCCATTCACATCTGAAACCTTGTAACACTAACGAGTCACATAACACTGGGGAGAGAAAATGGCTAATAGGGCCCAATTTGGACATTTTCACTTAGGGATGTACTCACTTTTGTTGCCAGCGGTTTAGACATTAATGGCTATGTGTTGAGATATTTTGAGGGGACAGCAAATTTACACTGTTATACAAGCTGTACACTCACTAGTTTACATTGTAGCAAAGTGTAATTTCTTCAGTCTTGTCACACTTGTACTCACTTTTGTGAGATACTGTGTATATACAGTTGCAATAAAAAGTATGTGAACCCTTTTGGAATGATATGGATTTCTGCACAAATTGGTCATAAAATGTGATCTGATTTTCAAGTCACAACAATAGACAATCACAGTCTGCTTAAACTAATAACACACAAAGAATTAAATGTTACCATGTTTTTATTGAACACACCATGTAAACATTCACAGTGCAGGTGGAAAAAGTATGTGAACCCTTGTATTTAATAACTGGTTGAATCTCCTTTGGCAGCAATAACTTCAACCAAACGTTTCCTGTAGTTGCAGATCAGACGTGCACAACGGTCAGGAGTAATTCTTGACCATTCCTCTTTACAGAACTGTTTCGCTTTCTTGAGGTCATGCCACAGCATCTCAATGACTGACTCTGACTGGGCCACTCCAGAAGGTGTATTTTCTTCTGTTTAAGCCATTCTGTTGTTGATTTACTTCTATGCTTTGGGTTGTTGTCCTGTTGCAACACCCATCTTCTGTTGAGGTTCAGCTGGTGGACAGATGGCCTTAAGTTCTCCTGCAAAATGTCTTGATAAACTTGGGAATTGATTTTTCCTTCGATGATAGCAATCCGTCCAGGCCCTGATGCAGCAAAGCAGCCCCAAACCATGATGCACCCACCACCTTACTTCACAGTTGGGATGATGTTTTGATGTTGGTGTGCTGTGCCTCTTTTTCTCCACACATAGTGTTGTGTGTTTCTTCCAAACAACTCAACTTTGGTTTCATCTGTCCACAGTTTGCTCTTGTGCAAACTGTAAACATGCAGCAATGTTTTTTTTGGACAGCAGTGGCTTCCTCTGTGGTATCCTCCCATGAAATCCATTCTTGTTTAGTGTTTTACGCATCGTAGATTCGCTAACAGGGATGTTAGCATATGCCAAAGACTTTTGTAAGTCTTTAGCTGACAATCTAGGAGTCTTCTTCACTTCATTGAGCAGTCTGCGCTGTGCTCTTGCAGTCATCTTTACAGGACGCCCACTGCTAGGGAGAGTAGCAGCAGTGCTGAACTTTCTCCATTTATAGACAATTTGTCTTACTGTGGACTCATTAACAGCAAGGCTTTTGGAGATACTTTTATAACCCTTTACAGCTTTATGCAAGTCAACAATTATTAATCGTAGGTCTTCTGAGAGCTTTTTTGTGCGAGGCATCATTCACATCAGGCAATGCTTCTTGTGAAAAGCAAACCCAGAACTGGTGTGTGTTTTTTATAGGGCAGGGCAGCTGTAACCAACACCTCAAATCTCATCTCATTGATTGGACTCCAGTTGGCTGACACCTCACTCCAATTAGCTCTCGGAGATCTCATTAGTCTAGGGGTTCACATACTTTTTCCACCTGCACTGTGAATGTTTACATGGTGTGTTCAATAAAAACATGGTAACATTTAATTCTTTGTATGTTATTAGTTTAAGCAGCCTGTGATTGTCTATTGTTGTGACTTAGCACTGACTTAGCACTGAAAGCTGAAAATTGGCCTGGGCATGAAGGGGGTGAAAGTGCCCAGTATGGAAGTGGTTAAAAACTCGAATACCTGTAAAAAAAAAAAAAAAAAAGCAGTTAAAACTCATTTTTACTGATGCTCATGGTGCCAAAATTTGCTCTGATCACTAGAACCGATCCCCCAAAGTCACTTCCCATAGTGTCAGTCTCCATGGTCCCCTTCAGCTCACACTGGTTCTCCACCTGACCTCACGACTGTAGAAGAGAATGGTGACGTGAGGTCAGAAGGGGGAAGCAGTGAGAGCCACAGAGAATCACGGAGATTGACACGCCCAAAAGTGTTGAACTAGAGCTGAGTTTGGTTTCATGGACACCAGAAAAGATGAGCATTTACTGCCTTCTATTATAGGTGAGAGGGATTTTTAAGGAAGTAATTTGCAACAGGGTTGTTTTAAAAAAATCCTACTCTAAAAGCCCCTTTTACTAACCTAAGTGCATAACCGCATAATGTGCTGGGTCTCGTGTCATCTTTTTCACTGCAGAAGAGAAAAGTTCTTCTTTGGATGTCCATGTTTCTGCCTGGGAGACATGGACACTTCTAATTAGCTGTCCAGCAGTGGGTAGTGTTTAAGCTCCATTGACTGCATAACGCAATGACGTCATTGGCAACTGAACCGCATAGGTATAGATTGCAGCACTGGATCCCCAGCTGCCACACCCAGGAGCGGCACCAACAAGGGCCACAGACAGAGAAATTAGGTGAGTAGAAAGAACCATAAGAAGGTAATTTTATTTGTTTATATAGCATTGTAAAGGGAGGGTAGGAGGAAGTGCCGGGAGGGAGAATGTTGGTGCCTGGAGGGAAAATAAATTGCTTCAGCCATCTTTTTGCAACATTGTGGCCTCAGTGTCTTAATTTCATATGCCTTTATTATCGTTGCGGGCATAATTTTGGTAATTGGCTGCCTATAGTCCCATACACTGTAAATGCAAACAACATAAGTAACAACATAAGGTGCCTCAAAATCAAACACATCATGCATTCCAGGTATATTACAAAACACATTAAAAATGTGATCCAGTTTATGTAGTGGCATTTTACGTGCTTTTTTGATATTCTGTTACAGTGCTCCCTGGCATATGACATGGGCTCAAATGTGGCAGTTGTTCTTCAGAAGAGTTCCTGAAGGTGGACTTGGAACCTTAGTGGTCTTGATTTCCTTTGCCACAAACTGACACCAGTTTGCAGCCCCCAGGATCACCGCGCCAGAGGGGGTGGCTGGAACAAAGAGGCTACAGTGTGGAGACAGTTTATAGGGATGCAGATGAGAGAGTAGTCAAGCCCAGGCAGAGTTTGAGATAGGCGGGAGGCAACAGAGTAGTGAGGTCCGAGAGGAGGCTTAGGCAGGCAGCAAGCAGGAGTATAGTCAGGTCCAAGAAAGGTCTAGGTAGGCAAGCAGCAATCAAGAGCGTGGTCAGGTTAATTGAGGCTGGCAACTGGCAGGCAAGTTCTATAGCTCCTTGAAGAACCAGCATTGATCCTGTATTAGAGGTCCTGGAAATCCTGAAAGACCAAACATGAATTCTTTAGTGCTGTGAGTACTGGAGGTCCTGGAAGATCCAGTAGGGATACTGTACGTACTGTAACATTCATAAAACTGCAGTAAAATTGAGCTGTTGTCCACTGCAACTAATCTGTTTTCAACTTTCAAATACATCAGGATGGTTGATCAGTTCCTGTGAACAAAAGATCCCCTTTAGCTTTAGTTTCCTTCATCCATGCATCATCCACATCATTGACAGAGTGAACCCTGCTCATTCTGATTGACAGCATGATCTTGTCCTTAGTATATTAACCCCACATTCACTACTAATCATGTATATGGCAGGGTTGTCACTAGCTCAAATAAATAATAGCTCACTAAATCTTTACTTAAGCTTTTCAAGAGGGGAAGTGTAACTGACCCGCTAATATATCACCCTTATCATGACTAGATTCTGCTTTTCCTGAGGCCTTCAGACCAAGCGCAAAGTTGCAAAATATATAATTTCACAAAAACATGTGACTGAATCGTGATGAAAATTTTCCATTAATGCCCGAATGAGAAAACTGATGAACATAAGCGGTAGCGAAGTTTGTTGCTATGTGGTGTATGGTGACTGAAATGTAAAATGATGTAATGACATACAAGGCCAAAAAATACTCCCACCAAAACTAATTGTCTGTTATGTCACTGGTAATTTTGTCTGTTGGGCGATGAATCAGTTCAGTGCTTAATTCTCTGAGATTGGAGCATAATCACACCAATTAAAGTATACTGGTCATCCATACACAGTGGAGGCAGACATTTTTTGAGCTGAGCAGTTTTCAGTTCAATGAAGAAAGAAAACAATTACAGGGTAGTTCACCTAAGGAGCATGTTGTTTTCAGTGTAAGTCTATTGACAGAGCTCCACCGATTGACTTATACTTAAATAAAAAGTGTGTAAAGTACATTTGCCGTATTGCATTGCCAAACAGGGTGCACAACATGCATATGGCTGCCCCCATGTGACAGAGCGACTACGCAGGAGCAGCATTGGGAGCAGCGAAAACTCTAATTCAACATATCTAAATGCAAAATTATGCACCTGTGGAAAAAGAAACTTCTGACAGAGTACAATATTAGGGGTACAGTGTTGGCCAGAACTACAGAGGAAAAAGAGTTGGGGGTACATGTTTCAGATGATTGCAAAATAAGAGTTTGGCCTCGCAGTGGGAAACATGGCTAGAATTCTGAGGTGTATCCCTACAAGGATCTCCAGAAGGAGGTCCTGATTCCTGATGTAAATCTTTAGTTATCGCTAGAGGGATCACCAACAGGAGGAAAGAGTTCCTGAATCTTCTATATAGATCTTTAGATATTAGTAGGGGGATCACCAGCAGGAGGAAGTAGGTCCTGATTCCTCTATATAGATCTTTAGATATTACTAGAGGGATCACCAGTAGGAGGGAGGAGGTCCTGATTCCTCTATGAAGATCTATAGATATTACTAGAGGGATCACCAGCAGGAAGAAGGAGCTCTTGATTTCTCTATGAAGATTAGTTAGATATGGGTGGTGCCCAGGTGACGGGGAGGAGTGTGCATATGCTGAAACACAGGCATGGCATTAAGGTGGCACTCTCAGTACTGAGCGACACTTCTCCACACAAACAGTAGTTTTATTATTCAATTCTGTGGCACAGTTCTTTCAACCTAAAGTGATTCTAAGGTGACTCTATACATTAAGGTAAAAAAATCTTCTGTGCTAAAGGATCCCCCACCCACCCCCTCTTTGTAAATACCTGGGCCCAATCCCAATCCAGCTATGTGCACGATAGCAGCGTCTCTCGTCACTGTCTCCCTCCTCACTGCGCAGATTGATAGCAGCCTTTGGCTCCCATTGCTGTCAATAAAAAGCTGCGATGAGGGAGCGGGGGTGGGGCCGAGTCAATCGATGCATACAGGGGGGCTCAAGTGCCTGCACGCAAGAGTGCCTCCATATAAAGCAGCTTTCTATGGGGGCACTCAAAGAAGAGAGGCCTGGAGCACCAGAAATTCACATTTGGAAAATGATGGTTCATATGCTGGCAAGACGCATTCTGATCAAAGTAGAAACCAGAGTGACAGAGAGAGGCGCTCATCACTGCACTGCATCCCCTATTACTGTCCACTCACAGGTTGAAATGGGTCCAGGATGACCTAGACTCAAAGGAATTGGGTTGAAGGATACCTGACAGCAGGCTGAGGACATCTACAACCCCTGGCAAAATTTCCAAATGTTGATGCTCATGGATGATGCTGTTGATTTCTTTAAAGTACCTTTTTTGGGTGGAACTCTGCTTTAAACTCCATAGAGCATTTGTAAAAGTCCATGAGTCCATGTCCTAGAACACCAACTGGGTTCCCACCAAGGTGGAACACAAAGCCAAAGTAATGTTACAAAGTGCGGCAATCTCCTGTTCTAGTTCCCACACAAGGAGCCACCCGATCTAGAGACAACTCCCCTCCTTTTAAAAAAAGTTGATCTTGCGCAGTGAAAAGCGCAAAACAGTCTAAAGTGTTAAGTTCACTATATATAAATATAGTGTAATAAGAGGTGCATAACTGAGGGTAACCAACAAATTTCTCATATAAATAAATAAAACAAAAGGATTCAGCAAGTATGATGAAAAGTGGACAAATGGGGAAAAAAATGGGGAGGATGATAACTTTTTTCCCCATTTGTCCACTTTTCATCAAACTTGCTGAATTATTCTTTATTTAAGATTTTTCTCACTATTATGGACCCTCTTTGTTACAATTTTATATTTTATACTCACACAAGTTTATTTATGGACATCTGATACCATCCTTCTGTTTTATTTTTTTGTATGAGAAATTTGTTGGCTACCCTCAGTTATGCACCTCTTATTACACTATATTTATATATAGTGCACTTAACACTTTAGAGTGTTTTGCACTTTTCACTGCGCGAGATCAACTTTTTTTATATATTTGTACATTTGTGTTATGTGAACACTTTTAGGTCTTGCAGCTGGTGTTACACTATATTATCAGTTTTTTGCATTAGACACATTCTGTTACTTTTAGTAGCGCTAGGGACACCATTTCATATAAACTCCCTCCTTATATTTACTTGCCCTATGGTATAACATTCTACTACTGCTATGTTTCTGCAAGAGGAATATTAAATCCTTTTAAAAGTTGGCCTATAAACTATAACATTGTTCCACTTGAGACAGGGTGGTTATGGCTGCACTGTGTCTGCCCAAATCATTCCCAATAAACAGAGCCGGGATGGATGCCACAAGTGTGCGGATATAACCCCAACCTGCCCAGAGGTGGCCCAGGTGGACAGGACTTTCCAGACATTGACGATTGCAAGAGGACCTGACAGCTGTGCCTTATAATCGGGGTTTTGGGTACAAAGAAGATGGACACAACAAGGCAAACCACTGAGATGAATATGTGAGATTAATAAATGCAGAGAGATCCGGAGATCCTTACTAAGGGGCCAATTGCTCCATGAGCCTTTCTGACGGGAGCTGCGTTTCATACCCAAAGTGACCTTTAGGTATGGAGCAACCAAAGGGAGGTTCACACTAAAGCAAGGCTAGACCCTGTAATAAGGTCTTAATATCTGGTAAGAGGCTAATTTTACACATACGAGTGGAGCACAATTGGGTGATCACCTGGTCCACGAGCAAAATAGGAACTGCACTTGTTGACCACCATTTTTAATAACATCATTTAATTTGGGACTTTGTCCTATATACAACTTTTTGGTGATTTTGTATATCACTTTTGCATGATAGCACAGACTTTATGAATTTTGAACCTACTTTGTTGTTGTTATATGTCCCCATTCACATAGTGTAAATATTTAAAAATTTCTGCTTACAATTTTACTTGCTGAAAATTCTTGCTTAGCTTTCTCCATCTATGTAATGCCAAGGAGGAGGCTTGAGACTTATTTTTTTCAAAATTAATTCTGTCTGTGATGTGCTGGAAGATCTCATTATCAGTTGTAAACTTGATGTGCACACTGTTTGTCCTAACAAAGGGTTAAAGATCTCAAGGCTTGGGTGGCTCATTGTAAAATAATACACTTAAAAAAATTAATAAAAACTTTTAAAAATATATAAAACCTGCCCAGTATATCTCCTAATTGCACATTACAAATTACTCTGAACAATATAAACTGCCTATAGAGTCCTATGGATAAAACTGCTCCAAAGAAAAACTGGAATTTTTGTAAAAATCCTTTTTAGGTATGCTGAGTGAATGGGAACACATAACAAAAATATAGCAGGGGTTTCTCAAATTTGACCGCAAAAATGGAAATACATTGTAAGGCTGTTACAGTGTTAGTTATGTTTATGTTCTTTTTTTTTTAGCACTTTTATACATTTGACTGACTTTTGTATATGCAGTGATTGATCATGTCTCTTTTATCCTTATCTCTAACCTTTCAGATACCCAAATACACAGAGATAAGAAAGGGTGATGGAGGGGATCTGGACAACTATTTGATGGTTTGAACATCAAATAAAAACAAACCTCAGAGACCTCAAGATAAGTGCAGGAATAATGCCAGTCACACCATTGGCACTTCGTAAAGTAAATATGTCATAAATATAAATAGCAGGATCATAGTGGTGTATATCAGTGAGCATGCATAGTCAGCTTGGTCAGTGTTTTTGAATGGAAAGCAAGAAAAAGCAATGGTTGATGGTGCTGCGCAAAGCATGTAGGGGCAGTGGTGGCTGGTGCTCAATATTTGTTTTGGGGGGGGGGAGCAAAACATCGCTAACTAGGGGTGCCACTTGTCCAGGATTCACTCGGACAGTTCAGGTTTGGAATCATGTGTCCGGGTTTCGGACTGTCTAAAACCCGGACACATTATTTTGACTGGACTATGGCTTCCCAGCAGGGTTCACACCTGAGCGTGGTGCAGCGACAGCTGCTGCACCACGTTTTTTAGCTTTTTTGTGTTTTTAAGTGGAGTGTTTTTGGTGCAAATTGGAAAAAAGGCCCCTGGAAGACATCATCTTTGACGAAACGGCGTAGGGAGGAGCGGCGTGCTGACGTCACCACATACCACGCTAGTCCCGGAAGCAAGCTATCGTGAGCCGGCCGGCTCGTGTTTTTATACCAAACGCTATATGTTCTTGGCAAAACTGTAAGTGCAATACTTTATTATTTTAATAAATATATATTTTAAACGAGTTACGCTATGGAAGCCTTTATGTTCTTGTATGGGGAATGAGCGTACTTCTGCCGTACAGAGGATACTCCACATAGAGAGTCCAAGGACATCTAGCCTTTCAAGTTTCAAAGACCCAGGGCTGGGGATAAGAGCCACAGGCACTTATGATCTCCTTAAACAAGAGATCTAACAAGCTGGTAAGCGGCAATAATATTACAGGTGGAGGAACTTTCCTGTCGCACTCTATCATTCCCTCTTTGGTGTTGTGGTCGCATGCTACTGTTATTTAGAGGGCTGAAAACATTACTACTTGGAAGATCACTTTGAATTGCACATTCAGTGGGGCTTCTATCTAACAGCCCATCGGAGTGAACTTTATCTTGTTTGACTTATTTACTTATATTCATTTATTTTTATTTGTTTTTTATATATTTTATTTTGCACGTTTCACTTGTGATTGCATTCATATATTTATGTAATAGTGTGACAAGTGGAGTCTTCATATCTCCACTTGTTTTGAACACTTTTCATTTCACATTTTTTGATCACCTAAATTATATAGCGCAGCTTTTTCTTGTATGTTTTTGGTGCGTCCGGCAGACTTGTGTACACACGCTCAGAAAATCTGACAACAGACATGTGTTAAAACCTGCTATCCAACATTTGTCCGTGGAAAATCTGACAACAATTGTCCGATGGAGCATACACACGGTCGGATTTACCGCCAACAGCCTGACATCACACAGTTCCCGTTGGAAAATCCGATCGTGTGTACGAAGCTTTAGAAACAGCTAAAATAATAAAAATGAAAGAAACTGGACCGACTGAAGTCCGCTCTCTGCTGACGTCACGGATATCAGTCCAGGCACCGCGTCATCATGACAATGGAGGTCTGAATCTGCCAGGTGCCTGGACTGACACCTGTCTCAGCCTCTCAGCGAGCCACTGAGAGCCTGGGCTGGCCGCCCCCTGCCCCCTGCACGCAGGGATAGGGTTTAGGAAGTCATTAAGGTTGATTTACTAAAGGCAAATAGACTGTGCACTCTGCAAGTGCAGTTGCACTCATTTTCTCCAGGGCTTAGTCAATGTGGTAAAGCTCTGCCGATTGCTATCATCTAATCATGTGCATGTGCATACCTCCCAACATTTTGAGATGGGAATGAGGGACACCTACTAACAAATGTATGTAGGCACAGGACACGCCCCCTGCCACACCCCCTTAAAGGAGAATTAACCCAAAAAAAGGTTAATTAAATCCACAAGGACTTTTTTTTACCACTATTATTCCTTTATATTGGCTTTTAACATTTACAAATGCAGCAATTTAGAAATGGGATGAAATGTTTAGCACTGAGAAACACTTTTTGAAAGATAAAAAGTGCATTTTATATACAACTATATAGATCAGACCAAACTAAGGGACAAATGAGGAGGAATGAGGGACAGAGGGACATTGCTCCAAATCAGGGACAGTCCCTCGAAATCAGGGACAGTTGGGAGCTATGCAAGTGTAGCGCACCCCACGTAGGAGCCGCTGAAAAAATAGGATCCCCACCCGGCACAGCCAGGCATACTGAATTCTCACAGGCACACTTGAGTCAGAAAAAAGTCCAGCACTTTGTTTTTGTGTTTTATTGAGGGGATAAACCTTGGATGGGGAGTAGGGGTATTATGGGAGGCCCACTTGACTTCAGAAAAACTCTTCA
Source organism: Aquarana catesbeiana (assembly GCF_042186555.1). Taxonomy (NCBI): domain Eukaryota; kingdom Metazoa; phylum Chordata; class Amphibia; order Anura; family Ranidae; genus Aquarana; species Aquarana catesbeiana. Next base: position 649,482,905 of record NC_133327.1, read on the forward strand.
GGGACATCTCTTCCTATATACAGCTATATACATTCCTCTGCCTACAGCACACTTTCTTGCAGCTGGCACACTGATAATTCGACAAAAAGGCTATTAGATTGTAAGCTCTTCTGAGCAGGGCCCTCTTAATCCTATTGTATTGTATTGTATTATATTATAACTGTATTGTCTCCCTTTTATATTGTAAAGCGCTGCGTAAACTGTTGGCGCTATATAAATCCTGAATAATAATAATAATAACAGTCAGATCTTGAAGCAAAAGCCCTTTACAGGCAGGGACCCCGGACCCCTTTGATTGTGTCCAAACCAAAAAACATGGGACAATAGCACAGGATAGGTTACAGTTGACATGTTTCACATGTAGGAGCGCTTAGTCGATTTCCTTCCCCTTTGGTTGTGTAGTGTCCAGCTTACATCCCTGTGGCTACTGATTCCAGTACCACCTCTTCAGGCACTGCCACCCCGCCAGGCTGTAGCTGCCCCTTTCACTAGCCCTCCTGGCTACTTCTCCACAGTCCTCCCAGAACTATACACTCAGCTGCCAATCCGGCTGACTTCTTCTGGACGCGCTGACTCTCTCCCGTTGTTCTCACAATGGCTCCCTTTCATTCAGGCAAGGATTTCTCTGTGTGTTAAAGAGGGTTCTTCCAGCACCCGAGCCCCTGCCCCGAGGTCAGCCCCACCAGACTAGGGGGTGCCCTGCGAGGGCCTCCGACAGCCTCCTCAGCACTCCATCTCCAGCTTCCACCTGAATGCCCTTGCTGGCATGACCCCCGAGTATTTAAGAGGTGCCCCTGCCCACTGACTTGTTGGTGATTGGCTGGGGCCCTCCTCAACACTCCAAGCAGCTCCTTCTAACCTCCCACTCATTCTTCTGGAAGCTTCTCCAGGGTTCCACCAAGTAGGGGGGGTACCTGCATGCTGAGTCATCCAGCCTCCCTGAGTCACTCATCCCTGACCCAGATTCAGCCCAGGCTTGGATGCATGGCTTACCTGCTCTAACAATGTGAAATGAATCTAGCACACTAGCTAGAGGGTGCTACACAAGCATTTCCTTGCACCTGATTTCTTTACAAAGTGAAGTTTTACTACACTTATGTGGGGTACACACTAGTCGAAAATCGGGCAGAAATTTTCATCCAAGGAACAACTGTACAAATTTTGACTAGTGTGTACACAACTTTCCACATTCGATTCTACTACAGCGAATGGCACGCCGATCTGCCACAGTACAATGATGGCGATTCGTGGGAACGCGCTGACCTGCCACAGTACAATGACGGCGATATGCGGGAACGTGCCGACCTGCCATAGTACAATGACGGCAATACGCGGGAACGTGCCGACTTGACACAGTACATTGACGGCGCTTCGTGGGAACGCACCGACCTGCCGCAGTACAAGGACGGCGATTCATGGGAACGCGCCGACCTGCCGCAGTACAATGACGGCGGTTCGTGAAAATGCGCCGACCTGCCGCAGTACATTGATGGTGATTCGTGGAAACGTGCCGACCTGCCGCAGTACAATGATGGTGATTCGTGGAAACGCGCCGACCTGCCGCAGTACAATGATGGTGATTCGTGGAAACGCGCCGACCTGCCGCAGTACAATGATGGTGATTCGTGGAAACGCGCCGACCTGCCGCAGTACAATGATGGTGATTCGTGGAAACGCGCCGACCTGCTGCAGTACAATGATGGTGATTCGTGGAAACGCACCGACCTGCCGCAGTACAATGACGGCGATTCATGGGAATGCGCTGACCTGCTGCAGTACAGTGACGGCGGTTCGTGGAAACGCGCCGACCTGCCGCAGTACAATGATGGTGATTCGTGGAAACGCGCCGACCTGCTGCAGTACAATGACGGTGATTCATGGGAACGCGCTGACCTGCCGCAGTACAATGATGGCGATTCGTGGGAGCACACCGACCTGCCGCAGTACAATGACAGCGATTCGTGGGAACGCGCCGACCAGCCGCAGTACAATGACGGCGACTTGTGAAAACGCACTGACCTGCCGCAGTACAATGACAGCGATTAGTGGGAACGCGCCGACCTGCCGCAGTACAGTGACGGCGGTTTGTGGAAACGCGCAGACCTGCCGCAGTACAATGATGGTGATTCGTGGAAACGCGCTGACCTGCTGCAGTACAATGACGGCGATTCGTGGGAACGCGCTGACCTGCCGCAGTACAATGACAGCGATTCGTGGGAGCGCACCGACCTGCCGCAGTACAATGACAGCGATTCGTGGGTACGCGCCGACCAGCCGCAGTACAATGACGGCGATTTGTGAAAACAAGCTGACTTGCCGCAGTACAATGATGGTGATTCGTGGGAACGCGCCGACCTGCCACAGTACAATGACGGCGATTCGTGGGAACGTGCTGACCTGCCGCAGTACAATGACGACGATTCGCGGGAACGCGTCGACCTGCCGCAGTAAAGTGACGGCAATCTGCAGGAACGTGCTGACCTGCTGCAGTACAATGACGGCAATTTGCACGAACGTGCTGACCTGCTGCAGTACAATGACGGCGATTCGTGGGAACGTGCTGACCTGCTGCAGTACAGTGACGGCGGTTCGTGGAAACGCGCAGACCTGCCGCAGTACAATGATGGTGATTCGTGGAAACGCGCTGACCTGCTGCAGTACAATGACGGCGATTCGTGGGAACGCGCTGACCTGCCGCAGTACAATGACAGCGATTCGTGGGAGCGCACCGACCTGCCGCAGTACAATGACAGCGATTCGTGGGAACGCGCCGACCAGCCGCAGTACAATGACGGCGATTTGTGAAAACAAGCTGACTTGCCGCAGTACAATGATGGTGATTCGTGGAAACGCACTGACCTGCCGCAGTGCAATGACAGCGATTAGTGGGAACGCGCCGACCTGCCACAGTACAATGACGGCGATTCGTGGGAACGTGCTGACCTGCCGCAGTACAATGACGACGATTCGCGGGAACGCGCCGACCTGCCGCAGTAAAGTGACGGCAATTTGCAGGAATGTGCTGACCTGCCGCAGTACAATGACGGCGATTCGTGGGAACGTGCTGACCTGCCGCAGTACAATGACGGCGATTCGTGGGAAACGCGTCAACCTGCAACCATACAATGACGGCGGCTGGTCGGCAAGTGGTTAATTATCTGAAGTCAAATTGCATTGTATTCAACTTCTGTATCTTACTGAAGAGGGTGCAAAGTCAGCAGGGGACCATACTGTCTGGACACGCTTGGCCTGTGGAGGTATGTCAATGCATGAAGCTGCACTCAAAACAGAACAGCAGTCTTGAAACGGTAGTAAAATAAAGAAAAATAATAATGTAGGAATCCTGCAAGGTAATGGCATAATGTGCTAGTATGCATTGGGAGCCACGGTCACGGTATAGCACTCTGAAGAGATGGCATACTCACCCTACCCCATGCCCATGTGCCCCAAACCTTTCTTCTATTCCTCCTCTGTAGCATGTCGTAGCCCAGTAGGGGTCACCCAGTTGAAGATATTCTCTACCACAATGCTATGGGACGGTTACTGTTCCAGCCAAGTACCAATTGAGCCAAGAGGCCGTGGACACATTTGCCAGTGTTGGACTGCAGTCTGGCTGTTGTCCTATTGGAAGGCAAGTAGGTAATAGAGTTACATTGTATAATTGAATGATTTCAGCAATTACATTTCAATTCAGAAATTAAATTCCACCTTCTGAGCGTATAATGCGTTTTATGGTGCAGACTGACCCGATGAACCAAGAACTGGCAGTGTCATCATTGGCCGTACTCTCCACACTACAATTTACATGGGCTGCCTGACATCAAATTTTTTTTTTTTTCGTCTCTTAGTTATAATTGTTCCATTTCTATTTTCGGCGCAGCCTAGTACTGGCAGTTCAGAAAATTCCCCAAAGCACAAATGTTTATTTATAATGGAGTGGAGAGCAGAGCGTTATGGTGCTGCCACTCCGCATTGCAACAACAATAGAAATATTACAGCTGGAGTCAATGAACAGCTTACTTCTTCCTGACATGTGAATCAGCGCTCTAAAGCACAACGCCAGACAAACAACTAAATATACAGATAACACATACATAGGTTTTAAATGCCAAAGAATTTGTATTTCTGTCCATCCAGTCCTGAGATTGCACAGCTCTGCCACAGCATAGCCCTGCCTAGCAGGGGAGGGTAACAAGATCCTTCTTTGTTGCAGTCTCACTTTCATTTATGGGACTGGACAGTGACAGGATGATCAGCACAGTTATGAGCTTGTCCCTCTGTCACTCTGTTCTCTCCTCCTATCAGCATACCCTTGCACTGTAGCACACCTATTTGGCTTTTTATGCTGCTTCCTCCTTCCACTATTTGGGCAAAAGGGTGATGCAAATGGGTGATGCCAAGTGAAATGCAGGTATTTACCCTGCTTTCATTTTTATTGCCCTGCTTTCAAATAAAATCAATGTAACCTGCTTTCACCCCCCTCCTGCCCAGGCCAATTTTCAGCTTTCAGCGCTGTCACTGTTTGAATGACAATTGAGCGGTCATCCAACCCTGTACCCATATGACATTTTTATAATTTTTTTCACACAAATAGAACTTTTTTTGGTGGTGGTTTTTAATCACTGTTTTCTTTGCTAAACAAACAAAAAAAGACCAAAAATTTTGGGGAAAAAAACACTTTTAATAGTTTGTTATAAAAGTTTGCAAACAGGCAATTTTTCTCCTTCACTAATGGGCACTGATGAGGCTGCACTGATGAGATGGTACTGATGGGCACTGATGAGGCTGCATTAATAAGCACAGATAGGTGGCACTAATAGACAGCACTGATAGGTGGCACTGATGAGGCAATACTGGTGTACACTGATGAGGCAATACTGATGGGCACTGGTGTGCACTGATCGGTGGCACCAATAGACGGCACTGATAGGCAGTAATAGGTGGCACTGATAGGTGACACTAATGAGGGTCACTGATTGGCAGCACTGGTGGGATTGTGATTTTTGACACAAATTTAGCACGTTTTGTCACACAACAATTGCGGCAAAATCGCATAACGTTTGGGGCGCCATTAAGAAATAATGACATCGCAAATGCGTCCCATGTTTTGCTGCGATTCTAAAGGAGAGCATACTGAGAACTGACCACAATGTGCTGTCCTGCTTAGTGTGGTCAGTTTTTAATAGGAAAGCAAAGGGACTGGCAGGAACACCAGGGATTTCACACAAAGGAAGCAATACAAAAAGAACAGGATACTTTCTCATACAAGTACATAGTACAGCGAGCACATATCAGGAATATAAACAGGGGCTAATGGCCGCCGCCCCCCGTTCATCGCTGCCCCCCCCCCCCATGCATGCTTCCAGACTCTTTCAGGACACCGGCGCATGGATTCCAATGCGGCGGGGGCTATTTTTTTGAAGCACCAGAGGCTCTAAGGCCCCATTCACATCTGAGCCTTTTGTATCTTGAAACCTGAAGCGACAAAACGCTGGAGGGGAAAAAATCAATTATTCTCTATGGAGACGGTTCACATTTCCACTCCAAAACGCCTGAAGCCAGAAGCTCAAAAATGCCTGAAGCTCAAACAAGTTCTGGAATTTTTTTTTTTTATGCAGATTTGGGCATTGTTCTGCTTTTTACATTGTGACCTTTTGGTCTGTACAAAATCGCGGCAAACACGCATCAAAATCGCGGTAAAACCCTGCTGCAAAATCGTTGTAGAATCGTGCGACTTTCTGCCTTAAAACGCTACGCTCAGGTTTGAATGGGGCCTAATAGGCTTCAATATAGGGTGGGCTTGGGACGCAGAGAGTGCTCTCGGATCCCACCCAGGTGTGTTACAACAGCAAATGAATAACACTGATCCTCCTCCCAGCCAATCAGGAAGCCGGTTGTGACACCGGTCACCCGACTGGCTGAAAGGACAGGCGATCCTATCGGACGCCTAGGGGGAGGAGGGGAGGAGCTGGAAGCCGCCATGGAGGAGAGGACACGGAGCCGCTGCACCACGCTGCCTGCCAAATGCTGCCGCTGGTGGGGTAAGTGCCGGGGGTGGGTGGTTGTTTGCCGCCCCCCCAAAAAAAAACACCAACCAGCACTGAATATGTAGTGTGGGGGTAACAAACGCTTTAAAAAATACACCTAAAGCTGGGTACTGCACGTGTTTAAACCCATCAACGGTTCAAGCGTTCGTGGATTCCACTGGCTAGAATATTAATTTATTTTGTAAATTGTAATCCATTAACGCTCAAATGCGCCTAAACGCGTCGAACGTTTAGATGTGTCTACATGCATTTTGGCACGTTCAGCATTTTTCTGCTCTTCAGCTCTCATCCTGTACATAGTTACATAGTAGATGAGGTCGAAAAAAGACACAAGTCCATTAAGTCCAACCTATGTGTGTGATTATATGTTAGTATTACATGCTTTTGATGTTTTTTTCAGCCTTCTAATACTCCTATAATCACTTATGTATGCATGGATACATTAGCTAAAATAGAAACGCTTTTACAGGCTGAAAAAAAAGCCAAATGCCTGTAAAAGCAGTGTTTTGTAAACCCAGCGCGCATGAGGCCTAAAGGTTTTGTGGGAGGTGGAGGAGATGGGCCAGCACAGACAGTATTAGATAATCCCAGAAGTGGAGGGAGCTATGATATGTTATGACACTTCCTGGAGTAGTCACATTTTCTAGCAATTTCAAAGGCACATTACAAGTGAATAAAAAAATATTTATGGGAAAGCAAAACACTACAAGTAAGCTATTAAAATACTTGTCCTTTTGGATGGTTTTTGTAATTTGATGGCAGGGTTGCTTTAAAAAACAACAATAACCCAATGAGGTTCCTTCAGCAAATAAAACTGCATGAAGAATAGAAAGTCGACAAGGCTTCTGCGGGCGACATGGCGAGACACATACCGCATAAAACCCAGATCTCAGATCAGAGAACGAGAGGCAACACATCAGAAAATACATTCCATGGAAACAAAACTTTGCAAAACTTTGCAAAAACTGAACTGTAAATAATGTCAAGTCGTTTTCAGCCACTTTCTCCCACTCTCAGCCCAGTACATGTCTGTGGGTGAAAGTGATAAAATGAAGTTTCCGTTCTTAAAAAAATCCCCTGAATAGAAGATATGTAAAACATCTGAGCAGACACTCTAAAAGTTTATAAAAGTTTCTATCTATCCATCTATCTATCTATCTACATTATAAATGTGTATATATATATATATATATATATATATATATATATATATATATATACATACAGTTGTGCTCATAAGTTTACATACCCTGGCTGAATTTATGATTTCTTGGCCATTTTTCAGAGAATATGAATGATAACAGAAAAACTTTTCTTTCACTCATGGTTAGTGTTTGGCTGAAGCCATTTATTATCAATAATCTGTGTTTACTCTTTTTAAATCACAATGACAACAGAAACTACCCAAATGACGCTGATCAAAAATTTACATACCCCAGTTCTTAATACCGTGTATTTCCCCCTTTAACATCAATGACAGCTTGAAGTCTTTTGTGGTATATGTGGATGAGGCTCTTTATCTTCTCAGATGGTAAAGCTGCCCATTCCTCTTGGCAAGAAGCCTCCAGTTCCTGTAAATTCTTGGGCTGTCTTGCATGAACTGCACATTTGAGATCTCCCCAGAGTGGCTCAATGATATTGAGGTCAGGAGACTGAGATGGCCACTCCAGAACCTTCACTTTATTCTGCTGTAGCCAATGACAGGTCGACTTGGCCTTGTGTTTTGGATCATTGTCATGTTGGAATGTCCAAGTACATCCCATGCGCAACTTCCTGGCTGATAAATGCAAATGTTCCTCCAGTATATTTTGATAACATACTGCATTCATCTTTCCATCAATTTTGACCAAATTTCCTGTGCCTTTGTAGCTCTCACATCCCCAAAACATCAGCGATCCCCCTCCGTACCTTTCATCATAGGCCTTGACTACTCTCCAAATGTAGCATTTATGGTTGTGGCCAAAAAGCTCAATTTTGGTCTCATCACTCCAAATGATTTCGTGCCAGAAGGTTTGAGGCTTGTCTCTGTGCTGTTTGGCGTATTGTAAGTACGATACTTTGTGACATTTGCGTAGTAATGGCTTTCTTCTGGTGACTCAACCATGCAGCCCATCTTTCTTCAAGTGCCTCCTTATTGTGCATCTTGAAACAGCCACACCACATGTTTTCAGAGATTCCTGTATTTCACCTGAAGTTATTTGTTAGTTTTTCTTTGCATCCCAAACAATTTTCCTGACAGTTGTGGCTGAAATTTTAGTTGGTCTACCTGACCGTGGTTTGGTTCCAACAGAACCCCTCATTTTCCACTTCTTGATTAGAGTTTGAACACTGCTGATTGGCATTCTCAATTCCTTGGATATCTTTTTATATCCCTTTCCTGTTTTATACAGTTCAACTACCTTTTCCCGCAGATCCTTTGACAATTCTTTTGCTTTCCCCATGACTCAGAATCCAGAAACGTCAGTGCAGCACTGGATGAAAGATGCAAGGGTCTGTCAGGAGCCCAGAAACTCATTGACCTTTTATACACACACACTAATTACAAGCAAACAGATCACAGGTGAGGATGGTTACCTTTAATAGCCATTCAAACCCCTTTGTGTCAACTTGTGTGCATGTTATCAGGCCAAAATCTCCAGGGTATGTAAACTTTTGATCACGGTCATTTGGGTAGTTTCTGTTGCCATTATGATTTAAAAAGAGTAAACACAGTTGATTGATAATAAATGGCTCAAGCCAAACACTAACCATGAGTGAAAGAAATGTTTTTGTTTTATCATTCATATTCCCTGAAAAATGGCCAAGAAATTCTGCCAGGGTATGTAAACTTATGAGCACAACTGTATTTATACCACTTTGCACTACAAGTGCAAACTACAAGTGCAAAGTGCACTTGAAATTGCACTGAAAGTGTACTTGGAAGTGCAGTCGCTGTAGATCCGAGGGGGACATGCAAGGAAAATAAAAAATTGCATTTTAGCTTGCACATGATTGCATAATAAAATCAGCAGAGCTTCCACTTATTCCAAGTGCACTTTGTACTTGCAGCTTGCACTTGTAGTGCAAAGTGGTTTTGCCTTTCGTAAATAACCCCCATAGTATCTCACAAAAGTTAGTAAACCCCTCACATTTGTGTAAATATTTTATTTTAACTTTTCATGTGACAACACTGAAGAAATGACACTTTGCTACAATGTAAAGTAGTGAGTGTACAGCTTGTATAACAGTGTATATTTGCTGTCCCCTCAAAATAACTCAACACACAGCCATTAATGTCTAAACCGCTGGCAACAAATGTGAAAATGTCCAAATTGGGCCCAATTGGCCATTTTCCCTCCCCGGTGTCATGTGACTCATTAGTGTTACAAGGTCTCAGGTGTGAATGGGGATCAGGTGTGTTACATTTGGTGTTATCTCTCTCACTCTCTCATACTGGTCACTGAAAGTTCAACATGGCACCTCATGGCAAAGAACTCTCTGAGGATCTGAAAAAAAGAATTGTTGCTCTACATAAATATGGCCTAGGCCAGTGGAGGCTGGTGAAGTTTTAGGATGGGGGGGCGCCAGACCCCGCCCTTCCTTTTTGACCCCTCCCACTTGGTGAAAATCGGTGTGGTTTCAGCGAAATAGTGGGCGTGGCTCTAAGGTGGTGTGGTTAGCGTCTGAGATGAACAAGGGATGGAGGGAGAGGGAGAGAGGAATGGAGGGACAGCAGGCCCAGATCCTACACAACAATAGAAATATGTGTATTCTAGAAAGTTTAACAGTCAGCAGATAAAGGTACTCCAAACACCTGGTGTTAGCACTTCAATCATCCCGGCAACATTGTTGTTATGGTGTCAGGATGCTTGAAGCACATTATTTCTATTATTACATTGTAATATAAAATGAAATCATTCAACTCGCCATAATGCAGAATCAGTGGGAGCCCTGAGAGTGTCGCCTGCCACCAGATGCCCAGCGGAGTCCATCCTTACATCAGGTGCCCCCAGTGGAGTCCGTGCTTACATCAGGTGCCCCCAGCAGAGTCCCTCCATACATCAGGTGCCCCCAGCGGAGTCCCTCCTCTTTACATCAGGTGCCCCCAGCGGAGTCCCTCCTTACATCAGGTGCCCCCAGCAGAGTCCCTCCTTACATCAGGTGCCCCCAGCAGAGTCCCTCCTTACATCAGGTGCCCCCAGCAGAGTCCCTCCTTACATCCGGTGCCCCAACGGAGTCACTCCTTACACCAGGTGCCCCCAGCAGAGTCCCTCCTTACATCAGGTGCCCCCAGCACAGTCCCTCCTTACATCAGGTGCCCCCAGCAGAGTGCCTCCATACATCAGGTGCCCCCAGCGTCCTTCAGGTGCCCCCAGAGTCCCTCCGTGCTCAGCATAAATGAGTACACCCCAATAGATTTGTCAGAAAACCGCATGCCAAATCGGTGGCTATTTCCGGCAATGGCACTGTCTGAATAGGTGCGGCGCTGCACCGATTCCCAGAAGTAGTTCCTGTACTGCTTTTGGTGACTTCGGGGGGCGATTTGTATGGACATCTGTGCAGGAACCCGCACAGATGTCTGTCAAATCGTCCCTGAAGTTGGACTGACATGTGGCAGGTTGGCCGTGAGAACCTGCCACGGTATAATGACGGCAGCTGGTTGGCAAGCGGTTAAAGTATAACTAAAAGCAACACTTTTTTTTTTTTTTGGATAGAGTGGAGAGGGATTAGAACCCCTATCAGTTTTTATTGCTGTCTGTGCCCTTGTTAGGGAGATTCACCCTCTTTTTGGGTTGTCCCCAGAAAAGTACGAGAGGGGAAATCTTCCAATGGGGACACTAGTTCTAGTGATCTGGGGGTCCCCAAGGAATTTCCTTCATTTGCAGGGATTTCCTCTCACTTCCTGTTTGGCTATGGGACAGGAAGTGAGGGGAAATCTCCGCAATGGGACACAGATGGCAAAAAAAAAACATTTACAGAGGTTATAACCCTCCCTTACTCTATCCAAAATGAAAAAAAAAGTTTTGTACTATGTTCATGACCCAAAGTGTACTTTTCTTGTCTATTTTTGTTGATGCCCACATGTTCCACCGTGGCCTTACTAAAGACCTAACCGGTTTACCAAGATCTTCCACGATGATTTCATACTCTCCTACCCTTGTTTGTTTTGTATCATTTCTTGTTGTATGATTCAGCGCATGCCAGGATTGTTTGCTGCTCTGCACAGTGTTCATTTACTCTATATTTTTCAAAATACCAATAAAAATGATTAAAACAAAAAAAAAAAAAAAAAGTTTTGCCTATAGTTCTACTTTAAGAATACATTGGAATTAAACTCTCTCAATCAAAAATAAAGCTGTATTAAACCACAAATTAGATTGCAACGTATCCACTCTTAGATGTAATGGCTGCATTCATTTTCTTTTTTAGGCTTTATTTCCCTTATTTACACCCGGTGATCCTTCACCACTTACAGGGGTGCTTACAATACCCAGATTTTATTCATTTATGTAAAACCTTTATCCAAAAAGGAAAACAAAATTCTGTTGTTGTAACCGCTTAAAAAGTGTAATCTGGAATTTGGCTTCAATTTGTTAGTGTATCTAAATCTGCCAATACATTTAACACTCCCCTCCTTCCAGACTGGCAATGCTACTGTGCCCCCTGTGCTCCTTCACTCAGAGTGGAGGGGCGCTCTAATACGGGAGATGTGTTACTGGCCATTTCTCTAAGTGAAAACAGAGGGAAAAAAGCCCCAAAAAGATGAAGACAACTGCAGCCATCACATCTAAAGATTGGTAAGCTGCAATACAATACATTTTTGGTTTTGGGTTTAATGCTGCTTTAACTATTTTTTAGCCACTTCGATCCTGGGCATTTTTACCCTCTTCCTGCCCTGGCCAGTTTTCAGCTTTCACCGCTTTCGCACCTTGAATGAGAATTGCGCAGTCATGCTACACTGTACCCAAACTACATTTTTTTATTTGTTCACACAGATAGAGCTTTCTTTTGGGGGTATTTAATCACCTCTGGGTTTTTTATTATTTGCAAAATAAATGAAAAAAGACGGAAAAAAAAGAAAAAATAAGAAAAAAGGTTTTTTTTGTTTCTGTTATTAAAATTTTGCAAATATATAATCGTTCTTCATAAATTTAGGCCAAAATGTATTCCGCTACATTTCTTTGGTGAAAAAAACCCCAAATCAGTGTGTATTATTTACTTTGTAGGAAAGTTATAGAGTCCACAGACGATATATATATATATATATATATATATATATATATATATATATATATATATATATATGAAAATTGATCAATCCTGATCTACTGACGGTAAAAATGATGTGAATATAGGGGTGGGTGGTGGTGCCCGTCACCTGAAGAGTGGTCCTCCACAATGGGTCACTCTTTCCAGGTGAATGTGCAATAGATAGGTGAAAAGCACTGCCGTCACCTGAAGGGTAATCCTCCTGAGTGAATCACTCTTTTGAGAATGAATAGTGAGTGCTAGATAATGTGATAGATCACAAATATTTTTTTTTTTTAAAAGGTGTTTATTTTGATTTTTTAACACAAAAATATAAAAGAAGTTAACAAAAGTGGGACTGTAAGTTGCGAAAGGCGCATTTAGTAGAGCACCTACATAGTAAAAACACTAGAACAAGTTTACAAGTCCATGAAACAGAAATACCCCAGTAAAATACATTCATACCGACATACATACAACCATTCAAACCTGCAACACGTGCGACCCCGTAAGGACAGCAGAGGTCCAAAATCCCCCTGTGTAGTGGATGCTTCATGAAAGACATCTCGTGAATCTCAGTTTTTTGGTATCTTGCCAGAGATGTCTTACGGGGAAGGATGTGGGCCCCCTTTCAGCCCACGCCTTCTTCCGCATTGTTCATGGGGTCCTTCCCAAATTTAAATTGCTATACAAGAGTATTACATGCCCTAAGAAGTTCACTAAAATCTCGCAACCATGGCTTTATGTATCAGAGGATTTCTGAGGGGATGTCCTCTCTTCACAGCTTTCACAGTAGACCTATTGCTTATGTACTTTAATATTATTGTCTGGCAAGTAACCAAAAAACTGAGATTCACGAGATGTTGTATGTGTTGCAGGTTTGAATGGTTGTATGTATGTCGGTATGAATGTGTGTTACGGGGGTATTTCTGTTTCATGGACTTGTAAACTTGTAAAGGATGGTTTTATGTGCATAAAATAATAATATGTAGCAACGTCCTGGTGTGAGTGCAGTGAACATGGTTGTTGAGTATTCCCAAGAGTCCCACCTCTGGGGTGTGAGGTATCGGCAGATGAAGTTTGTGATCGAAGAAAGCAAACAGTTCCTTGCAGAAGGTTGAAAGTCCGGGACAGCTCCAGAACATATGGAAAAAGTCGGCAGCAATCGTATCACATCTAGCACATGCACTATCCTGTCCCAACCCCATCCGTACCAGCCTAGCTGGAGTATAGTGTAATTGGTGTATGAACATAAATTGTACCAGTAGGTCAGCCGTACTAATGATATCCTGAAAACATATCTCAGTTGCCTCTTCCCAGTCCTCTTCAGAAAGCTCAGACATAGACAATAGCCATTTGTGCTGAGAGTTCTGGAAAGGATCAGCTCCCACCATTTGGAGGTGACCATAAAAGGTCATCACCAGTTTGGCAATTTCTGGGAACGTCAGGAGATCTTCAATAGACGATTCCGTGAGCTCATTGGTCAAAGATCCAAACTGCGCCCGGATGGCGTGTCTGAGTAAGAGGTATTTGTAGAAAAATGTATTGTTTAGGTCATATTTAAGCCTGAGTACTTCAAAGGATAGTAATACATTCTCTTCGATTATGTGGGTTAGATGTGTAATACCATGTCGACTCCATCAAGTCGAGTCTGGATGACCGAAGAGCTCAGGGAGGTTGGGGTTCCGCCACAGAGAAGACTATGGAGAAGTCTTCCCGCCCTCCCTCCAGGCCATGAAACTAACCTCAAGAGATAGATCACAAATATAAAATAAATACCATAACGGGTGTTCTCACCCTGTGCTTAAGACAAGTTTATACAAATAGAGCCCTATTAGTTGTGCTAATTGCAAACTGGTGTATCAACCTGTAACGTAAAGGTGGATGTGCTTAGTGTGGTAGTGAATTTTCTCACCCAATCAGCAATTATAGCCAAATTTCATCCTAAACAATCCATCCCAACTACTATATCATAAATGTGTAGCAAGAATTAAGTGTATCCAAATCATTAGTGAACATAAATAAATGCATTAACACATTCTATTAAAAAGAAATTTTCTGTGAAAAAAAAATGTGCAGAAATTAGGGGTTAATAGTTCATCTCAGGGCATTCACCTCCTACTTAGCTCAGCACACGATGGGGTACCCAGATCCTTGTGCCCCTCCGGGAAAAAGCCGTTCCCAATAGATTAAGTTGCAATAGTTACCTCCTCCGTGGTAAACCACAAGTTATCCTCATGGACAAAAGAGATGGGTACTTGTAGTGTAAATCTGAGTGATTTTATTAAAAAATAAAGTTTAAAAACACAATTTGACAAAGTCAGGTGTGCTAGCATAACTTGGTTTCAGTACAGGAGCTTTGAACCAGTGTGCATTCTACTGACCAGGACTCCGCAACCGGAAATTACGTGAGTGCGTACCAAGCTCCGCCTTGCGCGTTTCGTCATAGGACGTCGTCTGAGGCGGTGCCATTTTGGAGCACCTACATCTGTTAGAAAGATTTTAGAATGGTTTAGAATTTTTTGAATTTTTGGAGTTTTTTTTGTTAATATCTGTATTGTAATGGAGAGCGCAATTGCAGGGCGTAAATACTAAATCTGACCACCGGGGGCGTAAGGCTCGAGCATACACAGATCCCTGTGGAGAGTGGTCTTATTGAGATGTGGCAAAACGGTTCTCTCCGGGATCTATAAGGCTATGTATAGGATGTGTATGATAATCAGACACAGGGGTTGTATAATATCTATACGGCAATTAAATATCCCGATTTGTGAACCCATCTACAGGGGGTGGACCCTGCAAGACCGCTCACTATAACAGTGAGGTGCACCAAGATGGCACCGCCTCAGACGACGTCCTATGATGAAACGCGTAAGTTGAAGCTCGGTACGCACTCACGTCATTTCTGGTTGCGGAGTTCCGGTCAGCGGAACGCACGCCGGTTCGAAGCTCCCGTACTGCAACCAAGTTATGCTAGCTTACACGCCTGACTTTGTCAAGTGGTGTTTTTAAACTTTTCGGAAAGTAGACAGTCCAAGGTATTTTGGATATAGCGAGTTTTTTGAAGTTGTCATTTTTTGATATATTTTGGAAAATGTAACAAATTTAGATTATTTTATTTTTTGACATACTGTTACCAGTGCAGTACAGCTTCATCATATAACGGGTGTGGCAGTGATCAGAGACACTAACTGGTGACAGTACAAAAAAAAAAAAATAACAATAGTTTTTTCTTCAATTTTCTTTTATTATATTTTTTTCTTTTTTGAATGTTTATTTTTTTTTTGTTTTTTTTTAACACACTTTGACCAGAGCAATATAATGTTACCATAATTTCATAAAACCGTAGTATCATTGCTATATGCAACCATTTTACTGAATGACATTCATTCAGTTTGTTCTGTTGATTAACCACAGCTGATCACATGGCACAGATGGGCCGTGATTGGCCCTGTCTGCACCATGTGATCACTGTGATCAATCACAGCTATCAACACAATTGTATACAATGGATGGCTTGAAAGGAAGCCATCAATTGTTTACAACTGTCATGTGACCTGCTGTGACTGGTCACAGCGGTCACATGGTACCGTCCGGTGGACGCAGCCAGTGACAGATTGCACGGCCGTGCACGGAGAGTGATTCAGGAGGACGTCATATGATGTCCACCTGAATTGACGAGAAGCTGGCGTCATCTGCCCATTGGCCGGGAGGGAGCGGGTGCGGGTTAATCCCTATTCTGCTAGCATTAGTAAATAGATAGGAAGGTGTATTATATTTACTTGTTTTATTTATTTATGTTTTTTTAACATTTCTTTAGTTGCTTCCTGATTTCTGGCCTTGGCCAAAATAAAGCCATACATCCCAGGAGTCCTCAGGAGGGGAGGAAGGGTTCTCAACTCAGCACACCCTTCTGCCTGCATGCCTGAGCTAAGGGCAGATGGATTTCAGGAAGTAAATGCTACATGAAGCACCTGCCCTTACTCAAGATGGCCGTGGCCAGAAATGCTTGAGAGGTGTTTTTCAAAGTGATTTCTCCACAAAATAAAGCATGGAGACGTGAATGGATGGGGGGGTTTGCTTTGAATATTAGAAATGAATTAAATAGCATTTTTTGCTTTGTGGTGGTCAGATGTAGTGTAGTTCCACTTTAACCTCGGTGAGTCATTTGAATGTAGATTAGAATGTCTCCTTCCAGGCTTCCTTTTCATTGGCAGTTGTGTCTGTACAGGTCGGGACATCTGAGATGTTCCTATTTGTTGACTTGCACCTGAAAGACCTTTGGCACGGCATGGCCCTTTCCTCATCCTCCACGTAGTGATCTGTAAGGATAAAACACCTCTGGATCATTTCCAATAGTGTGAATGGAAAACCTTTGCAGGAGCTACGGGGAGGAGATCCGGCCAGAGTCTGGGCAAGTTGGCCTTCCATTAGGCTCATGGGATCAAGGTCTGTTTGTCAACAGATTTTCAATAATCTCAGCTTCCAGTGTAACCCGAGAGGGCTGGAAGAAAACATGTCAGGGCTTGGGAGGAAAACATCTGACCAGAAATAACAGGGGAGAGTGCACAGCATTCATAGCTACTCAAGTCGCACGGATAAATTCAGCCATAGGACTCACCCTTGTAAACTGATCTCTTTCCACTGGCATGCCGGAGTCAGCATGAGTTAAAGCTGAACTCCACACACTAAAAAAATATCATTAAAATATACATTATATTGCCTGTGCAAGTGAATTTTTCTTTACATATTCCTTGCACATGATTGGGTATCCTTTGCAAAGTAAAGCTTTACCTCATTTACAAAGCTCTGGAGCAATTGCACTTGCAAAGTGCACAGCCTATTTGCCTTTAGTAAATCAACCCCACCATTACTGGACAGGACTGATCATAAATTGGGCTTCAGACTGGGGTGGAGCTACAGCCAGCATTAACATAAATAAAGAGGTGCTTTAAATCCAGAATTAGGCCACCGATCAGAACAAGACCAAGTGCTACACTATATTACCAAAAGTATTGGGATGCCTGCCTTTACACGCACATGAACTTTAATGGCATCCCAGTCTTAGTCCGTAGGGTTTAATATTGAGTTGGCCCACCCTTTGCAGCTATAACAGCTTCAACTCTTCTGGGAAGGCTGTCCACAAGGTTTAGGAGTTTGTCTATGGGAATGTTTGATCATTCTCCCAGAAGCACATTTGTGAGGTCAGGCACTGATGTTGGACGAGAAGTCCTGGCTCACAGTCTCCACTCTAATTCATCCCAAAGGTGTTCTATCGGGTTGAGGTCAGGACTCTGTGCAGGACAGTCAAGTTCCTCCACCCCATGCTTGCTTAACCATGTCTTTATGGACCTTGCTTTGTGCACTGGTCCAAATCATGTGGTGAAGGGGGGATTATAGTGTGGGGTTGTTTTTCAGGGGTTAGGCTTGGCCCCTTAGTTCCAGTGAAGGGAACTCTAAGCCTCGGTTCACACCACCACCACCGAGGCGACCTGCACACGACTGCCCGGGCGACTTGCAAAACGACTTCTGTATAGAAGTCTATGCAAGTCGCCCCAAGTCGCCCCCAAAGTCGTACAGGAACCTTTTTCTAAGTCGGAGCGACTTGCGTCGCTCCGATTAGAACGGTTTCATTGTACTGAACGGGACGCTACTTGTCAGGCGACCTAGGTCGCCTGACAAGTCGTCCCAGTGTGAACCGAGGCTTAAGGCATGAGCATACCAAGACATTTTGGACAATTTCATGCTCCCAACTTTGTGGGAACAGTTTGGGGATGGCTCTTTCCTGTTCCAACATGACTGCGCTCCAGTTCACAAAGCAAGATCCATAAAGACATGGATGAGCGAGTTTGGGGTGGAGGAACTTGATTGGTCTGCACAGAGCCCTGACCTCAACCCGATAGAATTAGAGCAGATACTGCGAGCCAGGCCTTCTTGTCCAACATCAATGCCTGACCTCACAGATACGCTTCTAGAAGAATGGTCAAACATTTCCATAGACACATTCCTAAACCTTGTGGACAGCCTTCCCAGAAGGGTTGAAGCTGTTATAGCTGCAAAGGGTGGGCCAACTCAATATTGAACCCTACAGTCTAAGACTGGGATGCCATTAAAGTTCATGTGCGTGTAAAGGTAGGTGTTCCAAATCTTTTGACAATATAGTGTATTCCCCATTAGCCACAAAGAATATAAATCCACTTTTCATGCACCAAATCCCTTTGTAAACCCAATTATTACCTTGTAAAAATAGCAGTGACATCATCAATGTGCTGTACATAGCCTGTTCAGAGATTAGAGCTGTGGGAGGGGCCAGAAAGCTCCACCCACTACAGGCTGCATATAGAAAAGTTCAGGAGGGGGCGAAGACAAGACCAGTCCCCCTGCACAAGGAGACAGAGCAGCAGTGACTGGTCTTTATTACTGGAAGCTCCTGCACAGATCTGAAAGAAATACACAAAGCACACCAAGATTCATGGAAGAAGACATATGACTCTTGTATTTAGTCATCTTTGCTAATCCCGGAGTTTTAAAGTGGTTTTAAACCTTAGGCATGAAATATGAACAAAGCATATCCCTCCATAGTGTGCACTTGTCTCAATCCAGAGCAATAAGTGTAATTTCTGTCTGCTGCTTTGTTCCTCTGCTATCAGCATGAGTCACTTCTGCAAAGTTTTCCTGACACCAAGAGAAAAAAGGTGACAGGGAGGATCTCCAGCTAATTGACAGCCTCAGCTCTGTTCCTGTGTGCTGTGTGAAGGGCTCTTCCCTCCAATCAGTCCCTTCCCTCCAATCAGCTCTCGGAGCTCTCCTCACTGAGCTCTGCAGAGTGTAACTTCAGAGTGTAACAAGCTTTATAAATTCTGGACATTGAATGGATGAATAGGAGAGAAACTGCAGATACACAGGTACAACTTATGTAGGAGGATTTGTTTCATCTCTTTGTGTCAGGTGAGTCACCTCACTGGGTATATGGAAGGGTTTACAAACACTTTAAGTACAAACCTAGTAGACCCGTCTGTAGAATGTCTGTATTGCACATAAAACCAATCATATTTGTCATATAAAGTGGAACCTGGGCACAATAAAAAATGACATCTATATATGATGCAGTCTGTCAATAGCATTAACACTGTTTTGTTTTTTTCTGAGTCTCCCTGGTACTCCCTGTTGATCCTGCCCATAAATCTGTTATTTTTCCACTTCCTATAAGGGGCTAAGCTGGCACAGGTGCCACAATTACTGGAAGGCTTAGCTACTCTATGGTCAGAGCTGTTGCCAATCAACCAGCAGGGGGCACTAATTACTACAGATTGGATGCTAGTACACACGAGGGTTACCACCTTTTGCAGAATTTGAAGCTGATTGTCACCTTTTAAAGAAAGCAAAATCTCAACGTAATTATTAAACATTTGCTCACACTAACATAAAAAGAAAACCTAACACAAAATTTCCAAGACAAATACAATAAGGATTTATTTGCACACTACTAGTACAGTATCTCACAAAAGTGAGTACACCCCTCACATTTTTGTAAATATTTTATTATATCTTTTCATGTGACAACACTGAAGAAATGACACTTTGCTACAATGTAAAGTAGTGAGTGTACAGCTTGTATAAGGCTTAATGTACACGGGACATTTTTACAACCTCTCCTGAACTATTTAAGTTGACAGATAGTTACCCATGGTTAAAACGTCCGTTTTGCTGCGTTTAGCGTTTAGATGCGTTCCTTTTTTTTTTTTCAAAAATGAAAAACGCCTGTAAATGAAACACAGCTAAATGCGTGTTACTGCGTTTAGCCCCGTTTAGCCATGTTTGGCATCTGAAACGTCGGAAACATCAGCGGCTGAACTCATTTTTTTGCCTTCAAAGAAAAGCCTATAAATGCAACTGCCTAAAAATGACATTAAATGAACCTGTGTACACATAAGGTAACAGGGTTCAAGGGCAGCTGAAAAAAGCATCCAACTGCCCCTGAATGTCTGTTTACCAGCAGCAGTGTACATGAAGCCTTACAGTGTAAATTTGCTGTCCCCTCAAAATAACTCAACACACAGCCATTAACCCTTTCATGACTAAGCCTATTTTTGAAATTTGGTGTTTACAAGTTAAAATCCGTATTTTTTGCTAGAAAATTACTTAGAACCCCCAAACATTATATATATTTTTTTGGCAGAGAATCTAGAGAATAAAATGGCTATTGTTGCTATATTTTTTATCACACGGTATTTGTGCAGCGGTGTTTTAAACGCAAATTTTTGGAAAAGTGACACTTTTAATGAATTTAAAAAAATCCAAACAGTAAAGTTACCCCAATTTTTTTGTATAATGTGAAAGATGATGTTACGCCGAGTAAATAGATACCAAACATGTCACCCTTTATAATTGCACGCACTCGTGGAATGACGACGAACTATGGTACCTTTGAATTTCCATAGGCGACGCTTTAAAAATTTTTTACGGTTACCAGGTTTGAGCTACAGAGGAGGTCTAGGGCTAGAATTATTGCTCTCGCTCTGGCGATCGCGGCGATACCTCACATGTGTGGTTTGAACACCGTTTACATATGCGGGCGCAACTTCCGTATGCGTTTTCTTCGCTGCGCGAGCTCGCGGGGACAGGGGCACTTTAAAATTTTTTTTTTTTTTTATTTAATTTATTTATTTTTGTACTTTATAAATTGTGTTTAAAATTTTTTTTTTTTTTTTTTTACTTTTATTGCTGTCACAAGCAATGTAAACATCCCTTGTGACAGTAATATGTGGTGACAGGTACTCTTTATGGAGGGATGGGGGGTCTAAAAGACCCCCCATCCCTCCTTTACACTTCAAAGTATTCAGATCGCCGAAAATGGCGATTCTGAATACTGTGTACTTTTTTAAATTCGGCGCCATTGGCAGCCGAGTAAACGGGAAGTGACGTCATGACGTCGCTTCCGTGTTTACAACAAGAAGGCTGGAACGAAGCCGCTCGCAGCTTCGTTCCAGCCCGCCCCCAGCCGCCGAAGGCAGCCGAACGGACACCGGGCCTCCCGATCGCACGGGAGGCCCGGTAACAGCGGCGGGAGGGAGGGGATGTCCCCTCCCGCTCCTCCGGTATAACAGCCGCATCGGTTGTTATACACCGGTAGCCGATCGCCCGCTGTAAACAACTGCGGGCATCATCCCGGTATAACCCCGGAAAGCCGAGTACGCATATCTGCGTACGGTCGGCGGGAAGGGGTGTCTAAACCACTGGCAACAAAAGTGAGTACACCCCTAAGTGAAAATGTCCGAATTGGGCCCAATAAGTCATTTTCCCTCCCCGTTGTCATGTGACTCGTTAGTGTTACAAGGTCTCAGGTGTGAATGGGGAGCAGGTGTGTTAAATTTGGTGTTATCGCTCTCACTCTCTCATACTGGTCACTGGAAGTTCAACATGGCACCTCATGGCAAAGAACTCTCTGAGGATCTGAAAAAAAGAATTGTTGCTCTACATAAAGATGGCCTAGGTTATAAGAAGATTGCCAAGACCCTGAAACTGAGCTGCAGCACCATCAGACCATACAGCAGTTCCACTCAGAACAGGCCTCGCCATGGTCGACCAAAGAAGTTGAGTACATGTGCTCAGCATCATATCCAGAGGTTGTCTTTGGGAAATAGATGTATGAGTGCTGCCAGCATTGCTGCTGAGGTTGAAGGGGTGGGGGGTCAGCCTGTCAGTGCTCAGACCATACGCCGCACACTGCATCAAATTGGTCTGCATGGCTGTTGTCCCAGAAGGAAGCCTCTTCTAAAGATGATGCACAAGAAAGCCTGCAAACAGTTTGCTAAAGACAAGCAGACTAAGGACATGGATTACTGGAACCATGTCCTGTGGTCTGATGAGACCAAGATAAACTTATTTGGTTCAGATGGTGTCAAGCGTGTGTGGCGGCAACCAGGTGAGGAGTACAAAGACAAGTGTGTCTTGCCTACAGTCAAGCATGGTGGTGGGAGTGTCATGGTCTGGGGCTGCATGAGTGCTGCCGGCACTGGGGAGCTACAGTTCATTGAGGGAACCATGAATGTCAACATGTACTGTGATATACTGAAGCCAAGCATGATCCCCTCCCTTCGGAGACTGGGCCGCAGGGCAGTATTCCAACATGATTCCAACGACCCCAAACACACCTCCAAGACGACCACATGCCTTGCTAAGGGTAAAGGTGTTGGACTGGCCAAGCATGTCTCCAGATCTAAACCCTATTGAGTATCTGTGGGGCATCCTCAAACGGAAGATGGAGGAGTGCAAGGTCTCTAACATCCACCAGCTCTGTGATGTCATCATGGAGGAGTGGAAGAGGACTCCAGTGGTAACCTGTGAAGCTCTGGTGAACTCCATGCCCAAGAGGGTTAAGGCAGTGCTGGAAAATAATGGTGGCCACACAAAATATTGTCACTTTGGGCCCAATTTGGACATTTTCACTTAGGGGTGTACTCACTTTTGTTGCCAGCGATTTTGACATTAATGGCTGTGTGTTGAGTTATTTTGAGGGGACAGCAAATTTACACTGTTATACAAGCTGTACACTCACTACTTTACATTGTAGAAAAGTGTCATTTCTTCAGTGTTGTCACATGAAAAGGTATAATAAAAGATTTACAAAAATGTGAGGGGTGTACTCACTTTTGTGAGATACTGTATATAGGTTTAAATCAAGACTGCATTAAGAAGCAATGAGAGTTGATTGATTGCTACGAGACGACTCAAACAACTGCGTTCAATCAAAGCTCGCTATCCAGCGACGCACATGTGTGACGGGGCCTTGACTTGTTCACTTTTCATACTTGCATAAAATATGCATTGGCACATAATACAACACACAGCAACATGTGTTACAACCATGATTTAGTACATGTGTTATAATGTGCGTTAGTTACTGCCTGCTCACAGATGTCAGCTAATCCCAATTGTTTCCTCTGACTTTGTCTACAAAATTGGCCCTGTGTGATGATCAGTAAAAAGTATAAAAAACTGTAAATAAAATATAAATCAGGGGTCTCCAAACTATGGCCCACGGGCACCTGGCCTGGGACAAGATTTTATCCATCCTCCAGCTAGGGCCAGTGACGTGTCCTCAATGTGAACAGATTGAGGATTAGAGTCAGCACAGCCTGCCTATGGCCTCCACTGGTCAACCTCCATTCCTAAACCTCCCAGCAGTCTTCAGTACAGGTTCCCCCCTTCTCTGCTGTCACCCTTCCTGTAGTTGGTTGCTAGGACCACCAGCATCCAAGTGATCCACAGAATGGCAGAACTTCCTTCGTCCAGACCTGCTCCACCCCCCAGCTCCAGTCCTGGTGCTGCAGCCACTCTTACAGATTACAGTTGTAGGGGGGGGGGGGGCTGTAATGAGGACACTGATGTACAGGGGACTCTGATGGCTATTTTCTTCTTCAGGTCACGGTATTCATTCATAAAAATAGTGTGACTCAGGAAAACACAACGATGTCCACTAGATGGAGCTGATGATCATAGACAATTAACATTATTTACTATGATCGTCAGCACCATCTAGTGGCCATAATTGGGTAATTTCCTGATTCCCACTATTCTTATGAATAAAGAATACCCAACCTGGAGAGAAAATAGCCTGCCAATATTTGATTTTGCCAGCATTTGCACAGAATAAATGTACATGCATTTCTTTTTCAGGACAAACAGCTGTGTATTTTTTTTTATATAAATACAGTATTTAATTTTTTATCCTTCCCAATGCTTACTGCACAAAACGGCGTACTGCAGTGCATTAGCCTCCGAGCCGAAGAGCACCTAAAATTAAAGGAGACAACTGATACTTCACTATTCTCCAACCTCAAGGAGATGACATTGAGCCAGTAGAACGGCATGTAGTACCAGGTTTATCGTCCCTCTTGTACAGATTAGATAATTCGCTAGATTTAAAAAGATTATCTAAAATAGCAACATTAATTTAGTGTTTATATTATCAATTATCCGGCTGCATTGAATAAGACTCTCACGTCCCTTGTACAAAGTACAAATCTGAGAATCATCAAAGACTTGATTAACCGGGTCTCCTGATTCCTGAACAAGTGTTCCGGGTGCTGAGTGACACCAATTTGCCAAACGATTCGCCTCTCTGCAACATGTGCGCTGCTTCCCACGACCTGGCCTTGTTTACCTACCATGGCCGCAGCAGCTGTCGCTGTCGTGAAAACATCTGCAATCCTGGACAATGTCTTTCAGTGTCTGGATCACCCTGCTGAAGATACGCTAAATGATCTCTGCATCATTACCTGCACTGTCTCTGCTCCCGTCTTTGTTGTCCTTGTCAAGCTGAAAGAAATGGAACATGCGCTAGATGTGGATCATATGGGACGAGAAAGGAAAGCTTTACTCTGGGAACTCTGGGAAATCATTTTTTTAAATAGTATTTTTTATTTTCATTTTCTAATATGAATAAAATAATACAGATGAAGAGAAATGAATCTAGAGCCGCATTCCACGTCCTTTTTTTTAAGTCATGTCACCCTATAAAAGTATGCAAAATCCCCAGGTACCCCAGTCTAATATGTAAAAAACCTCAATACACAAAACTGCCTTGATGAAGTTAACATCACATCAGAGGTCCCCCATCACATCAGAAGCCCCCTTTATATAAGAGGTCCTCCTTCACATAAGAAGCCTTCTTCATATCAGAGGTCTCCCATCACATAAGAAACCCCCTTTGTATCAAAGGTCCCCCATTACATTAGAAGCCCCCTTCACATCAGTGGTCACCATCACATCAGAGGTCCCCCTTCACATCAGGGGTCCCCCATCACATCAGAGGTCCCCCTTCACATCAGTGGTCCCCCATCACATCAGAGGTCCCCTTTCACATCAGAGGTCCCCCATCACATCAGAGGTCCCCCTTCACATCAGTGGTCCCCCATCACATCAGAGTTTCTCCATCACAGCAGAGGTCCCCCCCATCACATCATAAGCCCCCTTTTTTTATCAAAGGTCCCCCACAATATCAGAAACCCCCTTCACATCATAGGTCCCCCATCGTATAAGAGGTCCCCCATCACATCAGAAACCCCCTTTATATCAGAGGTCCCCCTTCACATAAGAAACCTTATTCATAGCAGAGGTCTCCCATCACATTAAAAAAAACCTTCATATCAGAGGTCCCCCATCACATCAGAAGCCCCCTTCACATCAGTGGTCCCCCCATCACATCAGAGGCCCCCCTTCACATCAGTGGTCCCCCATTAGATCAGAGGCCACCCCCCATCACATCAGAAGCCCCCTTTTATATCAAAGGTCCCCCATCATATAAGAAACCCCCTTCATGTCAGAGGTTCCCCATCACATCAGAAGCCTCCTTCACATCAAAGGTCCCCCTTCGCATCAGAAGCCCACTTTCACATCAGAGGTCCCCCATCACATCAGAAACACCCTTTATATCAGATGTCCCCCTTTACATCAGAGGTACCCCATCACATCAGAAGCCCCCTTTCATATCAAAGGCCCCCCATTATATCAGAAACCCCCTTCAGATCAGAGGTCCCCATCATATCAGAGGTGCCCCATCACATCAGAAGCCCCCTTGCATATCAGAGGTCCACCCCATCACATCAGAATCCACCTTCATATCAGAGGTCCCCCGTCACATCAGAAGCCCCCTTTCACATCAGAGATCCTCCATCACATCACAGGCCTCCTATGCATCAGAGCCACCCTCCTTCATATCAGAGCCACCTATCAGTACAGAGCTTCCCCTAGCAATAATCCTCATATCCATCTCTGATCCAGGGCTAACTGGGTCTCATGTTCATGACATCCTGGTTGAGAAACACCGATTTAGACATTCACATTGGTCATACAAATAGTTGCATTGTCTTAGCATGGAAATCCAGATCTTTTTCCCTGCTTCTCCTCCACTCATATACTGTACTTACTTCCTTCACTTCTTAGAACACTCCTTTCCCAGCCATGTCCCCCACAGTCAGAACACTCCTCTATTAGCTACTGTATGTCCCCCACAGTCAGAACACTCCTCTCCGGGCCTTGTCCCCTAGAGTCAGAACACTCCTCTACTGGCTATGTCCCCCGCAGTCAGAACACTCCTCTATTAGCTACTGTATGTCCCCCGCAGTCAGAACACTCCTCTCCAGTCCTTGTCCCCTAGAGTCAGAACACTCCTCTACTGGCTATGTCCCCACAGTCAGAACACTCCTCTCCGGGCCTTGTCCCCTAGAGTCAGAACACTCCTCTACTGGCTATGTCCCCACAGTCAGAACACTCCTCTCCGGGCCTTGTCCCCTAGAGTCAGAACACTCCTCTCCTGGCCATGCCCCCCGCAGTGAGAACACTCCTCTACTGGCCATGTTCTCCACAGTCAGAACTCTCCTCTACTGTCCATGCCCTCAACAGTCACAACACTCCTCTCCTGGTCATGTCCCTTGCAGTCAGAACACTTATTTCCTGTCCCTGTCCCCCACAGTCACAACACTTCTCTCCTGGCCATGTCCCTTGCAGTCAGGACACTCCTCTCCTGGCCATGTCCCCCACAGTCAGAACACTCCTCTCCTGGCCATGTCCCCCACAGTCAGAACACTCCTCTCTTGGACCATGTCCCCCGCAGTCAGAACACTCCTCTCCTGGCCACGTCCCCCACAATCAGAATACTCCTCTCCTGGCCATGTCCCCCTCAGTCAGAACACTCCTCTCTTGGACCATGTCCCCCGCAGTCAGAACACTTCTCTCCTGGCCATGTCCCAATAGTCAAAACACTCCTCACCTGGCCTTGACCCCCACAGTCAGAACACTCCTCTCCTACCCATATCACCCACAGTCAGAACACTCCTCTCCTGGCCATGTTCCGTGCAGTCAGAGCACATCTCTCCTTGCCATGTCCCCCGCAGTCAGAACACTCTTCTCCTGGACCATGTCCCCCGCAGTCAGAACACTCCTCTCCTGCCCATATCCCCCACAGTCAGAACACTCCTCTCCTGGCCATGTCCCCTATAGTCAGAACACTCCTCTCCTGGACCATGTCCCCCGCAGTCAGAACTCTTCTCTCCTGGCCATATCCCCCACAGTCAGAACACTCCTCTCCTGTCCATGTCCCCCACAGTCAGAACACTCCTCTCCTGGACCATGTGCCCCGCAGTCAGAAAACTCCTCTACTGGCTATGTCCCCCACAATCAGAACACTCCTGTCCTGGCCAAGTCCCCCGCAGTCAGAACACTCCTCTCCTGGACCATGTCCCCCGCAGTCAGAACTCTTCTCTCCTGGCCATATCCCCCGCAGTCAGAACACTCCTCTCCTGGCCATGTCCCCCGCAGTCAGAACACTCCTCTCCTGGCCATGTCCCCCGCAGTCAGAACACTCCTCTCCTGGCCATGTCCCCCGCAGTCAGAACACTCCTCTCCTGGCCATGTCCCCGCAGTCAGAACACTCCTCTCCTGGCCATGTCCCCCGCAGTCAGAACACTCCTCTCCTGGCCATGTCCCCCGCAGTCAGAACACTCCTCTCCTGGACCATGTCCTCGCAGTCAGAATTCTTCTTTTCCTGGCCATGTCTCCTAAAGTCGGGTCTCTGTCCCTCACCTACCACTTGCTTCAGGCATGCCTCTTTAAGGGGTAAATTCCCTCAAAGGACTCCACTCCACCTGTATAATGACACAGTGCCATCTACTGGATGGAGGAAAACCTACACTTTCCTACATGCCCCCCCCCCCACGTTTAGAACATTCTGCACCCAATTGTGCCCTCAAATTCAGAAGACTTCTCTCCCAGGTGTTTCCCTCCATGGTCAGAATGCCCCCAGCCATGTCCCCCCCATTCAATGATATACAGAGTCCAGGAATCTGACCTCCACTCCACTGGAATGGCATCGCCACAACTTTACATGATCTGTGCAACTATTGGGGCAACTTTCCTCTACGACAGAACCTTATAAAGAATTGTAAAATAGTAAATTAGTCACACCTTGCAACTGATTACTGCATCGCTTTTACTGAATGCAAGGATTGTGACCAGAATGATATGATGGGGTGGAAAAAGAAAAAAAAAAAGAGCTGAAGGCATGTCATTATTATCATATAGATGAACACATCAACCTATCTAGAACAAGTAGGTTGAGAAAGAAGTGTTTCAAGTGGTTCAAGGATTGTGAATGTCAGTTTCAAGCTCCATGAGCCTATTTGTAGGTTACCAACTGTCTTTTTTAAGGATGCTATGGCATACCATTCTGGGTAAAAGAATGTTTGCATTAATGGATACATTTCTTGTTTGTAAAAAAAAAAAAAAAAATGTTGAAGGGCTCATTCACACCAGCAGCATTGGGTTGCATTAGGCAAGAACATAGCAGATTGCCTTATGTCCAATGTCTTCGGTTGTGAAAAAATAGGATTTTGTATCACAACACGTTGCACTACATAGATGGCACATACAAATAGTAATCACTGCAATACATTAAGCATGCATTCCCAGTGTACTGTATGCACAATAGGAGCACAGTAATGTGCTTTGGGTCATGTGAATGAGCCTTACAAAGACTTCCATATCTAAAGAAGAGGCGAGTTTGTGGATTTGTGCAATTTGGCATCTCGTTTTTTCCTGATTTAATAGCTGCTTCAGGACTTTTTATTTTCCTTCTGATATATATGGTAGCTGTGGATGATAGCCAGCTTCTCATTATCACCATTAAGGGGTATATGTCAGCCCAGATTATTTTCAAAGTCCTCTATTACTGTTAGCATTTACCTGACAACAAGATTGCACATTCTCCACAATTTTATTCTATTTTTAAAGAGCAAAACGAGAGAGTAGCACAAGTCATTCAGTTACCTGCTAATCACAGCTATACTAAAGACAGGCTGTTCAAAGTGTATGTGAACCCTGACAATGAATTATTTCTGCTTCCTTTTGGTCTGGTAAAGCTGAACTCCAGGTATGATCTGTATTTTATACTTATGCCGCGTACACACGGTCGGATTTTCCGACGGGAAATGTTCGATGGGAGCTTGTTGTCGGAAATTCCGACCGTGTGTAGGCTCCATCGGATGATTTCCGTCGGAATTTCCGACAAACAAAATTTGAGATCTGGATCTCAAATTTTCCGACGACAAAATCTGTTGTGGGAAATTCCGATTTTGTGTACACAATTCCGACGCACAAAATTCCACCCATGCTCGGAATCAAGCAGAAGAGCCGCACTGGCTATTGAACTTCATTGCTCGTCGTACGTGTTGTACGTCACCGCATTCTTGACATTCGGAATTGCCAAAAACAGCTGTGTGACCGTGTGTATGCAAGACAAGTTTGAGCCAACATACGTCGGAAAAAAAACATGGATTTTGTTGTCGGAATGTGCGATCGTATGTACGGGGCATTACACTGGGCCAGCTTGACTTAATGTATGTATGCATAGCTCTTACCTGAGGGACCACGGTGGATGCTGACAATCACCATAGTAGTTGCTTGTAGGCAGGTGTAGGCTGACCTCCCTCCACAGGTGGCGCTGTTGCAACCATCACACAGGGAAAGTGGAGGACAAGGGTGGGCTGCAGTCCGATTGGACCCCTGCAGCCATCTTTGGTGATGGCATTGCTTATATAAAGTACTGGCTTACGGCTGTTGGCACATATTTTGCATGTGGTTAGATGAGGGACAGAAACACGCTGGATAGGGAGAATGTGCCTAATGCTGTGTACACACGGGCGGACTTTTCGGCATCAAAGGTCCGATGGTCTTTCCGACGGACTTTCGACGGACTTTTGATGGACTTCCGATGGACTTTCGAACGAACGGACTTGCCTACACACGATCACACCAAAGTCCGACGGATTCGTACGTGATGACGTACGACCGGACTGAAATAAGGAAGTTGATAGCCAGTAGCCAATAGCTGCCCTAGCGTTGGTTTTCGTCTGTCGGACTAGCATACAGACGAGCGGATTTTCCGACCGGACCTAAGTCCGTCGAAAAGATTTAAAACATGTTCCAAATTTAGAGCCCGTCTGATTTTCGACCGAAAAGATCCGCTGCAGGTCCGATGAAGCCCACACACGGTCGGATTATCCGACGGATTTGTCCTGACGGACCAGTCCGGTCGAAAAGTCCGCCCATGTGTTCATTACATTACAGTAGGGAGAGGTTCCAGAAGAAGAGGGACAACATAGGGACTGTCGTCAGAGCTGCTTTTGGGGAACCTTTCCGCTACTAATTTCTTGCTGCCTACTGCTTCTTAGCTGCCCCCTGCGCCAGGTCCTGTTGGTCTCCATGCATTGCCATCTTCGCAAGTACTGTACAACCTTCCGTGAGTGTTGCTGCTAGTTCTGAGCCACTGCATAGACTCTTGTGTGATGAGAGCTTGACAATATATTTCCTGCATTTCAACGACTGTGTGTGCTGCTTTTTTCCCCAGGGGTGCTTGCCACCTGCCCCCTACAGCTTGCACGTTGCTACTACAGTCATAGCCACAAACGTCCGGGTCACGTGTGAGCAGCTTCCCCTACCACAAGGGATCACTACCGCCATCCATAGAACTCAGCTTTATGACCTCTATTATTTTAGAATATGCTCTGCCGGACTCAGTCACATACATGGCAGGCTCTACAGTCCCACTGAAAAGCGAACTGCGTAAGCTGCCCAAATTTTTTCCAATCTTGGTGGGGATTTTACTTTGAGCTACTGCCTTAGCCGCATTTGGCACATGGTTGTGGTGCAGTTCCATTGGCTTGGTGTTGCCTGTCAAACTCAACAGTTAAAATTGCCACACCCCAATGTAAACAGACCCAAGTAGCCACCATGTCCAGGTGGGAGGTAAAAACATGGACCAACTACCAATTTCTAACCCTCTACCCCCCAGGTTGCCTATGTGAACTTAGCCTTAAACTTAAATTCACTCCTATATTGCTTATGGCCTCCATTGGTGAGATCTCTGTGCTGAGTTTCTGAGTCTGCACAACCCCTGTGCCCATTACCAGAGGACTTTCTCATTCCCTTTTTTTTTATTTATTTATTTTTTATTACTATGGAGACTATAACAGGGGATACCAGAACATGCAAAGGTGGTCAAAGGGGAACACCCACAACACCTAAGTGGACAGAACAAAGCTATGAACCAAGGCAAGGGGGTTTGGCTAGAGTATCCAAGACATAAAAACAGCCGACGACTCAATGAATAGTTCAGCCCATCAGGGTCCACCCAAAACGATGCTCAATTGGTACTAAGGAGCTCAAAGTGTGCCAAGAAAATATCCCCCCCCACACCATTACACCACCAGCCTGAACCGTTGATACAAGGCAGGATGGATCCAAATTCTGCCCCTACCATCTGAATGTCGCAGATCATCAGTTTTTGAAATACTCAGACCAGCCTGTCTGGCACAAACAACCATGCCACCTTCAAAGTCACTTAGATTCCCTTTCTTCCCCTTTTTGACGCTCAGTTTGAACTTCAGCAAGTCGTCCTTACCACGTCTAGATGCCTAAATGTGATTGGCTGATTAGCAATTTGTGTTACCAAGCAATTGAACAGGTGTACCTAATAAAGTGGCCAGTGAATATATATATATATATATATATATATATATATATATATATATATATATATATACATATATATATAATTTAAAAAAAAAAAATTTTTTTTTTTTGGAAAGGGAAACTGTTTAAATAAATATAATACCAAATTCTCCTCTGATCTCAATGGATCAAAACTTGTTTCATTGCGATTATTGCAGCCCAGATGTTTGACCTAGTGTCAGTCACCTGTGTTGTAATGACGATATAGACCCATCTGTTTTTTTTCTTCTGGGATTTTGGTTTCAAATCCCAAATTTTTCTAAAGAGTTGAAAACCCCTTTAAGTAGTCTGTTGGCTTTGGCTGAGAACAGAGATAACTTAGTTATACTGTTTAGACAAGAACTTTAAACATGATAAAGTGCTTGGTTGCTTGGACCACGCTCAAGGTACATGATTATGTATGGTGTGAACTATTCACCTTTCAAAAAAAAAAAAGTTTGGTTTGCTGTAGAAGTGAAATCATGATGCGCTAATCAACAGAAGCTCAGCTATGCCATTAATCTTTTTAGCTTTGTTCACTATTGGCCTCCCCCTGTTTATTATGTCTCTGAACAATCACTGAACACAGCTGGTGGTCACTTAATAGTCAATCCATGACAAACACATTTACCATTTTGGGATTGAGACTGTAGAATTAAATGTTGACCGTGGACACTAGAGGGTGATCGTATATTGAAGCACTAGTGCCAGCTGAGCCAGCCAACACTTTCCTATATATGAACGGTTCCGCTGGGCAAGCTGTTCATATTGGGGGTCTATGGAGGAAGTCAGGGTAGAGGCACTGCTGACCCCAATGTTGTTAAATAGGAAAAAATAGCAAGCGGACACGGTTTAGAGGCTAAATGCACCTTTGCTTTGCAGTCAAGTGCCCCAGTAGGTTAAGAAAACATTCTACACCCAAATCTGGGCACTGCACATGTGCTAGTATTGAACTAAGAAGAGCATTTGTTCCTGTGGCCACTAATTGCCACCGATATGGGCATTTATGGGCACTGATCTGGGGACTGTATTTATGGGGCACTGACTGGCAGCTTTTGGGCACTTTTTGGCAGCTGTGGTGGCACATCTGGGGGGCTGCCAGCATAGTCTACAAGCATAGCATGAAAACTAAGCCACAGATTTAGAAGCTGCAGAGTACTTTTAAACCCTCCTGGGGCACTTGATTGCATATTGATGTTTCTTTAAAAGGCAAACTTAATTTTCAATAATCTATCTGATAGCTATTCCCCTCATGAGTCCTGGTTGAAGTCATTCATAGATACTTTATGGCAGTGGTCTCCAAACTGCGGTCCAGGGGCCGGAGGTGGCCCTTTGCTTGCCTCTATCCAGCCCTTGGGGCACTATACCTTCCACTGATACGAGACACTATTCCTTCAACTGACACAAACAATGGGGTATTATTTCTCCCACTAACACCAGCAATGGGGCACTCTTCCTCCACCTAATACCAATGATAGGGCACTCTATACTCCCAGTGACCCCAGGCCATTTTCTACTCCGATTGTCCACAGTCTGACCCCCTAAAGTCTGAAGAACAGTAAACTGGCCCTTTGTTGGGAAAGTTTAGAGACCCCTGCTTTATGGCTTCATCATTAGGAAATCTAGCTCAGATTTGGATTATCTAAAAGGCAACCTAGAAAGGTGTCTGGGGCCCAGAACATGTCCAGGGGGCCCAGCTACTTTCATGCTTGTACAGTAAACCGGAAGAATGTTGTAATTGGTCAAAGATGTGTAGCTGCCTGTCGCTTCACAGAGGAGGATGTATTTGTGGCCAGTTGGTGTCTAATGGGATTTGGTTGAAGTTTGTTGAACTGAGGTGTGTTGACGGGTCACCAACAACTTAACGTAAAGAGGAGTTCCACCCATTTTTTAGTTTATTAAAAGTCAGCAGCTACAAAAAGCATAGCTGCTGACTTTTAATAAACCAACACTTACCTGCCCCACCGTCCAGCGATGTGGCCACCTGTAGGCTAGCTCCTCTCTCCCTCCTCTCCTCGGCGCCATCATGGTAACTGTGGGCACCCGGCCGTGACAGCTTACGGCCTCACGGCCAGGCGCACACTGCACATGCGCGAGTCGCACTGCGCTCTCCTATTGGCCAGCTGATCTTCTGGGACCTGAGTTGTGTCCCAGAAGTTTGCAGGGAGGGAGGGGCCGCCTAGGGCGAGAGGAGGAGTCACCTAGGCGGCCGAAGATAGGAAGCAGGAAGTGGGGCAGGAAGTCCCATGAAAAAAAGGGAACACACCCCCCCCCAAAAAAAATTACATGCCAAATGTGGCATGTCAGGGGGCGAGGAGTGCTTAAAGCGGAAGTTCCACTTTTGGGTGGAACTCCACTTTAACACTTATAATTTAGAGTCCACTTCCTCTGGTAAGCGGGTATTTCCTATAATACGGTGGAGGCGCACCTGGGTGGTTCACTTCTTTGTATGATACTTACTATTAAGGTGTATACTTTATTGTATTTTTGTTGAACATCAAATTCTTTGCGTCTTGCTTGGAGTGATTCACAAGTTTAAATATTGGACTGTTATCACCTATGGCATTTTTTTTCTTAGAGAATATTATTTTGTTGTTGTTTATATGCTTTTGTTTCTTTGATTTTTTTTTACCATTTTATTTAGCGTGGTAATTTTTTTTTATAATAAATGAACTTTCGACCGATTCAAGGAAACGAATGAAATTCGTGCTGTGTGTGGCCAGCTTAAAAAAAAATGCATTGTTTTTTTTTTTATTGAATAATTTTGCTTAAAAGTTTTATTTAAGTGACAGAGTTGCTTTAACAATCATTTAGAAGTTTCCAGAAGGCTTTTAGCGAGCTTCAGCAGACACTTATCTGGAAACTACTGGGCTGAGACTCTTGCAGACAGCTAAATGTACAATTGAAATACATAAATGTGACCCATTCTACCTGCCAAAGGATTCGTAATTCTTGTGATATACATATCTCTGCCAAGCTGCCTAAATGGGAACATGACTGCAGTTTCTTAGGTCATTCTTGAGCTGGCCATATACGTGGCATATACAGAGTGATTGAACATTCAATTCTATTCTTTTGTTGAAATTGCAAAGCAGTTAAAAACAATGGTGGCTCCAATGAACCAAATTTCCCCAATAGAACATTGTAAAATAAACCAATTACACACAGCAAAACTGCCTTATTTTTTTCCCCTTTTCCATTCTATTTTCAGTTTTCTAAATAGACTATTGATACTTGTCAAATTTCTGAGGCTCGAAATGAGTTTTTACTATAAAGTCAACAATTTATGAAGTCCTTCAAATCAGTCCCTGCCCCAAGGATTTTACAGATGTAGCGCTCTCCTACCTAGGCTGTGAGTTAAATTTAGTATGGGGTTTCTGTTGCAGCCACAGGAGCCAGAGCCCCCCCCCCCTGAGAAGCTTCTGGAGATTAGGGCGGGAGGATTCAAATACCTGGCCTGAATATTTAGTAGGACTTATTCAATCCCTGGGAGGTATGCCCAGGTGGTGGATGCGTTCCTGTTAAATAGGCTAGAGTCCAGAGGATAGGTCTCTTTTCTCCTGTGAGGGAATGGATCTGGGAGCTCCAGGTAGTTCTTGCCCTGGAGCACTCCTGGGCTGGACGCTGGACTTCTCCTTTTGGGGTCATGCTTATGGACTGTATAAGCTTTGGGAACCTGTGAGCAGGGGCGTTGCTAAGTCTACAAAAGATCTGGGGCTAGAGCCCATAGCAGCGTAGTAAAGAAAGTCATACACTTGGGCAGGCATACACATGTATATAATATACGTGTGTGTGTATATATCCCCAGAGAGCCCCCCTTTACATCAGGGTCCCCAGAGAGCCCCCCTTACATTAGGGTCCCCAGAGAGTATCCCCCTTAAATCGGGGTTCCCAGAGAGCCTCCCCCCCCTTGGAGACTCGGGGCTATGGGCCCCAGATTCAGGGCTACAGCCCCAAAAGCCACCCCCTAGCGACGCCACTGCCTGTGAGAAAAGCCTCCTCTCTTGAGCTGGAGTTTTCTTGGTCTCTGGTGTTGAAACGTGGACTACCTCATTCTTGCATGATTTGGGTTACCTTTTTGGTGCATGGTCCTCAGCTCTGCATATATAGACTGTCCTAGCTGATCATCATTCTACCGGGCATTACTAGTGCTACTATCAAGACAGAAGTGTCCTCTATTAGCAATCTGCTCAGTTTTGGGGTATCCTGCATCACTCCCAGATTCTCTCCCAAGTTTTACTAGCAATAAACTTACAAAAAGATACCCCTAGACTGTTTACTGAGCCAGAGTGGATGGATGGCTACTGTGGGCCTGGTTGTCCTGCATTGACTAGGGAAAGAACCTGTTCTAAAATTCAGCGGCCTTTGCAGGGGTAACGCTAAAAATCTATGGTCCCTATCTCACATACAGAATCTGACAAAAGTGAGTACACCCCTCAATTTTTTGTAAATATTTTATTCTATCTTTTCATGTGACAACACTGAAGAAATGACACTTTACTACAATGTAAAGTAGTGAGTGTACAGCTTGTATGACAGTGTAAATTTGCTGTCCCCTCAAAATAACTCAACACACAGCCATTAATATCTAAACCACTGGCAACAAAAGTAAGTACACCCCTAAGTGAAATAGTCCAAATTGGGCCCAATAAGCCATTTTTCCTCCCTGGAGTCATGTGACTCGTTAATGTTACAAGGTCTCAAGTGTGAATGGGGAGCAGGTGTGTTAAATTTGGTGTAATCGCTCTCACTCTCTCATACTGGTCACTGGAAGTTCAACATGGCACCTCATGGCAAAGAACTCTCTGAGGATCTGAAAATAAGAATTGTTGCTCTACATAAGGATGGCCTAGGTTATAAGAAGATTTCCAAAACCCTGAAACTGAGCTGCAGCATGGTGGCCAAGACCATACAGAGGTTTAACGGGACAGGTTCCACTCAGAACAGGCCTCATCACGGTCGACCAAAGAAGTTGAGTGCACGTGCTCAGCGTCATATCCAGAGGTTATCTTTGGGAAATAGACGTATGAGTGCTGCCAGCATTGCTGCAGAGGTTGAAGGGGTGGGGGGTCAGCCTGTCAGCGCTCAGACCATACGCCGCACACTGCATCAAATTAGTCTGCATGGCTGTCATCCCAGAAGGAAGCCTCTTCTAAAGATGATGCATAAGAAAGCCCACAAACAGTTTGCTTAAGACAAGCAGACTAAGGACATGGATTACTTATTTGGTTCAGATGTTGTCAAGCGTGTGTGGCGGCAACCAGGTGAGGAGTACAAAGACAAGTGTGTCTTGTCTACAGTCAAGCATGGTGGTGGGCGTGTCATGGTCTGGGGCTGCATGAGTGCTGTCAGCACTGGGGAGCTGCAGTTAATTTAGGGAACCATGAATGCCAACATGTACTGTGCCATACTGAAGCAGAGCATGATCCCCTCCCTTCGGAGACTGGGCCGCAGGGCAGTATTCCAACATGATAATGACCCCAAACACACCTCCAAGACAACCACATGCCTTGCTAAAGAAGCTGAGGGTAAAGATGATGGACTGGCCAAGCATGTCTCCAGACCTAAACCCCATTGAGCATCTGTGGGGCATCCTCAAATGAAAGATGGAGGAGCGCAAGGTCTCTAACATCCACCAGCTCCGTGATGTTGTCATGGAGGAGTGGAAGAGGACTCCAGTAGCAACCTGTGAAGCTCTGGTGAACTCCATGCCCAAGACAGTTAAGGCAGTGCTGGAAAATAATTGTGGCCACACAAAATGGACACTTTGGGCCCAATTTGGACATTTTCACTTAGGGGTGTACTCACTTTTGTTGCCAGCGGTTTAGACATTAATGGCTGTGTGTTGAGTTATTTTGAGGGGACAACAAATTTACACTGTTATACAAGCTGTACACTCACTACTTTACATTGTAGCAAAGTGTCATTTCTTCAGTGTTGTCACATGAAAAGATAGAAGAAAATATTTACAAAAATGTGAGGGGT
Organism: Aquarana catesbeiana; assembly: GCF_042186555.1. Lineage (NCBI taxonomy): Eukaryota > Metazoa > Chordata > Amphibia > Anura > Ranidae > Aquarana > Aquarana catesbeiana. The sequence goes on from NC_133327.1 coordinate 649,520,713, forward strand.
GTACTCACTTTTGTGAGATACTGTATATACACTCACCAGCCACTTTATTAAGTACACCTGTTCAATTGCTTGGTAACACAAATTGCTAATCAGCCAATCACATGACAGCAACTCAATGTATTTAGGAATCTAGACGTGGTGAAGACGACTTGCTGAAGTTCAAACCGAGCAACAGAATGGGGGAAGAAAGGGAATCTAAGTGACTTTGAATGTGGCATGGTTGTTGGTGCCACACAGGCTGGTCTGAGTATTTCAAATACTGCTGATATACTGGAATTTTCACACACAACCATCTCTCAGGTTTACAGAGAATGGTCCGAAAAAGAGAAAATATCCAGTGAGCGGCAGTTGTGTGGACGAAAGTTCCTTGTTGATGTCAGAGGAGAATGGGCAGACTGGTTTCAGATGATTGAAAGGCAAGAGTAACGCAAATAACCACTCATTACAACCAAGGTATGCAGAATACCTTGGTTGTACTGAACGTACTCAAAGAAACCCAAGGTGGGCTAACGCTGTGCTAGAAAAGCAAAAATATGAAATTTAAACTATATACGAAGTATAGTGAATGTGACAAGCTGCCAGCACTAAAAAGTCTAATACAAGAACTCCAAGTAAATATGCATAAAAGGCGCTAAACAAACAAGAGAAATTATTTTCCAAATTTGCAAGTGAAAAAAATGTAAAAGGGAAAACTAAGGCAGAGTCCTAGTGCAAAAATCAGTCCATAAATAAAAAAAGAAACAGCAAACATCCATCCGTGTGAGATATCGGTGACAAATTATAAGAAATCGTGAAGAGTCCTCCAAATGATGTGCATCAAACTCCACACCCAAAGTGAGTAAGTTGCCTGCTTGCCAGTAATTCGTGACTGCTAAAAAGCAGTCTCACCCAGCACAGGGAAATCAGTCTCCCCCAGACCATTAAAGATATCTGGAACCACAGCTAGGATGATGTCAATTAGAAAATATAAAAGAAAGTGCTTCCATAGTGCAGTACATTTAAAAATACAGTTTAATGTAATTACAGTGGTGCAGTAGTTAGCACTTTGCACAGTTTACAGTTTACTTTGCACTTTAGCACAGTGGTGTAGTGGTTAGCACTTTGTCTTGATTTCGACATTCAGATGGTAGGATCAGAATTTGGGCCCCTTAGTCCCAATTGAGTATTGTTTAACCACTTCAATACCGGGCACTTTCACCCCTTCCCGCCCAGTACAGTTTCTAGCTTCCAGCGCTGTCGCACTTTGAATGACAATTACTCGGTCATGCCACGATGTGCCAAAACTTTTATTTTATAATTTTGTTCCCCACAAATAGAGCTTTCTTTTGGTGGTGTTTGATCACCTCTGCGGTTTTTATTCTTTGCTAAGCAAACTAAAAAAGACTGAAATTTTTGGGAAGAAAAAAAGTTTTTCTTCATTTTGGTTATAAAATTTTGTTTTCTCCTTCACTGACGGGCATTGATGAGGCGGCACTGATAAGGTGGCACTGATGGGCACTGATGAGGAGGCACTGAAATGTAGAATTGATGGGCACTGATATGCAGCACTGATGGGCACCAATAGGCGGCCCTGATATGCAGCACTGATAGGTGGCACTGATGGGCACTGATAGGTGGCACTGATGGGCGCTGACAGGTGGCTGTGATGGGCACTGACAGGCGGCACTTATTGGCACTGATAGGCGGTACTGATTGGCACTGATGGGCAGCACTGATGATGAGGTATTGATGAGGTAATGACAGGTTTTACTGCTGGGCACTAATTGTGATGGGCACTGACTGGCACTGTGGTGGGCACTAATTGGCACTGATATGGGCATTGATTGGCACTGATCTGGGCACTGTATTTATGGGGCACTGACTGGCAGCTTTTGGGCACTTTTTGGCAGCTGTGGTGGCACATCTGCTGTGGCTGTGTTGATAATCAGTGTGCTGATTATCAGCACAGACCCCCCCCCCTCCCCGACAGGGAGAGCTGCCGATGGGCTCTCCTTGTCAGCGCAAGCCAAGGAATGCCATTTACCGGCACTTCCTGGTTCACGCGATGATCAGCTGTGATTGGTCACAGCTGATCGCGTGGTAAGAAGGCTTCTTATCACGATCGGAGATGCGGCGTGTCAGACTGACATGCCACACTCGCAATCGCCGTGCTGCACGCCCCCGCGGGCGCGTGCTGGCTTGTCATCCTGCTGGACATCATATGACGCCCGGTCAGGATAACTGAACCACTTCCCGGCTGTCAATCTGCTATAGGCCAGGTGGGAAGTAGTTAAACACCACGGCCTACCTGAGTATAGTTGCTGACCATGTCCATCCCTTTATGACTACAGTGTCCCCATCTTCTGATAGCTCCTTCCGGCAGGAAAAGGCACCATGTCACAAAGATCAGATCATCTCACCACTGGACAATGAGGTCCCTGTACTCCAATGAAACGTATGTCAAGGGCGCTCAGAATGTCAGGCAGTTAGTGTCTTTGTTGGATGGATGAAGTGGTCTTCAAACACTTAGGGCTGCACTCAAAGAGGGAAGCAATCTCTAATAGAAAACAAATAAAAGAAAAAAAGGCGCCTCTAAGTGCAGAATTAACACTTTTAATATCCCCAAACAAGTTTAAAAACACTTACAGAATCAAGGATAAGAAAAGGCATAACATGGATGTATGAAGCAGGTGATCCGACATCGGGAGCTCCCAGTGTATCACAGCTTTCCAGGAATAACGATATGCAGCAGCAGAAGGTCCCAGGATAACCAGCAGGTGAAGACCCCAGGCTCTGGGAACACTGGTGAAGCAATCACGTCATCTGAGTCAGCATGGAGCATGAATCCTGGAAATGACGTCAGCGGGAGGGGACAACAACCAGCATGGACCGCAAACAGGAAATATGTCATCAAAATGGGACGCGTTTTGGAACTACTGATTGGTTCCTTCTTCATGCCAATGACATTGGCTTGAAGAAGGAACCAATCAGTAGTTCCGAAACGCCAGGCCACCTGCTTCATACATCCATGTTATGCCTCTTCTTATCCTTGATTCTGTAAGTGTTTTTAAACTTATTTGGGGATACTAAACGCTTTAATTCTGCACTTAGAGGCGCCTTTTTTTTTTTATTTGTTTACTGTACTCCAATGGCCTCCACAGTCACCAGATCTCAATCCAATAGAGCACCTTTGGGATGTGGTGAAACTAGAGTTGCCACCTCATCCCTTTAAACCCGAACACATATTAATTACACAGGTTTTGAGACTAATTTAATGCAGATAAGTGAGTTTAATTACCACCTTAATCAGCCACAGAACCGTGTAATTAATATGTGTTCGGGTTTATAGGGATGAGTTGGCAACCCTAGGTGGAACGGGAGATTTCCCATCATGGATGTGCAGCCGACAAATTTGCAGCAACTGCGTGATGTCATCATGTCAATATGGACTAAAATCTCTGAGAAATGTTTCCATCACCTTGTTGAATCTATGCCATGAAGAATGATGGCAGATCTGAAGGCAAAATGGGGTCCAACCCGGTACTAGCAAGGTGTACCTAAAAAAATGGCCAGTGAGTGTGTATTAGAGACAATTAAGTGTTGAGTGTGAGAGGAAACTTACACAAGCACAAGGAGAATAGGCAAATTCTATGCATGAATACAAGGCCTCCTCTGATTGGCTGCGGTGGAGAGGTGGGGGATGATGTCATGATCTCCATTCTCCACCCCAGCCATTTAGAGGAATCCTTGTATCCATTCATAAAAATGCAAAGCTTTTTGTAAATGGCTGAGCAGTACTCAGGCCAACTCAATTTTGTTCCTGGTAAAACGACGGGAAGTCCCCATACCACTGCCGTAATACAGCGCTGTATACTGTATGTAGATGATGCGACACACAGTATAGTTCATACAGCGCTGACAGCATTCGCATTTCAGTGAAGGTAATAGTTTGTTTGGGCCAGCTTGGGCCCAAGCGATAGTTCAGCTTTCAGATTATCTATGCAATTTTACACCAGCGCTATCTTCAAAGCTTACCAACGTCCTCAGTCGTTAATTAACATTTTTACTGTGTCTGCAGTTTTTAGACTTTGCAAATGAAACCTTTGTTCCCCTCCGGTGAATCAGAAGCACTAATGTAATAAACATCTAAATGTATCAAAAATGAAACGTCATTTTACAAATTGATGCAAATGATTGCTTTGCCCTTAAGTAAATAAAGCGGTCATGCATAAGTGAATTTGTGAATATTTCACATTAAAAAAAACGGGCCTGGATTGTTAATAAACTCTTGAAATGCATGTTCTGCTTTTGGGCATTGCTGTATTTATGCACATAAATCATCTTGTTAGTGAAACCACAAACGATCTCAACAGAAATGCTTGTCATTTTATCAACAGCTTGTTAAAATAACTGCTGAAAAACAAGTACTACTTGCACAATTTCCTTGTTTATCAACACCGCATGGAACAAGCTCACACAAGTGTAGCCTGATATAAAGTATTCCATCCACGTGAAGGATTATTTAAAGGGGTTTTTCACTAGCCAAAAAAAAGAGGACCTGTTCTGCTTTTATCAAACAGAGCATGTAGGCAGGTTTGAACTGTGTATGGTTTAGCAAGACAGCAGCCGGCCTAGGCTGGGGAAAGGGTTAAAGGGGTTGTAAACCTTCGTTTAAAAAAAATAAAATAACAAACATGCTATATTTACCTGCTCTGTGCAATCATTTTGCACAGAGCAGCCCCAATCCTCTTCTTCCGGGGTCCCCTGCCGGCACACCAGGCCACTCCTCTTTATTGGGTGCCCCCGCAGAAAGCCGCTTTCCCTGGGGGCACCCGTGTGGGCTCGCTCCTGAGTCCCACTGCTGTGTCCATTGATCCAGACAGCGGGACTCAGCCCCGCCCCCCTGCTCCTGTGTCACAGGATTTGATTGACAGCAGCGAGAACCAATGGCTCCTGCTGATATCAATCTGTCCATTGAGGAGAGAGACAGTGGCTGGAGCCGCTGCGCTCCTGCACATCACTGGATTGGATCAGGCTCAGGTAAGAAAAAGGGGGTGGGTCTGGGGGGGAACTGCAGCACAGAAGGTTTTTCACCTTAATGCATAGAATGCATTAAGGTGAAAAACCTTGAGGCTTTAGAACCACTTTAAGTATCTCTAGCTCAGTTCCTGGGCTTTTGGTCCTAGCCAGCCCACCTGTGCTATAAACAAGGAGGGTGGCTGAGGTCCAGAAGAGGCTGGTTTCAGAGGGTCCAGTGAGTTCCAGTAGCACCTGTGAGCGCAGTTGTTGGCTCCCTCCCTTGCGGTTGGTGTCCAGTAGCATCTGACTCTGCATTAAGGAGAGTTATGACTTGGTCATGAGGTACGGAAAGGAGAGAGTTAAAGACCACGCATGAGGTCCATGCTAGGTGCTCGGCAGGACCCCAGTCTACGCCTGGTCCTAGGCATTGATGAATGCGCCAGGCATGAGAGGTACCACCATGTGCACAGGCGCAGATGACCTCGCCTAAAAGCATTCCATGGACCTTCGGTTTTCTTTTGGTTTACCTTATACATTGTCCAGCTCTTTTAAACTTTTGCCAATGGTCCAACACATACTGTATGTACAGCAAAAGGTTGGTTGGGTCTTAACTCCCACATGCACACCCATCTGTGTCTACATCCTGCCCCTGAAAGCAGAAGGCATTGGCACGGTATAAAATAATATTTAAAAACTTTCACTGCAGTACTTACCTTTACACCAGTGCCCCTCCATGATCCAGCCCAGGCCATCTTTATTACTGTATTTATCGGCGTATAACACGCACTTTTTTCCCCTTAAAATCAGGGGAAAGTCGCAGGTGCGTGTTATACGCCGATCCCCTGAGATCCCAAGCTGCACAACTGAAAAATCGCGGACCGCGATTTGAAAATGGCGCCACCGGCGCCGAAATACACAGAGCCGGTCCTCGGCTCTTTCCGGCGGCTCTCGTTCATTTTCTGGCTCCACTCGTAGTCCCGAGCGGAGCTATCCGAACCCACTCGGCTAGGTTGGGATAGCTCCGCTCGGGACTACGAGTGGAGCCGAAAGTGAACGAGAGCCGCCGGAAAGAGCCGAGGACCGTCTCTGTGTATTTCGGCGCCGGCGGCGCCATTTTCAAATCGCGGTCGGCGATTTTGAAGACAGGGGATCGAAGGCTGCACTGGGCAAGGCTGCACTGGGGGAGGCTGCACTGGGGGAGGCTGCACTGGGGAAGGCTGCACTGGGGAAGGCTGCACTGACATGGCTGCACTGACGAGGCTGCACTGACATGGCTGCACTGACATGGCTGCACTGACAAGGCTGCACTGACATGGCTGCACTGACAAGGCTGCACTGAGAAGGCTGCACTGGGGAAGGCTGCACTGAGAAGGCTGCAATGATGGGCATTTAAATGTAAGTTTTTTTCCCTTCAACTTCCCTCCTAAAAGTTTTTTTTCCTTAAAATTCCTTCCTAAATTGGGGTGCGTGTTATACGCCGGCGCGTGTTATACGCCGATAAATACGGTAATATAAAACTGCATGCAGGGCACTGGACAAATCACTGGGGACAAAAGGGATGTGAAATTATTTCATACAGTACTGTAATCTGTAAGATTACACTGTACTGTATGTATTATGATTTTTCACTTTTTTGAATTTGCCGCTGGGCTCCGCCCCCACGCATCGCGACGCTCGCAGGGAACAGAGCCCGGCACACAGAGGCATTGGGCGGAGGACAGAGCGCGCAGACACAGCGGGAGGACATTGCAGGATCCTGGGGACAAGGTAAGTACACCGCACCAGGATCCTGCAATCTAATCCCGAGTGTGGCTCGGGGTTACCGCTAATGGTGCTGAAATTTAACCCCCGAGCCACACTCGGGAAAACCGCCGGGGAGGTTAACAGAAGTCAATGCAAATCGTGTTGAAGTCGCACCAAAAGTAGTGCAGGAACCTTTTTCTAAGTTAGAGCGACTTGAATTGCACCGATTAAAATGGTTCCATAGCCGTTAATGGGGTGAGCTCTCAAGTCGCATGACAAGTCGCAGCAGTGTGAACCGGGGCTGAAGCTAAACTCCAGGCAAGAGTCCAATTTGCCAACAAAATACATGCTTTCCTTTACTCCAGCACTGTACCTGGCAGACTCAAGACTCCAAGACCCAGCACAAGTCCTCTTCTGAGTTGAATGATGACCAGCATTATTTAATCCACTTTCTGTGAGCCCAGAGCGTCAAGCATACGCTTTCTGGGGGTATATCATCAAGCCACTATGGGATCTCAGAATAATGCTACAGAGAATGGAGCCATGTTCTAGAAGTCACCCTGTTGGAGTGGAAGGCTCAAGGTAGGGCGTGACATAAACTTGAATTAGAGTTTAAAGCTCAACTCCAGGCAAGAGCTCAGTATGCCATGGAAATGCAAACTTGCCTTTACTCCAGAGCACTGTACCTGGCAGACTCACCACTCCATGATCCAGCACAGGTCTTCTTCTGAGCTGAATGATGACCAGCAATATTTATTTCACTTTCTGTGAGTCCAGAGTGTCAAGGAAAAAGCTCCCTGGGGGGTACATCATCAAGCCGATATGGGATCATACAATAATGCTGCAGAAAATGGTTCTCTGCAAGGACCTCCCAGTGGTGGTTTAACATTGAAAAGGTTATATGAGATTGTAGTAATTGGGTTTATATATGCTTTAATGCAACTTCACCTTGTTTGCTAAAATAAGTGAACCACAACTTTGCAAAGTAAACTTTTTAGATGCTTTACGTTTGCTAATTCCTATGTATATTTAAAATCAGCGATACAGGGTTTACAGGGTTTACAGGGTTTACAGGGTTTACAGGGTTTACAGTTGGTTACAGGTACTGTAAAGGGAAAAATGAAATGGCTTATTGCAGTATTCTTAATGAATATGTTAATTCTTCTAACTGAATTATATTTACTTTGCTAAGGCACTGTGGCGGTGATTTACTAAAACTGGAGAGTGCAAAATCTGGTGCAGCTCTGCATAGAAACCAATCAGTACAAACAAATGGCTCCTGACCCCATCAACTGGCCTTTGCAGCAACGCATGTCAAACAAAGCCAAAGAAAATTCCCAGCTCAACTTACCGACCAGCCTGCAACCAACCGAATTACCCTGTCTAACAGTATGTGACTATGCGTTAAAAACAGGGGTTTAGTTTGCACACATTTGCAAATACATGCGTAAGCTGCAGAGCCACTTCACGGCCCCCCAGTATTATCTGCAGTACTAGTTCTAAACTTTGAGAGCCTCCATAGTAGAAGCACATGCATTATAATAGATAGGCAGAGGGAAGGTGAGCCTGGAGGAAGGCACAGGACACCTAGCACATTACACAATGGCAGCAAAGGTGTCCAGGGCGTACCCTCACCAGTATTCCAACAGTACAAACCAATCAGCTACCAGGTTTTTTTGTCAAAGCTTAATTGAACAAGCTGAAGTTAGAAGCTGACTGGCTATAAGAACAGCTGCACTAGATTCTGAGTGCTCCAGTTTTAGTAAATCTCCTTCTGTGTATCATAAACACATTTTTACAAAAAATAAGAAAACAGTTTTTGTTTTATTTTTTGTCATCCATTCTTGCATTTCGGTACTGTGGATCTCCTGCTGCCTCTTTGCGACCACTTCTTGCCTACATGCACTCCAGCGCTCTCAGGGTGAGTTTTCTGATAGTGACAACAGTGGACCATGCATGTGTGTAGGAGCGGCCCCTTATCGTGTCCATTGGAAGCCCGTGTGACAGAGTGACTATGCAGAAGCACATACATATGGGAGACAGGGATAGAGTGATGTCAACCCATAAAGGGGAATGCCGACCCATGGTGACGAAATTGTGTGTATTGCACACGGTTGCAGGGCTGTTGTGGCGCAAAATCATTCACTTAAATAGATCATGTTCGTGAAGGTACTGGCCACCAAACATGACAGTGGGGATCATTTTTGCTGTGGTATATGTACACCCATGGGGGGGGGGGGGGGGCAGTAAAAACATGGATCCACCAGTCTTGAGAAAAGAAGAGAAAAGGGGGATCATTATTAACCACTTTATGACCGCCCACCGCACATATACGGTGGCAGGGAGGCTGCTCTGCGCCAGATCATGTACCTATTACGTGATCCGACACTGCCAGGTCTGGAGCGCGCATGCGCACCGCTGGCGAACCACTCCTGCTGTGATTAGACGGAGCGGGAACTGATATGCGGATACCGTTGGCTCGACGCCCGCCGGCACCCGCTGATCATTAGGTGGAGAGCCAGAAGGGCGATCTGCCTATGTAAACAAGGCAGATCACTGTTCTGTCCGTAGGGAAGGCATGGATCCTGTGGCAAAGCAGAAACATGGATCAATGCCTTCCCCTAGTAAAAGCACCTCCCATACAGTGAGAAAACACTGGCCAGGCACACAGTTAACCCTTTGATCGCCCCTGATGTTAACCCCTTCCCAGCCAGTGTCATTAGTACAGTGACAGTGCCTATTTTTAGCACTGATCACTGTATTAGGCTGGGTTAATGCTAGCTGCGGCCACGTGTCCCAGCAGGGGGTCCGGTGCGTCTCTCTTCACCATTTCAGGTGCGAATCAGATCCAAAATTCTGCCTGAATTCACACTTGAAACGGACCAGAAGACACACAGGACCCTTCTGCAATTCTGACCGTAACCCCCCAGAGGTGTGTGAACCAGCTCCATTGAGAGCCGATAACATTCTCCTGTGATGTGAATTGGGCGCGGGGGAAATGGCATCCAAAAATGGGGCAGACTTGATGGACCACTCAGTCTTTTTGCTGTTGCCACTCTTCCATAGCTCCCAACTGTCCCTGGTTTTGAGGGACTGTCCCTGATTTGGAGTAATGTCCCTCTGTCCCCCTCATTCCTCCTCATTTGTCCCTCATTTTGGTCTGATCTATATAGTTATGGTATATAAAATGTATATGTATATAAAATGCACTTTTTTTCTATCAAAAAGTGTTTCCCAGCGCTAAACCTTTCATCTGATTTCTAAATCGCTGCATTTGTAAATTCCAAAAGCCAATATAAAGGAATAGTAGTGGTAAAAAAAGCACTGGTGGGTTTAACCAATCTTGTTTTTTTTTTGTACAATTCTCCTTTAAGGGGGCGTGGCAAGGGGTGTGTCCTATGCCTGCATACTTTTGCTGATAGGTGTCCCTCATTCCCATCTCAAAAAGTTGGGAGGTTGGGACTCCACTATGTTTCCATGGATTTTTATTTGTCGCAAAATCTTCTCTATAAGTTTTCTTTGTATATCCTATTGTTGGGAGGTATGTTTATGATTGATAATAATGTATGGACTTTCCAAAAAAAATCAAATAAAAATAGTATATTCATAATTCATGAACTTTATTTTCTCGCCTATAAATCACCTGTCCTTCATCATTCACACTTCTAAGAAGCTCTTACTGTTTATCTGTCACCTGGTAGGAGTTATGTAGACAATTGATTTACTGTATGAAAGGTTATATAAAACCTGTCTATCGCTCAAGGAAGTCTGGCAAAAGAACGAGTGAAGTTTGTGTTATGTCATCTGTTTCCTGGAGGACAAAGCTTCCTTCCCACGCTTAGTGCCAAGACGGGCAGCAAGAACAAGAAGAATGTCAACCATTTCTATGTTATATCACACCAATTATAATGGAAGACGGTTGGATCTTTCTGAGATGACAAGATAAGCAATTTGTACGCATATTTTTTCAGCTCAGCCTGCAGGCTGAATGGATGAACTGAATCCTGTATGCAGCGTGGATGGATGAATCTCCTACAGTACTTATAGTATTTTAAATGAACAACTGTCAAAATGCCTGAACAGTGCCTGCATCTGATTGGATGGAAGTCATGTTCACCTGGCTCCTTCGATGTTTAAATCAAGGGGTGTGTCTAGTGGGAAAGGGCCAGTGGCGTCTCCAGCTTTCATATTTAGGGGGGGCATATGGGGGGACAGGGACAAAAGTAGGGGGGCAACTATAAAATGCAAATATATATATATATATATATATATATATATATATATATATATATATATATATATCCTGGGGCCTTTTACTACGATCCCAGAACGGGCCCTTTCACATGTTCTGCATTGAGCTCCCTTCCTACTGTATTGGGGCCCCCCAGGGTGGCAGAAAACAAGAGATATATGTCACCAGCATACCAAGAAAATATAAGGGTCCAAAGCAGTGGGAGAACTATCAGGGTTGCAAAGGTTGTCTTGCCACCGGGCCCTGGTGTTCTGCCACTGTGGGGTTCCCCAGCCTCCTCTTGCTGTCCTGCCCCTGCTATTGACAGCGCTGGTCTGGCATCTCTTGGAATTTACAGGCTGGTTCTCCTGTCCTAAGGACGGGAGAAATCAATCTGTTTTTTCAGTAACTGAGAGTCCTGGTGGAGTCCTTCCTGCAACTCCCTCTTCTCCCTGCCAATGAGGATGCAGGGGAAGGAGCAGATCGGGCGGCCATGGTTGTGTGAGCGCTCGCATTATGCAGGGTCAGCGAGCAGAGGGAGGGGGGAGGAATCACTCGCAGGAGCTGACTGGGGACGCTCTCCCTCTCAATAGAGACTGTGTTACTCCAGCAGCGGCCGAGTAAGAATTTTTTTTTTAATTGGGGGGGCACATGGTAGGGCACAGCAAAATGTTGGGGGGGTTAGGGCCCCCTCTGCCCCCCCCTAGGAACGCCATTGGAAGGGGCCTGACAGGGCCAGCCGCTGAGCAAATTTGGCTCCACAGGTCAAAGGCATTCCATGTGTAAATTTCAGTCCAGGGAAGGTTTTACCCCCTTCATGACCAGGCCATTTTTTGCGATACAGCACTGCGTTACTTTAACTGACAATTTCGTGGTCGTGCGACGTTGCACCCAAATAAAATGGATCTCCTTTTTTTCCCCCACAAATAGAGCTTTCTTTTGGTGGTATTTGATCACCTCTGCGGTTTTTATTTATTTTTTGTGCTATCAGAACTTTCACACTGGAGTCGCCCGTGCGTTAGCGGTAAAGCACCGCTTGTTTTAGCAAGCAGAGGGACTGGCAGGCTCACCAGGGATTTCACAATAAGGAAGCAATATGAAGAAAACAGGAGACTTTGTCATACAAGTGCATGGTACAGCAGGTGCATATTAGGAATATGAAGTGTTGGGGTAACAAACGCTTTAAAGCTGTATGTGTTGTTACAGAACAATACAATTTTCACGGACAGCCTTAGCTACCAGCAGCGCGTATTTGGCTGTGGAATAGATTTTTTTTTCTATTGAAGTTAGCTTGGCTTAGATACAGCAGCAGCACCCCAATCTGATTCATTTTATTTTGAATAAAAGGCTTTTTTTAGGTAGATTTACCAGTGTCACGTGCTTTTTCATCAAACAGTAAGGCTATTCACACCTGGGCGTTTCGGATCATGGGCAGAATCGCTCTAATTCTGCCCGTGATTTCAAAAGACTCTGCTAAAATGATAAATTGCACAATACAAATTTCAGATGCCATTCATTTTAATGGCACTTGAAAACGCGGTGCAGTTCTGCCACGGTTGTCGAGCAATAAATCAGGCTGCAAATGAGGAGGAATGAGGGACAGAGGGACATTGCTCCAAATCAGGGACAGTCCCTCGAAATCAGAGACAGTTGGGCACTATGGGCTAGGCTCCTAAAAAGTCTCACACATGTGGTATCCCCGTACTCAGGAGAAGCAGCAGAATGTATTTTGTGGTGTAATTCCACATATAACCATGGCATGTTTGAGCAATATATCATTTAGTGACAACTTTGTGTAATTTTTATTTATTTTTTGTCATTTTTCAATCACTTGTGACAAAAAAATAAAATATTCCATGGACTCAACATGCCTCTCAGCAATTTCCTTGGGGTGTCTATTTCCAAAATGGGGTCATTGGGGGGGGGGGGGGGATTTTGTACTGCCCTGCCATTTTAGGACCTTAATAAATGAGATTTTTTTTTATCAAAGACATGTGGCTGAATACATTTGGCCTAAAAGAATGATTAAAATTACGTTGTATTGTATTGTATTTTATTTTATAACAAAAAGTAGAAAATATCATTTTTTTTCTAAATTTTCAGTCTTTTTCTGTTTATATCGCAAAAAAAAAAAATCACAGAGGCAATCAAATACCATTAAAAAAAAGCTTTATTTGTGGGAAAAAAAGGATGCAAATTTCATTTGGGTACAGCATTGCATGACCGCGCAATTACCAGTTAAAACAGCGCAGTGCCAAATTCTAAAAAGTGCTCTGGTCATTGAGCAGACAAATCTTCCAGGGCTGAAGTGGTTAAAGTATAACTAAAGGCGAAAGTTTATTTTTTTGGTTTTGGATGGAGTGGAGAGGGATTAGAACACCTGTCAGTTTTTATTGCAGTCTGTGCCCCTGTTAGGGAGATTTGTCCTGTTTACCATTATTATTGGAAGTGAAAGTAAAAGAAAATCCCAAATTTGGCGTTGTCCAGAGAAAATTAAAGAGGAACTGCAGTCAGCTCACATAATTTGTAATAAAAACATCTTTGCCATTCTGGAGATTCCCTCCAACCACTTTGCATATTATTTTATATATACTGTGATTCTGTACTTGCCAAATATGCTGCAGAAATCTCCCTCCACTGAGTCTGGCTGCAGCCATTTTAACTGTGGGCAGCTGAAGGCTTCAGCCTGAAGCTGCTGTCTTTTCACTTCCTGGATTTACACAGACACACGTGCTTGCCACGTTTTTGAGCAGCGTTTTTGTAGCGTTTTTACAGCGTTTTTACAGCGTTTTTGCCACGTTTTGCTTTTTTTTTTTTTTTAACAGTTTTTTTTAGAATGTATACAGTCTAAAATAAAAAAAAAAAAACCCTGCCACAAACGCATCAAAAACGCATCAAAAATGCTGTAAAAACGCTGCAAAAATGCTGCACTAGCGTTTTTGATGCTGGTCCATTGAATTCTATTAGGCTCCATTCACACTAGCGCGTTTTTTGATGCATTTTGCATTTTGCAGAAATGCATGTGAATTTTTTAACATGAGTTCCTATGGAACATGTTCACATCAATGCCTTTTTGTACCTCTGCATTTTTGGAAAGGGTCAGGGACTTTTTTTCATGCAAAATGCAGCATTTTGCATGTAATAGAATTCAATGGACAAGCATCAAAAACGCAAGTGCAGCGTTTTTGCAGCATTTTTACAGCGTTTTTGATGCGTTTTTGGCGGGTTTTTTTTTTGTTTTTTTTTTAGACTGTATACAGTCTAAAAAAAAAAAAAAAACGCAAAACGCGGCAAAAACATGGCAAAAACGCTGTAAAAACGCTACAAAAACGCTTCTCAAAAACGTGGCAAGCATCACAAAAAAAACTCCAAAAACGCTCAAAAGCAACATGCATAGATGTGAATCGTGCCTTACATGCAAAACGCTGCATTTTGCATGAAAAAAGTCCCTGACCCTTTCCAAAAATGCAGAGGTACAAAAAGGCATTGATGTGAACATGTTCCATAGGAACCCATGTTAAAAAATTCCCATGCATTTCTGCAAAATGCATCAAAAAACGCGCTAGTGTGAATGGAGCCGAAGTGAAGGGAAATCTCCGCAATAGGAAACAGATGGGGAAAAAAAATCTGACAGAGGTTATAACCCTCTCTTACTCTAATGCCGCATATACACGACCGTTTTTTCCGTCGGAATAAACTCTGAAGGAGTTCCGCTGAAACTGTCTTGGCTACACACGATCACACCAAAGTCCGACCATCTAGAACGCGGTGACGTACAACACGTACGACGAGATTAGAAAAAGGAAGTTCAATATCCAGTAGCCAATAGCTGCCGTCTCGTACTTGCTTCAGAGCATACAGACGATCGGTTTTCCCGATAGGAACTGATTCCGTCGGAAAGATTTAAAAAAAAAAATCCGATGAGGCCCACACACGATCGTAATGTCCAATGAAAAGATTCAGTCGGACTTTTCCTGCCGGAAAGTCCGGTCGTGTGTACGCGGCATAAGAAATCTAAAAAGTGAAAAAAACATTTCCTATAGTTCTACTTTACCAGGCTCGCTGTGACCAGCTGATAGAAAATGACTAGTAACTAAATAAATACTTAACTACTCAATGCACACAAGTGTTTAAAAAAAACTAATTCATTATCATATAAATAGTCTGGTAGAATTAATGATTAATAGTCACAATTGATTACTGTTGTAATGATGACACTTTCTGGTTATTCGAGTCACTAAGGAGACTATTGTCCCGAATTACATATTGAGGTCTTAATGGTATTACAAAGAGATAAACAGAACACAAATTGCTTATCATGGGATAGACTCCTAGCATTGTCCCATCCCTGAGCTCCATCAACTAAACTCCTCTCTCCCTCTGAATGGTATTTCCAGAGACAGAAATCAATCACAACCCATCAGTGTTTACTTTTGAGCCTCAGGATAGGCATCACCATTTGTTTAGGGATTTCGTGAAAACAAAATGGTACTGGCTTTTTTACTGTTAGCAAATGCCTTACAAAAGACCTATCTGATGGGGCTATTGTTCCGAAAGGGAATCATTCACTTTTTTAGGGCCTGAACAGCAGACTGCAATGTGAACTGTCCCATTTGTTGCAGTTAATTGTTATATTACTTAGGAAAACAAAGGCATAAAATACAAGTCAACAGGCGCTGAGTGATGGCTTTTACATTGTCTTTGTTGTATCTGTAAACTGATCTATAGTCTTAGGTGCTTAATGTAAAATTGGCCACGGATGCTGAAAATAAGACTCCTTTGTTGAGTGTCCAAAATATAAACAGCCTCGGGGTATTTTTTGTAGACACCAATAACAATTGTTCCTGTGTTAACATTGCAAAGTTAAGAAGGTGAATATTATCACATCTGAAATATTATCCATCTGAAATCTTGAGGTGTACAGATTAGAACCTTAGAGGAAGGGGGTACACCCCAAAAGCTTGTTCTGAAAATTTGAAAGATAGCGCAAATAAAAAATGAAATGCATTGGATTTAATTGGTTCAACTTGTGGCAAAAATGGTCCTAGCTAGCTAATATTTTTTTCTCAAGTGTTTCTATACTTTCCGTTATTATATTTAATTGCTTACCAGAATCTGCAGTCAGATGACACTACGCAGTATCTTATTTTATTTTTTTAAATGTTATCTTTATTTAATTTTCTTACAATGTATATACTGGTATATACCTTTATAACATGTATCGCCTTAAAACGCATTTCTCCCCAATACCCCCCCCCCAAACAAAAAAGAAACCCCCCAAAACCATAATCCCTCTACCCATAGCACACATAACCAATGTCCAAAACCTCATCAAAGATCTTCCTTTTTCTTTCCCGTTCTTTAAGGAATTTTTCCATCATCTTCTCATTCAAATGATATAATTTTTCCATAGTACAGATATCCTCCACCCTCCTTAGCCAGTCTAACATTGCTGGGGTCTCCTGCAAGCCCCAGAATTTTGGAATAAGTCTCTTGACTGTGTTCAATAAACGGGGAATAAGTGATTTCCTATATTGTGCTGTAGAACTCCTAGGGCTATGAAGCAGATATATTCATGGATCCTTGAGTAGATCCATGCTAGCTACTCCCCCTACCAAACTCAACACCATAGCTCCCAACTGTCCCCGATTTGGAGGGACTGTCCCTGATTTGGAGCAATGTCCCTCTGTCCCTCTTTCCCCCTCATTTGTCCCTCATTTTGGTCTGTTCTATATGGTTGTATATAAAATGCACTTTTTATCTTTCAAAAAGTGTTTCCCAGTGCTAAACCTTTCAGCCATATTCTAAATTGCTGCATTTGTACATTTATAAAGCCAATATAAAAGAATAGTAGTGCTAAAAAATAGTCCTTGTGGATTTAATTAAACTTTTTTTTGTTAATTCTCCTTTAAGGGGGTGTGGCAGGGGGCGTGTCCTGTGCCTACATACATTAGTTAGTAGATGTCCCTCATTCCCATCTCTAAATGTTGGGAGGTATGCTCAACACCCCCCCCCCCCCCCCCCCCCAAAAAAAAAATTCTTGTATTTTTACACCTCTGCAGCATCTTTTCTATGCAGTGGCATGCTAGGGAAGCAGACTTATGCCGCGTACACACGATCGGAATTTCCATCAGAAAAAACTTGGATGGTTTTTCCGACGGAATTCTGCTCAAGTTTGCCTTGCATACACACGGTCACACAAAAGTTCTCTGAACTTTAGACCGTCAAGAACGCAGTGACGTACAACACTACGACGAGCCGAGAAAATGAAGTTCAATGCTTCCGGGCATGCATCAAATTGTTTCCGAGCATGCGTGACTTTTTGTGCGTCCGAATTGCATACAGACGAACGCATTTTCGGATAGGAACTTTTCCCGACCGAAAAATAGAGAACATGCTCTCAATCTTTTGCTGGCTGGAATTCCGCCAGCAAAAGTCTGATGGAGCATACACACTGTCGCATTTTCCGACAAAAAGCTCTCATCAGAGTTTTGCTGGCCGCATTTCCGATCGTGTGCACAAGGCATTAGGGTGGCCGACACCAATAGACGCAACAAACTGATTTGCAGGGCCAGTGATGTTGTTGGATTGGAGTTGTAGTCATTAACAAGTGTTAGTGAGGAGAATGTTGTTCAAGATACATTCAATCTTGGACAACTCCTCCCACCCACCCACCCACCCACTCCACAATAACCTGGTCAACCTGTGGAGTATCAACAGTGATAAGATTGTTACAACAACAATGTACCAAAGAGCAACACAGGAAATCATTTTTGCCTGTGGCCATCAAATTATATAATTCTTCTCTGTGAGGGCTGGAGGTGAACTTTTAATTCTGGTTTATGATAAGGATTTTATGTTGTTTTTATAGTATGTTGGTATTAGGTTAAAAGAGAAGTATGGGTTTGGGAGTTTTTCCTCCATCATACTTACCTAGGAGGATGCAGCATCGGTCCGATGCTGCATCTGTCCCCCAGCGTCTCTGCACTGAGAACCGAGCGATCCAACATCGCTGATGGCTCGGTTCTCTCAGCTGTCAATCAGCAGTTCTCCGCTCTGCTCCTCCACACTCACTGGAGCGCTGAGCTGTGGAGGGCGGGGAGCGGCCGTCTCAGGCTCTCAGCAGCTCGCTGAGAGCCTGAGACGGGTATCAGTCCAGGCATCTGGCGGATCCAGACTTTATTATCGGGATGACGCGATTTCCCTGACTGATTTCTGTGACGTCAGCAGAGAGCGGACTTCAGACTGCTCTCTGCTGAAAACGAGTCACAGGAGTGCAAAACGGACTCTACTCCTATGACCCATAGGAGAACCCCAGCCAGACGAACTTAGGCTGGACTCCTCCTTTAATTATTATTCGGGGTAATGTTAGAGAAAGTAGTGTGTTTTTTGTATTGTGGTAGTTTGATTTTCTGTTATTTTAATCTGTGTTATTTAATCTATGTTGTATGTTAATGTAGCTAGTGCAGTGTAGTTTTAATTTGTTTTATTTGGTATTAATGGCTGTTATTGGTAATTTTGTTGTGTCTTTGTATCTTGTTCTGTTGTTGTGATCTTGTGTTGTCTTTGTTGAGTGTCGCAACAATTTCTGAATTTCCCTTTGGGATTAATAAAGTATTCGGTATCTTTTACATACAGTGCCTTGAAAAAGTATGCATACCCCTTGAAATTTTCCATATTTTGTCATGTTACAACTAAAAACATGAATGTATTTAATTGTGATTTTATGTGATAGACCAACACAAAGTGGCACATAATTGTGAAGTGGAAGGAAAATGATAAATGGTTTTCAAATTTTTTTACAAATAAATATCTGAAAAGTGTGGGGTACATTTGTATTCATGAGAAGGAAGTGTCACCAGCACACCAGGATCTCCAAAATTGGGTCCAATACTTTAATCACATAGTATCAAAAAATAAAACAACATTTCGGAGCCACGCAGGACCCCTTCATCAGGCATGTGTTGGTCATTTCAGCACCCAATCTAAGATATAGCCGTTTGTGCAGGTATGTGTGCATTGGGAGTATTGCATTGGAGGTGCATTTGTATTCAGTCCCCTTTACTCAGATACTCCTAACTAAAATCTAGCGGAACCAATTGCTTTCAGAAGCCACCTAATTAGTAAATAGAGTCCACCTGTGTCAAATTCAATCACAGAATAAATCTCAGTATAAATACAGCTGTTCTGTGAAGCCCTCAGAGGTTTGTTATAGAACCTTAGTGAACAAACAGCATCATGAAGGCCAAGGAACACACCAGACAGGTCAGGGATAAAGTTGTGGAGAAGTTTAAAGCAGGGTTAGGTTATAAAAAAAAATATCCCAAGATTTGAACATTTCAATCCATCATCTGAAAATGGAAAGAGTATGGCACAACAGCAAACCTCCCAAGACATGGCCGTCCACCTAAACTGACAGGCCAGGCAAGGAGAGCATTAATCAGAGAAGCAGCCGAGAGGCCCATGGTAACTCTGGAGGAGTTGCAGAGATCCACAGCTCAGGTGGGAGAATCTGTCCACAGGACAACCATTAGTCGTGCACTCCACAAATCTGGCCTTTATGGAAGAGTGGCAAGAAAAAAAGCAATTGTTGAAAGAAAGCCATAAGAAGTCCCATTTGCAGTTTGCGAGAATCCATGTGAGGGACACAGCAAACATGTGGAGGAAGGTGCTCTAGTCAGATGAGACCAAAATTTAACTTTTTGGCCTAAAAGCAAAACTCTATGTGCGGCAGAAAACTAGCACTGCACATCACCCTGAACACACCATCCCCACTGTGAAATATGGTGGTGGCAGCATCATGTTGTGGGGATGCTTTTCTTCAGCAGGAACAGAGAAGCTGGTCAGAGTTGATGGGAAGATGGATGGAGTCAAAGGAAGCCAATACTAAAAGAGTGAATAACAGTAAAATGTGTTCAATTGTTGAAGAAGGATTGTTCGTCTCATGGCGTGGTATTTTATTAATGTAAGTCAATATAATTTTCAAAGAGCAACAGTCATCTTCTTCTGCTTTTTCACTCCTAAATTATTTACAATTCATCCATTAAATCACCTATTGTTGGCATATACTGTATATGTGAAGATTGTTACAATAAGCCATGTTTGTCAAGACAACACCAACTATTGCAAACTTATTGTTGTGCACTTTTAACCCACAGGAGACCAATCCTATCATGAAAGGGCCAGTTGGTTGCGTTTGCCACTCAAGTTCCCAGTCCTCCCCAGTGTTACAAGATTCAGTAATGACTATGCGAGGCCTATGAGGTGTGTTTGCTGTGAATCTGACAGTTGGATAATGAGAATTTCTTGCCTTAAAGTGGTGTTCCGGCCGAAATTATACTTTATAAAAAAAAATACCCCTATAATACACAAGCTTAATGTATTCTAGTAAAGTTAGTCTGTAAACTAAGGTCTGTTTTGTTAGTTTATAGCAGTAGTTTGTTATTTTATAAACTTACAGCAGGCCGTGGCCATCTTAAGTCTGGGCATCTGAAGCCAGACTGTATTTCTTCCTGGATCTCATCCTTGCAGATCTCACACATGCTCAGTGCAGCACAAGCAGTGTAATAGGTTTTAGGTCAGGTTTCCATAGCAACAGCAGTTTCAGAGGAAGTTGCCGCCCCTTCCCAGAAGGCATTGCAAACAGGAAATGATGGGATGGGCCGCGGCCAGGGAGGAGGAAGGGAAAAATGAATGCAGCAGATATACAGTAAGTGCTGAGAAAAAAAATAAAAAAATATCCAATTTATTTACAGTGCACAGTTTAGTGAGGGATGCTGAAGAGTTGTAAAAGTGGGTGGATCTCTACTTTAACTACTTGCTAACTAGCCAGTAGTAATTTTACTGCTGGCTGGTGGCTCCCCTGGGTACTGCGACGTACCCGTTCATCGCGCCAAACTTCCTGGTTTAAAGGCGCTTGTGCCCTCTGCTTCTCATGCTGTGGTTGGTCACAGCACAAGTTCATCAGCCGGCTCGCAGCCAATTATTTTGGCTGTGAACCTGCTAATGTCTGTGGCCAATTACAGAACAAATCTGTGTGTTTGTTGTTAAGCTCAACCCAGATCCCTCCCTGATTTCACTTACCATTCAGAACTGAAATCGGGAAAAAAAGAAGGCCAGTGAGTAAAATCAGCACACATACACTTGTTAGGCATACAGTTAACCCTTTCATAGCTCTCCTGATCACCCCTGTCACCCAGCCAGTGCCATTAGTACTCTGACAGTGTACAGTATTATTACTAATCACTGTATTAAAGTTACTAGGGACGTCAGATAGTATCAGTAAATCAGTTAGCATCCCTGCCAGCCAGTGTCAGTTAGCACCAGTCCTTGATTGGCCACCACACTATCACAGTCACACTATAATGCTCCGTACACACGAGCGGAGTTTCCATCAAAAAAAGTGTGATGGGAGCTTTTGGTCGGATATTTCGACCGTGTGTATGCTCCATCCAACTTTTACGGTCTGAATTTCCGCCAGCAAATGATTGAGAGCTGGTTCTCTATTTTTCCGATGGAAAAAGTTCTTGACGGTAATTCCGTTCGTCAGTATGCAATTCCGACGTGCAAAAAACCACGCATGCTCGGAAACAATTCGACGCATGCTGGGAGTCATTGAACTTCATTTTCTCGGCTCGTCGTAGTGTTGTACGTCACCGCGTTCTTGATGGTCAAAAGTTCAGAGAACTTTTGTGTAACCATGTGTATGCAAGGCAAGCTTGAGCGGAATTCCGCCGGAAAAACCATCCAAGATTTAGTCGCTGATCACCACGCATAGTGTCTGTCTGGTTCCATATCCAAAAACTCAGTGTTAGCAGAATCAGCCCTAATTACTACCAGCACTTCCAACATGTAGCAGAATACATTTTGGCCTAAGTTTATGAAGAAATTAGATTTTATTGGGAATGTTTTATAACAGAAAGTAGAAAAAATATACTGTATATGTTTTTTTTTTAATTTTCAGTCTTTTTTCGTTTGTATAATAAAAAATATAAAACCCAGTGATAATCAAATACCACCAAAAAAAGCTCCATGTGTATGAAAAAAATGATTTAAATTTTATTTGGGTAAATTGTTGCATGACCGCACAATTACCAGTTAAAATAGCGCAGTGCTGAATAGCAAAAACTGGTCCAGTCATTAAGAGGATAAAACTTTCCCGGAGGTCAAGTGGTTAAAGTGGGGTAACCTGTCTTAGACCGTTCCACTGGCATTTCTTAAAGTATTAGAAATCTATTAGGAGAGAAGAAACGAGAAAAAATGGTACAATAAAATACACCATGGAAATTGTAATTACCATAGGTGTGCACACAGGGTGTGCTGGGTGTGGCTGGACACACTCTAATCACCCTTTGCGCATTATCGCTCTGTGTGGTGGCAGGAAGATGGGAAAGATTTCCCTCCCGATACCTATGCCATAAGAGAAGTGTTTACGCTTCACTGTGCCGGAAGGGAGATCAATGTGCTGGGGTCATACACTGTATACAGGGGGTCCCTGAGTTACAAACCTCCGACTTGTGTAGACACACACATGTGTGTTTGAGCTTTAGGTCACACACTTATGGTTATCACAGAAAGATATACAGATTAGCTAAAATTATTATAAGTTTTTGTTATATGAGCATTGCATTGTATGAACAAACAGGGCTTAACTTTTTTTAACCTCTTATGAACCGCCTCATGCAGATATACTGCGGCAGGGCGGCCCTCCTGTGCATTGGGCCTGGGGCTAAAACGAGCGCCACGGCGACCCACTCCCACTGTGATTGGATACAACGGGAGCCAATCGGCGGGTCCAGCGGACCCGATGTCCGCCGGGACCCGCCGATCATTCTCAAGAGAGGCAGAACGGCTGTCTGCCTATGTAAACAAGGCAGACCACCGTTCTGTGAGAGGGGAAGATGGAGATCTTGTGTTTCTGCTAATAAACACGGATCTCTGTTTTCCCCCCAGTCAAAGCACCTCCCCCACACAGTTAGAAAGCACTCCATAGGAGCACATTTAACCCTTTGATCACCCCTGATGTAAATCCCTTCCCTGTGTCAGGATCACTTAAGTGCTCCAGCTCCTCATTCCAGCATCCAGGTTTTGGCTTTTGCATTCTCCCAGTCTGTGTCCACCTGCTAGGTGATTGATGTGGTCAGTCTCCTGTTATAAGCAAGCCAAACGCTCTGTCCTTTGCTTGTGATAACGAATGATACCTGTGAACTCAGCCTGCCTTTTACCTGGACTGTCATTGAACCACACTACCAGTCTGATAACTGCAAGGTATCTCTTGTCTTTGCTCAGTTCGCCCTGGTGTGGTGGCCAGGTACTATAGCATTGTGTATAAGTCCTGGGGGCAACCAAGTACCGGTAGGCCTGCTTGCCTTAAGGCAAAGGGGGCTGCTATAGGTGAAGCACACAGTAGCTAGCTATAGTGTCTGACCACCTGCGTTGGGGTAGACGTGACACCCTGCCAGTGTCAACAGTACAGTGTCAGTGCATTTTTTTTAGCACTAATCACTGTATTGGTGTCACTGGTCCCCAAAAAGTGTCAATTAGTGTCCAATTTGTCCGCCGCAATGTCGAAGTCCTGCAAAAAATTACTGATTGCCACCATTACTAGTAAAAAATAAATAAACATTCCATAAATATATCCCATATTTTGTAGACGCTATATCTTTTGTACAAACCAATCAATATATGGTTATTGGGATTTTTTTACCAAAAATATGTAGCAGAATACATTTTGGCCTAAATTTATGGAGAAATTCGATTTTTTACATTTTTTTATGGGGTACGTCTTATAGCATAAAGTAAAAAATATTGCTTTTTTTACCAAATTGTCGTTTTTTTTCGTTTATAGCACAAAAAAAAAAAAAAAATGCAGCGGTGATCAAATACCACCAAAAGAAAGCTCTATTTGTGGTAAAAAAGGAACATCAATTTTATTTGGGTATAGCGTCGCACAACCGCGCAATTGTCAAATAAAGTAAGGTAGTGCCGTATCGCAAAAAATGGCCTGGTCATAAAGAGGGGTAAACCTTCCGGAGCTGAAGTGGTTAAACTACAGATGCAGTACATAAGAAAAGAAAGTACATCTGTGGGCACGTAAGCATTTGGCATTGCAGGTCCTACTAGCGATTCTAACCATAGTAAGGATTTTCAGTTGAAGCACCTGGAATGCTTGAGAAAGAGACTGAAATGATATCACATTCGGTACAAACAGCTTACCCGTAACCTGATCATAATCCATTATATGAAGACCCAGATACTCTGCCATCAAATAGCATTTTTTAATTACATGGCACATGACAATATTCCTCCTTTTACTAATCATTTACTTTAAGGCAATATTAGCCATCAAAAAAAGGAAGCGGTCTTCTTTGGCAAAAAAGAACATGGAAATGGATCCATTTCTTAGACAATAAAGCCATGGGGTCTATCTGAGTCAGCCTTGTACTGTAGGTCGGATTTACAAAACTCAGTGATGTAGCTTTTGTGACATATACTACTCAAAATATAGAGAATTTCAAGAAACAGCTCTTTTTCTCTTTTTATTTGTTAAAAATCAATAAATAAACAAATAAATACAAATTTTTACATTTTATATCTGGATTTCTTAAAATGTCCCAAAAGGTATGTTAAATATTGACAAAACATTGCAAATATTCATGAGGTTACATAATTACGTAGTCGGTAAGGCTGAAAAAAGACACCAGTCCATCCAGTTTAACCTGTGGTGTGTTTATGTCAATAGTAAGTTGTATATCTCTGTATGTTGTGATGGTTATGATGCCCATCCAATAGTTTTTTGACACTATCGATGCTCCCTGCTGATACCGCTGCTTGTGGAAGAGAATTGCACATTCTTACCGCTCTGACAGTAAAGAATGGCCAGTAGTGAATGGCCACGTGTCTTTTTAAACTCCCTTTTACTAAAAAGTTTATTCCCTATGCTAGGGTCACCAGTGCGATATATGTACATCGCCATCATATCCCCTCAAGCGCCTCTTCTCCAGAGAGAATAAGTTCAATGCTTGTAGTCTTTCCCCATAGCTGAGATTCTCTAGTCCCTTTATTAGCCTTGTTGATCTTCTCTGAACTCTTTCCAGTTCCAGTACATCCTTCTTGAGGACTGGTACCCAGAACTGGACAGCATACTCAAGGTTGGTGCTGGATTTTTTTCCACCCATCTTGATTTTACATACATCTTATTCAATATCATCAGCAGTTCCTCATCATCCCCAACTCTCCTACAGTAGGCAATTCTCTATTTTTTGCAGGCACCTATTACTGCAGAGACAGATGGAGAGATTTTTCAACCTGTTGTATAATCTTCAATCCTTCTCTCTGATCTTTAGATCAGGTCACTTGGCAGATTCCTGACTCAAGATTGCAGTAAGAGCATAAACTAGGTGTGGGCAGTGTCCAGTTGTTTGTACTGTTGGAATACTGGTGAGGGGACGCACTAGACACCTTTGCTGCCATTGCGTTATATGCTGGGTGTCCAGTGCACACCTGTGCCTTTAAAGTGGAGTTCCATCCAAAAGTGGAACTTCCACTCATCAGGTTCCTCCCCCCCTCCGGTGACACAGTTGGCACCTTTCAGGGGGGAGGGGTGTACAGATACCTGTATATTACAGGTATCTGTACCCACTTCCGGTGTAGATAGCCGCAGAATCTGCGGTTATTTACGCCACTTCCTGCTCCCTCCCCGCTGCCTGCTGGGAAACACACGGGTCTCAGAGGCAGCAGGGAGCATTCGTATTGCGCGGCGCGACTCGCGCATGCGCAGTAGGGAACCGGGAAGTGAAGCCGCACGGCTTCACTTCCTGATTCCCTTACCGAAGATGGAGGCGGCAGCACCCGAGGACGGAGAGACGCTTCGGCCTCGGGTGCCGACATCGCGGGCGCCCTGGACAGGTAAGTGTCCATGTTTTAAAAGTCAGCAGCTGCAGTATTTGTAGCTGCTGACTTTTAAAAAAAAATTTTTCGGCGGCGCTACGCTTTAAGGAGGGGTAGGCTCCCTTCAGGCTCACCTTCCCTCTGCCTATCCATTATAATGCAGTGCTTCTACTATGGAGGCTCTCAAAATTTAGAGTTAGGATGGCAGATAATACTGGGGTGCCGTGAAGTCGCTCTGCAGCTTACGCATGTATTTGCAAATGTGTGCAAACTAAACCTCTGTTTTTAACGCATAATGTTAGAGAGG